>NW_017728906.1:154838272-154854310 GCF_001723895.1 Crocodylus porosus | reverse complement strand
ATTGGATGCTTATCTTGCTGGGATCCTATGACCCCAGCTGACTTCCTGCCCTTTGGGCAGGGGGCTGGACTCGATCTCCTGAGGTCCCTTCCAGCCCTAATGTCTATGAAATCTATGAACTCACAGGTGAACTGAGGTTAATTAATGTAAAGCTATAGCTGCACACTTCGAGAAATACACACATACACCATATGCAGTGGAAGGCCAGGGCTAAGAGGCTTAGCCCCCCAAGCTTGGGAAGTGAGTAGGGCTGCAAGGCAGCTTGGCCATGGGCTCTCAGTGGCTGCAGCAGGGGTGGGGAAGGGCACACATGCAGCCAGGAGTGCACCCTGCATGTAGACCACTGGCTGCCTAGCACAGCAGGCAAGTACCAGCCTATTCTGTAAAGGGAAAGGTGTTGGAAGGGTGCGGGGTCATATCGAAGTCCTCACAGTGAGGAAGGGAGTGGGGCACAAGCAGGGGTGGGGGACTGGGGTGAATGAGGCCGTGGCTGGGCCGGGTGGTAAGACAATCGGAGCCTGGGTGGCTTGTCCAGGGGCACGAGGTGGGGAGGCTCCTGCCACTTGGCACACCTCGGTGGAGCCCCAGGGGACACGTGCCCCTGATCTGTGCATGGGGTAGAGGCAGTTTCTGCTGCGTGCTGAGCTTTGCGCCCAGCTGCAGCTGCCCCAGGAGTAGCGTGACACAACATGCCTGCCACCCCGGGCTGCGCCACGCCCCCTGCACCCCCGGTGGTGGGACACATATGGCATTGCACTGCTCTCAAAGCAGTGCAGTGCAAAGTGCAGCGCCAGCTGCCTCTGCCTCGTCCACAGATAAGGGAGCACATGTCCCCTGGGCCTCCACCGGGGTACACACAGTGGCAGGAGCCCCCTTGTGCCTTGGCTCCGATTGTCCCACCACCCAGCCCGGCCAGGGCCCCATTCACACCAGCACCTGCCTCTGCTTATGGCCCACTCCCTCCCTCACTGCAGGGGCCTCAATCTGCCACCCCCGCCCCTTCAATTACAGACTTACCTGCTGGGCGTGGTGCGGTGGGAGAGGGAAACACACACTTTTGGCTTCTTTTTGGATATTTTTCATTGACTTTTTATTTTTGAATATTTTTAGTTTTAAAATATTTATTATTTTGATGTTAAAGGATTTAAGTCACTGTACAAGTATTTTAAAGGACAATCATAATAACTTTGTTATACAGAAACAAGTTTACGCAAACACTTCATTAAGAGTTGCAATATTTTAATATACTAATCCAGCAGCATACCAGGCCCAAACTGTTCTGTTGTAACTATGATGTATATATTTGATGCATATATTAATAATGCATTAAATGTTAATTAGTGTAGCTGGCCTTATATCTCATAATAGGTAACATTAAAAACAAGAAAAAATACAAAGCAGTACGTGAGCTGAAACTTTGAGACAGCAGGGGTACACTTGTTAAAAAAGGTTGAAAACCTCACCAAGTTATATGATTAACTGACAACACAGCAGCTCAGACACAGCTGCTGCTGAGAGGTGCTCCAGGCTCCTGGAGCCCTTTGACTGAGGAGGGGAGGAGAAGAGGCCAGCTCAGCCAAACAACACAGCCCAGGTGCAGCCCTGTACTGGGAAGGAGGGAGCCAGCATCTGTGAATGAGCAGCTTAATTGATAGTTATTAGGCTGCTCCCTGTTTTCCTCTTAGGCTATGGGTACTAGGCCACCTCCTCCTAACTGCTTGCCTCCTCCTCCCTCCTGCCTGCCCTGTTGCCTTCTGATTCCTGCTGGAGCACCCCATGACTTCCCTTCCCCCCCAACCCGACTGTGCCCTTCCTGAGCTAAAGTATTACCAGTAAGCTAGTTGGTTATCACTGCACTTATCAGTTAAGCAATTAATCATTTAACCTTTCATGATCTGTCCCTAGATCCAACCCCCTGCACTGCTGCAGGTCTGCGAGGCACACCTTGCTGTGAGGGTTCAGCCAGCATGTAGGAAGCCGGGCCTACACGTAGGTCTTGAGGAACAACTAGGAGGTCAGTAGGTTACTGAAGCATCAGGTTGGGGTCTGGGTCAGTGGAGCAGAAAGTGTGGGAGCAAGTACCAGGGGAGCCAAGAGAGGAGATCCAAGAAATGTAGGCTGGGATGCAAGCTAAGGCCAGGAGCCAGGGGTCAGAGAACAGGTGCCGAGTTTTAGGGAAGATTGGAAATCAGGGGTAAGAAAACTAAAACAAGTCAAGAGCCAGGAAGACCAGAGAGACCAGGACCAGTACTGAGTTTCTGGAGGGTCAGGAAGAGCCAAAGCCATGTCAGAAGTCAGGAGAACCAAGGAAAGCAGTGAATGCGAGGCTAGGGCAATTATATTAGCCAGGGATCAGGGCAGGTGTGATAACTCATGTGCTTGACCCAGCTAGGCCTGCTTGACCAGAGAACCTGACACAGGACCTTTCAGGTTGGTAAAGAGTCATCAGAGGTGAGGGATATGATAGAGGTCTATAAAACTATGAATGGGGTAGAAAAAAAGGAAAGAGAGAACTAAGGTTCACTGCCCCCCTCTACACGTTACAGATATCACACAATGAATGAAGACTAGCTACACGTGCAAAGTACCTATCATGCTGTTAAAAGTTATAAATGTGTACTACCTTTATTGCTGGTTGGTACCCAGCTTTAATTTGAATATGTATATGTAGCAGGGTCTGCCCCTGTGGCTGGGAACACCATCAGCCTGTTAGAAATATTATTAGGAATGCATAATGAATAGAGTGTTGTTAGAACTGCACAGTTTGTATCTCGTACCTGATAAGGAAAAAACACTACCAAGGACTCTTTGTGCTAAAGTATCACTCCCTTTGCCAATCTGTCAGCCGTTCTTACACTAAATCACTCTCAACCCTTATACTCCTCCAGTCTCTCTCTGCTTTTTATCATGTAGATTACAGAAGTTGTAATTCAAATGACTGTGTCCTTGAGAGAGAGAGGATTTCAACTTTTGGTGACCTAAGGGCTTTTCAGAGCATGCGTAATTAGCTAATGCATACCTATCCGCCCCGCATACTTAAGTAGTTAATTATAATGTACATGCGACGGATGACGTGACGTCATTTCATGTATGTTTGTATGAACCGGAAATGAGTTGTAAGAGTTCCTGTTTCTGCACACGTGCCCAGGAGAAGAAGATAAAAGCCAGCTAAGAGTTTTCCTCGGGGGCAGAGTGGTCTTTTGTCTCCACTCTGACCCTATTTGCAAATATACCCTTTGTGTTGCTAATAATGTGTGCCTGAGGAATTATTATTCGCGAGCCTCCAAAGAAACGAACCGCGATTTTCCCATCAAGCCGACCAGGCTTCCAGCTACAGGGGTGCACCATGTGCAGCCAGGGCTAGGAGTCCCACAGCTGAAGGGGGACTCTCCCTCCTGGCAGTGCCCCATGGCTGCAAGGACTAAGAGTCCCACAGCTGCAAACTCTTGATCCTGGGGGTGCCCCATAGTCATCAGGACTGAGAGTCCCATATCTGCAGACTCCCAGCCCTGATGGCAGTCCTACAGCTACTGGACTCTCTATACTGGTTGGTACCCTGTGGTGGGACTGCCATGGGGACTGAGAGTCTGCAGCTGTGGCATGGGACTCTCAGTCCTAGCAACTGAATGGCACACCCCTGTGTGTGGATTGTTAGCTATGAGACTCACAGCTGTAGGAGCTTTTTATATGCCAGTCTAGGGGAAGCCATTGTCATCCCAGGCTCCCCCTGCACCAGCAATAAAGTGTGATAGGATCTAATGCTGGATCCCACAATCATGTGTGGCATGCATGGCAAGAGGAGCAGTTCTGTGGATTGCACTTCAGATCCTATCGTACCTTTACCTGAACATCTGGAGGGACCCACTGTCACATAATACAAGAATGAGTGGGAACTTGATGAAATTCAGGTGAAAGTTTTAAAACAAACAAAACAAAGTCCTTGTTTACAGAACATTGCTATATCCTCTTGCATACCACATGCACCCCAAATTAGACACACGCCTTGGTTTTTGGACAGTAGAATGTAGGGGGAAAAAAGATTTATCTAGAGTGATGAAAAGGTTGTGCAGCAAAACAGCTACCTCTTCTCTCTGCTCAGCCAAAAGCTACTGACAATTCAGTAGCAGCTGTGAAAAAGGTGGACTCTGGACTCTGCCCCCTTGCTTGCTGTCTACTACTGACATTACCTTATCACACTTCTGTTTTGGCAAAGAAAATCAGCTTCTTTGAAGATGCACCACAATTTTGGAGGGCTGATTTTTCAGGGAAAGGTGTGTGCAATATGCAAGTAAATGTGGTAATTAACTTGCAGAACTCATTCCTTCATGACATGGGGAGAACCAATATTATAAGCAGGTTAAAAAGGATGGGGCAGTTTCAAGTCATGAGTACAAAAGTACAGTATGTGCAGGAACATATGTATTTGAGCTCCCATGCCTCTCTGCAGTGAATTTTGTCTGGGTTTGGCTGGATTTGGAAGACCTCCTTCTTCTCCAGGCACCTTGCACCTTCTGTATCCCCTTCTCTACTATGCTAGTCTTTGGCCTGCGTTTCCTGAATTTCTTCCTTTAGGTCAGGCTTGTCCAATGTGTGGCCCGCAGGCCGCCATGCAGCCCGCCAAGCCATTTTATCTGACCTGAGACACCCGCTCCCCGCTCCACGGCGGCAGTGGCAAGTCAAGGCGGGCAGGGCCGGTCCGCAGGCCCCAGCCGGCAGTGAGGGGAGGGGAGCTGCTTACCCCTGCGGGGCCAGGCTCATCAGTGAGCCAGGTCCTGCTGCCGCTGACCCGAGGGCTGCATGGCTTGGGGCCACCCCAGCTGTGCCTGATTAGAGGAGCTGGGGACAGCGTGTGCAGCTTGTTCCTTGGCTCCGCCCCTTGCCTCGGCATGCGGCCAGGGGAGCTGCAGCATGACCCGTGCCCTGCCCGCACGTGTGGTGGACAGAGGTAAGTTCCTGCATGGTGCTGGGCCAGGCTGGGCTGGGGCTGGGGGGCACGTGGTTGCCGGTGCCTATACCCTGCGCTGCCAGAGCGGCCCCATAGGGGAGGCCAAGCAGCGGCCATTGGCACTGCCGGCCCGCACCTGCCTCCTCACCCATCCGCCCACTTCAAGCCAGCCCCACTGCCCTGCCCTGCCCTGCCCTGCCCCATAGCAAGGCAGCGCCTGCTCCCCCGGCCAGTCTTCCCCGGGTGCTGCGGCTCTCCGGGCCCGGCTGCCTGCGTGTGAGGCCCCGAGGGGGCCGCTTCTCATGTGCTGCTGGGGACAGGAGGAGCCCAGCCGGGTCTGCACCAGCCAGCAGAAGCCGTGGCAGAGCTGTGTGCTGCTCAGGACAGGACAAGCCTGCACTGGTCAGTCCCGAATGGCACATGGCTCCGCTGCCGCTTCTGCTGGCTGGTGCAGACCTGACCAGCCTCCTCCCGTTCCCAGCAGCACATGGGAAGCCAGCTTCAGCTGCATGCTGCTTTTCTTGGCTGGTGCCCACCTGGTTCTGCCCAGGCAGGTCCTGCAGTACCATGTCAACTTGGGCATGGCACCAGCAGGCCAGGCGGGCCCCAGGTTAACCCCGGCCTGGCCCCGCAGCTTCTCCATCACCAGGTCAGCCCAGTTGTACCCAAGTGGCTCCTGCAGCAAGCACCATGTCAACCCCTGCAACTTCATTGATGTCATTGGTCACGTGATGTGATACCACTTCCTGTGACGTCTTTGAACATGGCTCACCGGCCCACTGGGTGATAAAGTTTGTGATCCGGCCCCACATTCAAAAAGGTTGGACACCCCTGCTTTAGATGTTGCAACCACTGTCAGCGCCAGCAAATGTGGGAGCTCCTACCCAGGATACAGGCAGTCGTTTCAAGTGGCAACATTTTGCACTTACAACTTTTATAAATTGACACCCTGTTTCAACTTTCTGATGTCAGTTTTGACTTTACAACACTTGATCTGACACATGCCATGCCAGCAAACAAGTTTGCTGCATCGCCCATTTCCCTGGAGAACATCTGTCCAAACTTTCCTGGACATTTTTTTTTTAAAGAAAGCAGACAAGACTCCAGAAGAACCTGCAGCCAAGACTCCTGAGAAAACTCCAGGCAAGAACCCTTCAAAAAGTCCAGCAAAGTCACCTCAAAGGAGCCCTTCCAAATCAATATGATTGCTATTTACAATATAAATACATTAATGTAGCTATATTATTCATCTATAATTGATTGAGTACAAAATTATGGTTTATTTTTGGTGAAAATGGGGTATCAGGCCTTGGTTTAGGAACCAATCCCCCATTTATAACATTGTTTCCTATGGGAAAATTGGTTCCAAGTTGCAACATTTTGATTTAAGACACAGTTTTCGGACCCAATTATGTCGTAAGTCTGAGACTGCTTGTAGTATCAAGAACTGCAGGTGGTAGGGGTGGGGACAGTCCCAGATTGTTCTCTTTTGCCTCCTTCCCTGTTTGGTAGATCTGGTATGATTCTTTTCCCTTTGCATGGCTTTCTCCCATCACACCCCAGCTCTTTCCTGTCCTTAGCAATATTGGGATAGACATCTTCAGTCCCAAATAAGTTCTGAATCCTGATACTCAATATCCCTTCTTCCCACAGGGTGAAGTAGCCTAAGGCTTCTTTCCTAAACCTGGCTGCAGCCGGAGGCTACCTAAATTTTTCTTAGGAGCAGCTTTACATGATGCCTTACTTGTGCACTGTTGGCAAAGGTGGGCTTGCAAATATTGTCTATTAAGAAGAGAGTCATTTCCAACATGCTGGAGATTTTAAATGTGGTAGACAGGCTTCTGACCACTGTGGCCCTTGGGCAAATCTGTGACCAGAACATTGTCTTGGAGACAGGGTTATTGTGGGAATCTTGCTGGAGATATGTTCGTGCTGGTACAGGTAAGACAGCATCCACGTAAAGACACTGCAATGGTGAAACTCTGGAATGACAGAGGACTTAGCAGTATTTGTGGAGGTGATTTTAATTTGCCTGGTACAGACCCAAACTTGAGTGTGGAATCATGGAAAACATTGCGGACTATTGTTTATTAGTAAGATCTTTGTTGTGTGGAATTAGGCCTTCCAAAACCCCTTCTGTTGTGGAACCATTAACAAGTTGTCAGTGGTTACAGTAACAGCTCGGAGTACTTAAACAAAAGGGAGAGAGACTGACACAAGGAAAGAATCAGAGAACGTACCTGCCTCATGTGGGCATCTTGAATGTATTAATCTGCTTTGTATTTTTCAAGTGAATAGCTGTCATGCTGTGTTAGCCATATATTCACAGAAAGTACGTCTGTATGTTACTAATGTGACTGCAACTGGAGTATTAAGTTCGGTTGTTGCCAGAAAGATACTGGGAAAGTAACATGAGTGCAGAGAAGGGCAACAAAACTGATCAGGGTGCTAAAAAAAGGTTAAAGTTCTGTATGTACAGCCCCTCTAAGCAACAATAACGGGGCTTGTTCATTGTATATATGATAGCAATTCATGGGCAGCCAGTCTACTTCCAGCTATGAGCCTCACTTCTGCAACTGAATTTCCATTGGGCTCTCAACCTGCCCCTCCTGTAAATATTGTAAGCCAATTTGGGATGTGACCACTACTATGGAACCTACAGGTATGCAGAGAGATTAGAGAATCCTATTTCCCTTTATGCCCCTAAATGGTATGTGCACTTTTACTTAACTGTGGTCTGGGGCACTTATGCACAGCTCTGGGGGTGTGAGCCTGAGTGCACCCACCAAGCATGTTCAGTAGGGATGCATGCTGGCTAGGCAGCTGCCTGGCCAAATAAGATCACTCAGGTACTCATTAAAACCATAATTAATGAGAGATAAATAGAGAAGGAAAGATATCCTATCTTTTAGCCCAGTGCTTAGCATCCTCAGCTATTTTTTGTGTTCCTTGCCCACAAAAGGTGGTTTCTGGAGCTGCTCCTTAGTGCTCCCCCTCAGGTATGCTACTGCTTGGGACACTTACCCAGGAGCAGAAACAAAGGTTTTAGGCCCTCTCACCCAGATGGAGTTTGAATTTGTCTCTTTTGCTTCCCAGAAATGTATTCCAACCATGAGGCCACAGGTAGGCGTTTATCAGATCCTTCTCCAGGGCATGCTCAGCTGGGCAGATGGGATGGGCTGTAGGCAGGTGGGGAGCAGCGTCCAGGACTGGGACAGGTGGGCAAATGGGGCTGGGATCATAGGGTGGTCACCATCCTGTGATCCTGACCCCAGCTCTGGCCTATGCCTCCCTGTCCCACTCCCAAAAGCTGCTCCCTGCCCTGGGGCCCCATCCCGTCAGTCCAGTCCAGCGTGCCCTGCCTGCGGGTGTCCTGGAGACCCCACCTGCTCTGTCCAGCACCCCCAGTGGTGGTTGTAGGGTGAACAGGCTGGGGTGCCTGGGCAGCTGGACTGGGCCCAGTGGTGGCAGTGGAGACACTGGCAGTGGTAGCTGGGCAGAGTGAGCTACTAGCACAGGGTCTGATGGGAAACTGGATCCAGCTGCCGTGCTGCCCCGATCCTACCTTTTTTCTGGAGGCGGTGGGACTGGCTGCACACACCACAGCCAGATCGAGCCACATGTACCTGAGCTGGGCAGGGCTAAGGAACCAGCCACAGGCCAGATAGAATCCCTTGGCAGGCCACCTACAGCCTGTGGGCCACATCTTGCCTATCCCTGCTCTGAGGCCTTGGCAGCACCAATCGAATATCCTACATTCTTCTTATGGCCCATTGTACGTCTTGTAATCTTTAGGTTTTTTTTAAACTAGAGATCCTAAGTTTATCATGGCAGGCAGAATGCTAAAGTAGATGTATTTGTGGACCTTTCTGGACTTGGCAACAGTTAATACGGTTGCTGTTAATAGTGGCTTGATGAGATCATTGTTGGTGATGGTTTGTGAAGGAGACAAAAATTTGGATGATCCCCCAAAATGATCCTCATCTTTCTTCATCAAAGTAGAAGTATAATGTTGACTTGTTGGGGAGGTCAAAACTGTTATTTTTAGTACTCTGCACTTTTATAAAAACCTTAAAACCAGATCAAAGTTAGGGGACAGAGGCCCCAATTTGTCATTCAGATTTGGGTGCCTGGGAGGTGTGCTGCCTGCCTGGAGCCTGAATTCAAGACATCACAGAGAGACAACCAAAGCTCATTCATCTGTTGTACCACTATCCCTTGCTGCTTGTCCATGTAGGCACTAATGATACTGCCAAGAATGATACTGAACAGCTATGAGGCCCTAGGCAGGAAGATTTAGGAGCACGGAGTACAAGTGGTGTTCTCATCAGTTCTTCCAATGAAAGGCAGGGGTCCAGACAGACCACTGGTATCCTGGAAGTGAATGCATGGCCGTGACAGTGGTGTCAATGTGAAAGTTTTGACTTCTTCAACAAAGCGTGGATGTTCTTGGGAGGACTGCTATCAAGAGATCCATCTGACAAGAAGAGGGAAGAGCATCTTTGGGTGTTGTCTGGTCAATCTAGTAAGGAGGGCTTTAAACTAAGTTTTGTGAGGGATGGTGATCAAAATCCTCCAGCAACAGAGCGCACAGTCCAGAGGTGAAAGGACTCCAAGAAGCAACTTAACTCTGGGAAAAGGCCAGAGAGCTACAGGATTGAAACAAGTGGTGCAAAACGGAAGGGGGGGCGGTCAAATGCAAAACAAATCTGATGCATTTAAACAATTGTGAGAAGTATGGGGAATAGACTGGCTGAGCTGGAAGCTGCAGCCTGTGCAAAGAGTTATGATCTGAGTGGTATTACAGAGACCTGGCGGGACAGCTCTTATGACTGGAATGTCAACACTGAGGGTTACATTCTGTTTTGGAAGGACAGGATTTGGAGAGAAGATGTTGGTATAGACTTTTGTCTGAAACGCATATACTTGTTCCCTGGTTCAGGAGGAAGGAGGCAGCAAAGCAGAATGCATTTGAATGATGAGAAAAGGTTAAAGATGCAGCAGTGATATAATGATGGGGATTTATTATAGGCTGCTAAATCAGGAAGAAGAGGTGGATGAAGCACTCTTCAAGCAGCTGACAAATCTATCCAAATCTATGAGATGGTCCTAATGGAAGACTTAACTTTTCCAGACATCTGCTGTAAGAAAAATGCAGCCAAACATAAAACATCAAGCCAATTCTTAACTTGTGTGGAGGACAACTTTCTGTTCCTGAAAATGGAGGCTACAACAAGAGAATCAGCTATCTTGGATCCTGTCCTGACCAACAGGGAAGAATTGGTGGAGGATGTGAGGGTGATGGGTAATTTAGGAGGAAGTGACCACAATACAATTGAATTCCAGGTCTTGTGACAGGGTAAGGCAGCTTCATCTGACTAAAGGAGTTAATTGTCATGGAGTCATGGGAGAATAGATTGAAGGATGAAGGTGCCCAGGAGACCTGGGAATCTCTAAAAGGCACGATATTGGAAGTCCAACAAAAAATTGTCCCGACATGATGGAAGCACAAGAAGAATGGCAAGAGACAAAATGTGGCTGCACAAGGCGCTTCTAAAATGATTCAAAGGAAAGCATACAGGCAGGCAATGGAAAAATGGGTAGATCACCAAGGAAGCATATCAGAAAATAGCAAGACCCTGAAAGGAAAAAATCAGGAAGGCAAAGATAAGTAACAAGCTGCACCTAGCAACGGAGGTTAAGGACAACAAGAAAACTAGCCAGAAAAGAAGACAAAGGAAGCTGTGGGTCTTCTGTTAACAAGCCAGAGGGAACTCCTAACAGAAGATGCAAAGAAGGCAGATTTACTCAACAGCTATTTTGCTGCAGTCTTTACAGAAAAATTAAGCTGTAGCCAGATAATAAGCCACATAATAAGGATTATCTGGATAAGGATGAGGGTAAGCAGAGAGAGGTAATAACAAAAGAGATGGTCAGAGAGCTTTTGTTGGGTCTGAATGAATTCAGGTCAGCAGGGCCATATGAACTTCATCCTAGGGCACTGAAGGAACTGGCAGAGGAGATCTCAGAGCCCTTGGTAAAGATCTTCATGAATTCATGGGAGATAGGCCAGGTACCAGAGGATTGGAAAAGGGACAACATAGTGTCCCTCTTTAAGAAAAGGCAGAAAGGAGAACCTGGGGAACTACAGAATGGTTAGGAGCACCTAAGTAACTGGGAAGTTACTGAAGCAAAGTAACAAAGTAATTGGGTGGATGAAGGGAATGCTATGCATATAGCACAGCTGAACTTCAGCAAGCCTTTGACAAGGTATCACATGATCTTCTCATATACAAATTGGATAAATGTGAGCTGGACAAAACTATTATAAGGTGGATAGATAACTAGATCAAAGGTACAGGCAAAGGGTAATTATTAATGGATCCATGTCAGAATGGCAGGAGGTTTTGAGTGGAGGTCCCCAGAGATCTGTCCTGGGCCTAGGGCTGTTTATTAATGTTCTAGATGCTGGCATAGAAAGCTTCTTGAGTAAGTGCGTAGACAACATGAAATTGGGAAGGATTGTGAACACGTCGGAAGATGCAAGCGCAATTCAGAAGGATCTTGACAGATTGAAAAGCTGGGCTAGAGCCAGGGCTGTCCCTGGGGGGTGCGAATCAGGGTGACCATCCTGGGCCCTGCACTTTGGGAGGCCCTGTGGAGCTGGGTGAAGCAGTGGCGGTACAGAGCTGGGCAGAGCGGCGGCCCTGTGTCAAGCTGATAGCTAACCCCCTCTCCCTCTGCCATCACTGCTGCCAACGGTGGCGGCAGGTTCTTTAGGTCTGGGGCCTGTGGGATCGGAACAGGGTGGGGGCCCACATGGGCTGATTTTCCCCAGGCCCCGCACCCTCCTCAGGTCACCTCTGCTAACAGGATGAAGTTCAGTGTGGACAAATGCAAGGTGCTACATCTCAGGAGGAATAATCAAAACCAAATATAAAATGGGTTGCACCTGGTTGCATGGTAGCTCTATGAAAAAGACTTGGGAGTCCTGGTAGATCACAGACTCGATACAAGTGCGATGCAGCTGTACAAAAGGTAAATGCAGTTTTGGGATGCATGAAAAGAAGCATTAGGTGCAAGACAGGATGTGATCATGTTGCTCTACTCAGCACTGGTTAGGCCTCATCTGAAGTACTGTGTGCAGTTCTGGGTTCCACATTTTTAAAAGGCCGTGAGAAGTTGGAGAGGGTCCAGAGGCAGGCAGTAAAGATGATAAAGGGCTTAAAAAGCAAATCGTACAAGGACAGGCAGAAGGAGCTAGGCATGTTCAGCTTGAAGAAAAGGCACTTAAGAGGGGACATGATAGCAGACTTCAAATACTTGAAGGGCTCCTGTAAAGAACAGAGAAAACACCTTTTCTCTCTTGGTGCAGAGAGGACGATGCAGACCAATGGCTTGAAGTTGCAGCAAAGTAAGTTTAGATTGGCTATCTGGAAAAACATCTTCTCTGTTAGAACAGTGAAGCAGTGGAATAGACTGCCTAGGGAAACTGGACGCTTCATCACTGGAGGTATTCAAGCAGAGGTTGGACAACCACTGATCAGGGATGATCAAGGAGTAGCTAGACTTATATTATACTATGGGTATTTCCCATGCTTTTGGACTTTGCTACTTGCCCCTACCACCCCCCACCCTCCACTTTCTCTTACATGTGTCAGTGTGTCTTTAAGCCTCCCTTAGAGGCATTGGGTGTTGGTTACAGTTACACTTTGACTGCAGTGTGACCAAATCCAGAAGTTCCTGGCTACAGGGTCTTGTCCCCTCCACTCAGGGTTAGACTGCTTGTCAAGAAGGAATTTTACCCCATGGTTAGATTGGTACTGACTGTGGAGGTTTTTTGCCTTCCTCTATAGTGGAGGCTATGGCCGTCTACCTCGGATCTCTTAATTATATACTGACAACATTTCACAGAAACAGGATATTGGCTGCCACGGTTCCCCTGCTTTATCTATGGCAGGTTAGAATGTAAAGTCTGTGTTATGTCATGGTTCATAGCCTGATGCAGTGGTTCAATTACTGTATAGGATGGTTTGGATCAGGATTGCATAGGGTGGTTTGGATAGGGATGATCCTGCCTAAGGCAGGGGGTTGGACTAGATAACCTCTGGAGGTCCCTTCCAGCCCTACTTCTCTATGATTCTGTGATAAGAACCAGATATCAATCAGCAAAGCCAGACAACATTATTGTGAGGCAATTAACTTTTATTCCCATTTCACAGAGGGGTAAATCCTGGCCCAGAGAAATGAAGCAACTTGCTTGGTGTTACAGCATAGGTTAGAATATAGAAATCCTGAGATGTAAACTGGAAATTACCTTAGCTTCACTTACTTGTTACACTTTTCCTATGCTGTAGCAAACAAAGCTATAGCTGACAGGTGGGCAAAAATGATTATACTGGTTTTATAAAATATTCAAGATTTCCTCCTTGTTCTCCCCACCTCCTATCCCTGACTCCATCATTTTTAACAATACCCATCATGAATAAGTTATGAAAGTGACACCTCAGGAGAGCTGTAATTGGAAACCTGAATAGTAATGAAAGGCAATTAAAAGTTCTTCCTCTGTGCATCTGTACCTTTCAGGTACCCATCTGCACTAATTACTGTGCTTCACAGGAACATAGCTGTTCAACTTATTTCTTCGTTAATTAACACAGATGTTTTCAAAGAGGCAAGAAAGATGCAATGATAATGACTGTACCTATATTCATATTTAGTAGTAGTATGTAATATTATCTATAGTAGAAATTATTATGAATACAGTATTTAGGTATTTAGTACTATGGGTATAGGCAGTATTCTCAAAAAAAGTTAGAAGGTCTATCCAAGCTTTGATTGTTAGCCCAAGAAATGCTTTTATGACAATCTTCAAATTTTTTACTGATATATGTATTTACAGCAAAAATACTTGGTTGTCAGTAAAAAGTTTGCAATTTTTTTTCTTTTCACACCTGCTTCATTGCAACAATGGTTTTATAACGTGCTGTTCCCCTACAAGTGTCCCCTACTTACCTTCAGATGCTAATGCCCCCCGCTGTACCCTGCACCATACTGCCTCCCCACCCCATCTCCCATTCTTATCCTTGCTGCCCCTGTTCTCCCTGTCTTGGCACAGATCCCAAAGAAGCCTACTTGTGACCCAGACATATTACAGACAACCAGTGGGACTCAGCACCAGGAGCACATGGCTGGGGAGAGGGGACTACAAAGCCCTGAGAGAAAGCTCCCTGCAAGATGTAGAGCTCATCCTCCAACACTAGGCAGTCCTTCTCTTCTCTGCTGTCCTTCAATCAAGCTCTGCTGTCCATCTTCTTTCCAACCAGGGATTATTGCCTTTTTACAGATGGCTCAATTTTTTTTTTTTTTATAGACTTTAAAATCAGGTGTTTTTAACCTGATTTTTTTCCCCTGATTGTCCATAAATGTATGGACAGGCAACCCTGCCTATTGGGCTAGCATAGCTAAAGCATAACACCTTCTGTGGCATCCAGGATAGAGACCGTGGAATAGCAAACATCATATCCAGGTACTTTCAATTCTCCAACCTAAATGACCAGATACACATTCATGGTGGGTTGATTGGGAGGTTATTAGTATGAATCAAGAGTGAGACTCAAACTTGCACTTTTGGAGCGGAGCAAAACACTGTGACTACTCTGCCGCTGCACCTTCACAACATGTTGGACTAAGGAAAGACTATTTGCCCCAGAAAGATGATGAACCAAGGGCACAAATGGCTACAGTGCAGGTGCATGACACATGGTCTTAACTGCAGTTTACTTGTACAGGCAGGCTGTGATCCTGTGTATGGATAGTGCTACTTGTAAAAACCAATGAGTTACATGTACAATAGACCTAATAGGGTAATTAGGAAGTAGGGCTGTGCGAAATTTTGTTGGGTGTTTAATTTCAAAGCTGTTTTGATGCATTTTGGCTTGAAACAGGGAAATCAAAACAAAACAAAAGCCTTTGAAATGAAACCAGGGCACTCAAAATGTTTCAAAAGTTTCAAAAAGTTTCAAGTTTTGAAGCAGGCTTATTTGGCTTCAGCACCAGTCCCAGCTGGCAGCAGCAGCAGCCTCTTGTCATCTGGTGCAGATCCAGGGGCCATGCCCCCCGGGAGGATTCTGGCACAGCCCCCAGCACTCCCAGGGTTGCAGGCCCCTGGATCTGCATGCCAGATGACAGGAGGCTGCTGCTGCTGGCTGGGAACAGTGCTGGGTGCAGCCCCCACCCAGTGCTGGGGAATATTGGTGCTTACGCTGGCCCCAACTGACAGCAGCAGCCTCCTATCATCCGACAGGCAGATTGGGACCCACCCACACCCCTGGGAGGAGTCCAGCACAGCCCCGCAGCCTTCCTGGGGGTGCAAGCCCCTGATCTCCCTGCTGGATCACAGGAGGCTGCTGCTGTTGGCAAGTGACAGGAGTTTTACTTGTTAACACCTTGAGGTACAATTTCCCAGAAACCTCTGCACCTATCTCTATTACTACCCCATGGTCTTAATCCATGTGGGCACTAGTGATGTGGCCAGGAGAAGCCCTGGTCACCTGATCATAGAATCATAGAAGTAGGGTCAGAAGGGACCTTGTAGATCTTCAAGTCTGACCCCCTGCCAGGGCAGGAGAAAAACTGGGCTCAAATGACTCCAGCCAGGTAGGCATCAAGCCTCTTCTTAAAGACCCCCAGGGTAGGAGCCAGTCTGATGATGGACTACCATGCTCTGAGGACATGCTGAAGGAGATAGGGGCACAGGTAGTATTCTCTTCTGTCTTACCAGTGAGCAGATGTGGAAGACAACACAACACCCACATCAGAAAGGTCAACTTGCAGCTTCAGAAATGGTGTCTCGAGATGGGCTTCGGCTTCCTAGACAATGACCCACACATCAGGATGAGAGACATGCTCGGGTGGGATGGGCTTCACTTTTCCCCCAAAGGTAAGCGCGTGTTCTCTTCTAGGCCCGCCGCACCAAGGCCCCTGCCCCACCGGAGCTTAGCAACAGGTTCGCACCTCTTGCAGCCCCAGCAGAGCCCATGCAGTTGCCAGCTCCCGCAGGCAACCCAGGCTTGATCACACCTACTGGCCCC
>NW_017728906.1:154799135-154824535 GCF_001723895.1 Crocodylus porosus | reverse complement strand
GCCTCAAATGCCTCTACACAAATGCTCATAGTATGGGGAACAAGCAGGAGGAACTTACCCTCCTGCTAGCTGACACCAACCCAGACATAGTGGGGCTCACTGAAACATGGTGGAACCCAACACATGACTGGGCAATGAATATCAAGGGCTATAGGCTGTACAGGAGGGATAGGACAGGGAGGGAAGGTGGGGTGTGGCGCTCTATGTCAAGGAGAAATACACATCCTCAGTGAGGTAACACAGGGTCAGAGGAGGGACACACTGAAGTGCTCTGGGTTAGAATACAAGGAAGTCAAGGGGGAAGGGACTTAATGGTGGGGGTCTACTACAGACCACCCAACCAAGGGGAAGAGCTAGACCGGGAATTCTTAAGTCAGCTCACGAAGGTAGTGAGGTCAAAGGATGTGGCCACCATGGGTGACCTGAACTTTCCAGAAATCTGCTGGGAAGAGCAGTCAGCCAGGTCTGACCACTCACCTAGGTTCCTAGCTGAGATACAGGACCTCCATCTAACCCAGGAGGTGCACAGCCCCACCAGGGGCAATGCCTTGTTGGACCTGGTCCTGGCCATGGGTGATGACCTGGTGAGGGGTCTGTGGGTGCTCGACCACCTGGGTGACAGTGATCATGGTCTGTTGGAATTCACCTTCTAGCGCAAGGTGGCTAGGGCCTGCAGCAAGGCAGCAGTCCTGGACTTCAGGAGGGCGGATTTCAATGAGGTAAGGAGAATAGTCGGGGAGGCACTGAGGTCCTGGAAGGGAGGGTGTTGGGAGTCCAAAAAGAGTCGTCATTCCTTAAGGAGACGACCCTCCAAGCCCAAAGGGTGACAATCCCAACATGGATCAAAGAAGGCAAGAGGGCGCAAAAGCTCCCATGGCTCACCAAAAGCATATGGGAATGTCTCCTAGCTAAGAAGGAGGCATACACCCAATGGAAGGGAGGAGCCATCACCAAGGAGGACTATACCTCAGTTGCTCGGGGCTGTTGCGGGGCAGTCAAGAAGGCCAAGGCGGAGACAGAACTGGGACTACCCAGATGAAGGACAACAAGAAGTCCTTTTTTAAATACATAGCGGGTAAAAAGAAGGTGCCGGGTAACATGGGGCCCCTGCAAGACATGCTAGGAAATCTGGTCATCGCACCAGACACCAAAGCTAACCTATTTAACAATTGCTTCGTCTCCATTTTTCTGCTCAGGGACCAGGTCACCCCCCACTGGGACCCCCATAGGACCCAGGGGAGGCGCACCCAGGCCTAGGGTCGGTGACGAGCTAGTCAGGGAACTTCTGGAGGGACTGGATATATTTAAATCAGCAGGTCCTGACTATCTCCTCCCCAGAGTGCTGAGGGAATTAGCAGAGGTCATTACAGGACCCCTGGCACAGTTTCATGAGCACTCATGGTGCTCTGGCATGCTTCCAGAGGACTGGAAAAGGGCCAATGTGGTTCCCATTTTCAAAAAAGGGAGGAAGGAGGACCCAGGAAACTATAGGCCAGGCAATCTTACCTTGATCCTGGGTAAGCTTTTTGAGAGAATTATCCTGGCACATGTCCATGAGGGGCCAGCAGGGGAGATTATCCTTAGGGGCAATCAGCATGGGTTCATTAGAGGCAGGTCCTGTCAGACCAACCTGGTGGCCTTCTATGACCAGGTCACAAAATCCTTAGGCACAGGGGTAGCAGTGGATGTAGTCTTTCTAGACTTTAGAAAGGCCTTTGACACTGTCTCTCAACCCATTCTCATTTAAAAAACTAGGAGACTGTGGAGCCAACACCTACACAGTCAAATGGGTCACTAGTTGGCTGAAGGGCTGCACCCAGAGAGTCGTGATGGACAGGTCTTATTCGACCTGGAGGGATGCGGGGAGTGGGGTCCCCCAGGGCTCGGTCCTCAGGCCCACACTGTTCAACATCTTCATCAGTGACTTGGACGAGGGGGTAAAAAGCACCCTGTTCAAATTCACAGACGACATTAAGATGTGGGGAGAAGTAGGCACACTACAGTGGAGGAATAGACTGCAATCAGACTTAGACAGGTTACAGGGGTGGGTGGATGAGAACAGGATGGGATTCAACACTGACAAGTGCAAGGTGCTGCACCTGGGGAGGAAGAACCAGCAGCATACCTACAGGCTGGGGAACTCCCTTCTCGTCAGTGCGGAGGCAGAAAAGGATCTTGGAGTCATTATTGATGCCAAAATGAACATGGGCCGGCAGTGTGGAGATGCGGTCAGGAAGGCCAACCATACCTTGTCATGCAACTACAGATGCATGTCAAGCAGGTCCAAGGAGGTGATCCTCCCCCTCTATGCGGCACTGGTCAGGCTGCAGCTGGAGTACTGCTACTCCTAAGGTCCTTTGTGGTGCTGTAACAGGGAACCATAGCCTCCTGTTACTTTAACTGGAGAGTGCAATAGGCCAGGCTTGCTTTGTGAGCAGCCAGCTGGACAAAGGCCAGCTGCTAGAATGCAAGCAGACCAGAAATAATGGCATAGGAGCTTCACAGGGAGCGACTATTTCGCAGCTAGCTGTACTGTAAAAAGCAGCTAAGGGGCAGGACTCCAGGCATCCAGGAGGTAAAGGCTACAAGCAGCAGATTTAGGCTGTAGTTTGGTCATTAAATCAAAGGGGAAACCCCTGTGTGTGGCTGGGAAGAGACATGACTAGAAGGGGTGGTACTTTGGGGCATATAAGTCCAGGGACTTAGTTAAAGCATAAAGCCCTGGTCCTGCATGCTATAGGAAGAGTAGCCCCTGGGGAGAGATGGGTGGTTGGGTGTCTGAGGGCCTGTTTCCTAACTGAGCTAAGGGGGAAGCATGGCTTGGTGTGGCACTGACCCAGACCGGGGGTGAATTTTTGTTGGGCAGTTGTTTGCTTGTATTTGTGTTGCACCTAAGTTTAATGCCATAGGAAGGGGAGGGGGGGCTAATGGGGCTTACCCCCCCGCAAAAAAGTGGGGTAGCAGTAGGGCCACAAGGCAGCCCAACCATGGGCTTCTGGTGGCTGCAGTGGGTGTGGGGAGAGCTGTGTGCGCAGCAGTGAGGGAGGGAGTGAGGCTGGGGCAGGCGCTGCAGAGCTGGGACGGGGTGCGGGAATGAACCATGAGTGGATCATCCAGTGGGCATGGCTCCTGCTGCTACACGCACTCTGGGAAGCACAAGGGGTATGTGCCCCCAGATCTGCATGGGAGAGGGTAGGCTGCTGCTGTGGACTAGGGTTGGGGCTGAGCTGGGCTGCACTCGGGGTAGGTGGCAGCAGCACTGGGAGGGGGAGTTATGCGGGGCTGCAGCCATGCCAAAATTCACCCTCTCTACCAGCACCACCACCACCTGCCCCAAGCACAGTGTGGCCCAGAACCCCACCAGTAAGAGCCCAGCTCCAGCCCACAATGGCAGCCTGATCTCATCCTACACATGGATCCCAGGCACACAGACCTCATGCCCTCCTGGGGTGCATGCAGTGGTGGAGCCGCCACCCCATTCCCATGCCAGGTGCCCCCCAGACAAGCTGCTTGTGGCTCTGTCCTGAGCACGGCCCCAGCTGTGCAGGGTCTGCCCCAGCCCCAGCCCCAGCCCTACTCCCTCCCTCCCCATTGTGGGGAAGGGGGAAAGATCAAGGCCCCAGCAGTGAGGGAAGGAGTGGGACACAGGCAGGAGCAGAGGCTGGGGTGAGTTGATCCTGCCTGTGCTCTGCTTCCTTCCTCACTACTGGGACCTTGACCTGTCCCTCCCCCTGCCCTTTCCCTCTCCCCCTGCCCCTTCCCCCCAGACTTACTTGCTGTGGGGGGGATGCATATGTGCACTCAGCCCCACCCAGTTTTTTTCTCCCTCTGCCTGATGCCAGAGGACCAGGTTGTGGCTATGGGGGTGGTATGGAGGCCACAGGGGTGCCTCAGGGGCTCTCAGCATAGAGCTCTGTAAGGGTTAGAAACCCTGGCGACTGGGTGGAACAAGAGCAGCCTTTTCTGAGTTGGGGCCCCTGGGGGGGGGCGGGGGCTGGACTGGGGGGTGTAGCCAGAGAAAAAGAGCCAAAGCTAGGAAGGCTGAAGCCCAGAAAAATGTTTGAGGACTTAGGGGCCAAGTGCTGGGTCACAGCCAGGAGCCTCCCTTCAAGCTGATACTGAGTAACACCTGTGATGCATGGGGGTAGAAGGAAGCTACAATTACTGCCCGTAATGCAACTTGTCACCTGGGATACTGATAGGGGCAGGATGGCCACAATTTAATATCCAAGGGTCAAGACCAAGCACATAAAGTTCTGTGTGGTGAACTAAGGCTCACTCTGGGACGCTGGGGCAGCCTCCCTAAATACTATAATATCCATGTAGGCATAGGAGAGGAAGTAGAAAAAGGGAGCATACCCTCAGGAGTTGGAATGGAGCAGGAGTAGCTTGGCCACCGGGGGATGTCATGGCTACCCCTGGGGCTAGGTCTTGCTATAGGTGCCTTAGCTTAACTATGGCTTAGCTTAACTGAAACTCCTACAGCCACTGTACTTTCCTCTCTTCTGACCTCCTTCAAGACTCATCTATTTGGCTGCAACAGGTACACCCACCCTTCCTATACTCAAATCAAGGATGCAAGCTAACAAGAGAAGTCTGTAGGTGAGACTTGCCTCTGGATATAACATATGGATGGGGAGAGAGACCTAAGAAGAGTAGCTACACTTATTGTAAGTGGGTCTTAATGAACATAAACTGTTAAAAGAGTCTTGATTCCTCGAGAGTTCTCTCCATCATCCAGGTAATAACCTTGTCCTGAGTGAGCTACATCTCTTGGCCTTGCTTAGTTAGTAGTCCATATTGGACTACCTCAGAAAATGGAGTTACATTCAGCTCAAACTCTCAAAACAACAGGATGAGAATCCCTGTATTTTGACTGGATCTTGGTATTCAAGTCAATTTGCAGAGGGATTTGGTATATTAAAAACTAAATGGTTAATCACAAATTCCTTCTACCCTGTTGCTTTCCTGGGCTATGAACTCACAATCTAAATGTATGAACAAACGTGGTAGATCTGCCCTCTCATTTCAGAACCCATTCAAGCTGCTGAAGACAACACACGTGCATCTTTTTGACGACATGATTCTCTGCTGTCCAACTTCATTTTTTCTTACCTGGTTCCTCCAGTAGAATTAGCATGCCTCCTGGCTTCTCCTGTCATCACTTCCCTTCCAACAGGCTTTTCACATTACATTATTTTTTTTTTTATTCAACAGATTATTTTATTAAAGTTTTGTCTCCTCATTCTTCCATTTCTCTCCTTTATCTCATGCCTTCCTCTCATAGTCATTTCTGTTCTAAAATACATGATTCAGACTTAATCATGTTGATGTTGTTTGGAGAAGTCACAGAGAGCAAGTAACCCACATGTGAAATATAACTAGAAAGGGAGTCTGAGAGATGTATCCATCTGCTACGGAAAATCATGTGGCTTTAAAACTGCTGTTGGGATTTTTCACTGGGCATTGCTTCATGCATGGCCCATCTCCCACTTCCTTCTGACTTCTTTAGTTCATGGCTAAATACCTAGTACTTTTAAAAATAATTAATTGAGAAAAAAATTACTCTCTCTAGTGCTGTTCAGCCCTGTCTGAATTTTGCACAGAAGCAATTGTACAATGCACAAAAGCTCTCTTTACAGGAAACAGCAATGGATTGGTTTTTCTAGTTAAAAAGAACTGACCTTACCACAGAGACAGCAAGGTGTAAATCTCTCTCAGGACTTATGAAAGTTAAAGACAGGCTTTCAATCACAAAAGCCCAGTTGAAGAACAATTCTAGTTTCATGCCAAATATACCTTTTGGGCACATCAAGACATGCAGTTAATTTGAAGCAATAAACTCTGGCACCATTTTGAACATGCATCCAGGACCTCAGCATGTTGAGCTGGGTCAGAACAACTCTGAAAACTATGAAACTATGGAGCAGCCCCAGCTGGCCAGGGGTCCAAAAGAGTCAGCTTGCCAGCCTGGAGGTGTTCTGGTCTGGCTCAAAGTGCTGTGGAGGGGCTGGCTGGGACACGAGGGTGCTCCACTATGGGGCTAGCTGGCAGGCAGTGCCCACACTGAAGCACCTTTATGTCCCAGCCAGCTGGGTCAGCATCTACACATGTTCTGCTGCACACTAAAAAGCTCCACCACAGGATAGTACTTGTATTTACAAGTAGTAACCTGTGGCAGAGTACAAGTTTCCCTCGATTTAAACAGTACATGCGTTCCTGGAGAATGGTGCATAAGTTGAATCTGCATACAGCAAACCCACTTTACAATGTAACAGATAGGGATAGGTTCCCATGGTGATGAGGGAGGGAGGCTGGGACTAGGGAAGGGGCTGTGGCAGGCCAGTAGGGGGCGCTCCTGTGTTAAGCCGCCCACCATACTGTGCCTGACCACCTTCCAGGCTCCGAGTGCCTCCCTAGGGGTGCCTCACATCCAGCTGACCCCCTTCCTGGAGCGCACTCGCTAGCCTGGGGGTAACGTAAGCTGCCACCACCCTGAGAAAGGACTCTCTCAGCGTTGTGTCCTTGGGGAAACACAGGCCTAATAGTCCTATGGGTACTCGACCCAGTACAGGCACTTGGGGCACTTCCCCAAGTCGGGGGTCAAAAAGGAAAGCTCCCTTAGTCTGCAGACCTAAGGGCCCTCTTAGGTATAATTTAGACCCACCCCTCAATAAGTCTCCTACACCGGTCACAAAGGAGAACTTTATTGATTACAGGTATAGGGTGAAAATAGGGTACAAGATTGAGCAATATCATAGAAATCCCATAGAGCAAAACAGTTTGGCTGAGGTAGCCTTTTGATCACTTATCTGAGTTACTGCCAGTTATTTATTTAATCAGATCTTGAGTAGCTTACTCACAAGCATCATCCAGAGGCTGTTGGAGATCCCCTCTGGAGGCGGGCCATTCCCAGCTCATGAGTTATGGGGGAGAGAGCCAGTTTCAGATGGTAAAGCTCCTCTCTAAGTCTGAGTCCCCCACATGGCTCCTGCCCCCCTCCTCCTGGGCAGTCTTAACTTGTAGCCCCTGTGACCTCATTCACCTGGTCCAGTGGAGGCCAGCTCTGGTTGGCTGTTGGCCAACGAATTTGAAATGCATCACTCGTTGCCGGGCAGACTCTAGCCCACCAGGTAGAAGCCCCTCACCTGGGTAGCTGATACCAGTCGCATAGGCAGAGGGAGCAGGTTTCCCCCCTCCCTCAGGAATGTAGCCAGCTCAGGTTACCTAAAGCGAGAGGGTAAGGGTGTGTCTCCTCTGCTGGGCCCGTCCTAATCACATTGTCACAGCACAGAGATTTTGGGGAGAAACAAAGGTGGCTTCCTGCCACAGGGGCAGGGGAGGGGTGCCACTCCCAGGGTTGCACAAGGCAGCAAACCAGAGGGAACAGAGTCCCACTCACTCCAGCCCTGGCTGCAGTGGCTTCGGGAGTGGCCAACACCAGCTGCTGGGCTGCACCATGCCCCAAACCCCCTGGGACTGTGCCTGTCCCCTCACCCCAGCTCCTGTTGCAGCTGTCTCAGGAGCCAGCGATGTCAAGTGTCTGTAGCCCCTGGGCTGCACCAGGCAGCTGGTGTCAGCTGCTCCCAGGGCCGCTTCAGCATGGGTTGAGGTGAGTGCAGACAGGTGGAGCCTCAGCGTCTACGTATGCAGCCCTAATAGGCCACAATAAACTAATACAGGTTTCCCTTGATTTATGCGGGTGCTTTATATGCGAATTCGCTCTTTTGTGATGAGCATATTTAGACTCATAATTCATTATATGTGAAGTAAATTAACTCTGATCTGATCAGCATAACTCCCCTCTGCCCAAGCAGGTGAGTCTGTGGGAAAGGGGAAAGGGCTGTGGTCCTGCTCAACCCAGCCTGTGCTGGAGCAGGCCTGGGAGCAGCCAGTACCAGCTGCCTGCACCAGGGCACAGGACAGCCTAGGAGCAGAGGTGAGTGCGGACAAGCAGAGCCCACATGTGGGGGGACAGGCAGAGCACAGTGAAGCCCAGCGGCTGCAGGCAGCTGGCGCTGGCTGCTCCCAGGGCCACTGCAGTCGGGGCTGGCATGAATGGGGCCATGGCCCTTTCCCCTCCTCAACAGACTTACCTGCCTGGGCAGGGGGAGAGAGGTGTCTATGATTTCATAGATTTCATAGACATTAGGGCTGAAAGGGACTTCGAAAGTCAAGTCCAGCCCCCTGCCCAGGGGCAGGAAGTCAGTTAGAGTCAAAGGATCCCAGCAACATAAACATCCAAACGTTTCTTGAAAGTGTCCAGGGTGGGTGCCTGCACTACTTCTGGAGGAGTCTATTCCAGGTCTTGGGGGCTTGCCTAGTAATTCAATTTTTTCTTCTGTCCAGCTTAAAATGGTCTTAGAGGATCTTAGAGCAACCAATGGTCCTTGTTTTTCCTTGGGGAGCTCTGGTAAACAGACATTCTCTCAGGTCCTGATGTACACCCCTTATGTACTTATAAGCAGCCACCAGGTCACCCCGAGCCTGTGCTCTTCCAGGCTCAAGAGTCCTATGGCGCTCAGCCTCTCTTCATAAGGCCTATTCTCTTGCTCCCTGATCATGCAGTCAGTTGTCTCTGTGTCTCTGCAAAAACCCATTGCAGTTTTTGACTATGATTCTGGGGGCATTTTTACACATTTAAGTGCCACAGCGCCATATGTTTTGAAAAGTGCCCAGCGCTGCAACACTTGCAGTTGTGTAAGCGGCAAAATGCACATCAGTGCTAAGAAAATGGTGGTGGTGTGCTTTTGAACCAAAGCACCTCTGAGGTGTTTTAGTTCAAAAGTGCACCACTGCTACTTTCTGTGCGCTGATGCACATTTCACCACTTATAAAACTGCATGTGGTGCAGTGCAGTTCGCCTCAGCTTGTGTGTGAGACTCAATTAATTGAGTCTGCTCCAAAGTAGCAGATCTCCAGCATGTTGTGGGGAAAAAAAGTATGTGTATAAATATCCCAAGATGGTTAAATGATTCACAGAGGAGCAGGAAAGCAGAGAAGACCTGAGTCTATATAAGACATTTATGTGCAGTAGGTTAATTAGCAGCACAGTAAATGTCTCGGCATCTACATGTTACATCTACAACTAATTTACTCCACAGAAGCGTAGTACTTGTAAATACAAGTATTATCCTGCTGTGGTGTTGCTGCCTCAGCTGGCTGGGGCATGAGGGTGCTTCAGTGTAGGGCTGCTCCTTCATGCCCTAGCCAGCCCCCTCCACAGCACATTGAGGTATGGAGAACAACCCTGGGTTGGCAGGCTGAGCCCCTAGGGCTGCTTTGACCTGGCTTAATGTGCTGCACTCCTGGGTGCATGTTCAAATGGCAATAAACTCCAAAGTTTATTGTTCCTGGGTCCATGTTCAAATGGTAAACCCAGGGGCAATAAACTCCAAAGTTTATTGTTCCTGGGTCCATGTTCAAATGGTAAACCCAGGGGCAATAAACTCCAGAGCAATAAACTTCAGAGTTTATTGCTTCACATTAATTGCATGTGTAATGCACCCAGATATATTTTGAACAGGGTTCTGCAGCACCATGAACTTACACAAGCAATCCTTTCCCATCTACAACCACTCACAAAAATTCTACCATGCTGGCTGATGTTGCCTTTGTTTCAGTTTTGAACAAATAATACACAAATAATATTTTGATTTTGGGGATTTTTCACATGCAGTTCCAACAGGCTAACAAGGAGACAGGCATTCTTTCTCTACTTTCTTATATTGAAAGGTTTCTTGCTCCTTACAAAATATTAGTTAATGGATACTGGTCCTTAGTTTTTATTCCCTGCCTAAACAAGCCTTTGTCAGTGGAGTCAAGTTTTCATAGTAGTATCCTGTGCCTTTCTGGAACATCAAGATCAGCAAAATTCAGACATATGAAACCCAGAAAATAAAGAACTAATGTAATTCAAACTTAGAATTGAGAGCCAAACAATACAGATTTAAGGTATGTGCCTACACAACCTTAACTCTGTCCCTCTCCTGGGACTGGCAATAACTACTAAGAATGCATCTGTTGTGCTAGGTGCAACCATAATGAAGAGTCAAAGGATTAGAGCAGCTTGACTGACATGAAGGGTGCTTACATGTTACATTTTTTGTGCTACTGGGCCCCTGAAAGCATGCTACAGCCGTGCTGTGATGTGCATGGCTGCAGAGCTCTTTAAAATTGGCTGATTGCACAAAAAAATTACCTCTCCTCAAATGAGGTGAGGTTGCTCACCTTATTAGGTGAAGGTGCTTTGCTTTAGAGCATCTTAGGGAGCTTATGTTCCCTAGGGTTGACGTTTTGTTCATTGGACTGCACTGATGCCAGGGGAGAGGAAGATAGAGGGAGGGAGTAGCACCAAGTTGCTGGCTGGGGTTTACTTCCTGGCTGGAGCTGGAGGGGGTGGGGAGGCTGGAATAGAGTCCCTCTGCCTTGTGGGCTGAGGTACTGTGGGGAGCAGGGCCAGGCCTGCAATGGGGGTGGCTCCCCTTTCCAGCCCCAACCAGGCAGCAAACCCTAGCTGACATCTCAGTGCTGCTCCCTCCCACCACTAACAGCCTTGGAGCTTGGAGAGGGGGTGAGGCTGGGGAGAGGGGTGGTTCACCAGCTACCTCAGAGGCTGCTGGAGTGCCCTTGCCTGCTATCCAGGCAGGTGCAGGCAAGCTCAATCCCCCCAACCCAACAGGCAAACATCTGCTTTAACTCATGGCACTTTATGTAAAGTGCCAGGAATTAGAGTGTCGGGTGGGGGGGAGTCTGAATGTCTGTCTACACCCAAAGAGCTCAGATTTGCAGCATGCTAGTGCATGCACAGCACAGAATCCTCCTTCATTTATGAGCCCAAATGGCAGTTCCCCAGCAGCCAGGCTCTAAACCCTTCCCTTATTCAGAGTGGACTTCTACCTTCATCTCTCTGACTTGCCAACCCACTGCTCAAACCACCAGACTATGGGTTAGGCATTATTCAGGCCACTTGAAGAAGAGCCACTATATCTTTCTTGTACTATTCACTGGATAAAGTCAATGGCAGGCAGTTTCTGTCCCATAGGGGCAAGGGTCCAGGCTAGAACCCAGGACCCCTCCTTTCCAGGACTTCAGCCATCTCACCAGGCCACATGCCCTCTAGCTTTTTTTTTTTGTTTGCACCTGGTCTTACATATTTCTCTCTCTTGGGTGCCCAGGGGAGGCAGTTATAAGAGGCGAGCTGGAAAAGCCTCCGGATAATGCCTAACAGCCTGGTGGTTAGAGCTCTGTGCTGGGAAGCTGGGAAGACGTAGGTTCCATGTAACAGATGGCGTGTGGCTTCTGCAGTGGAGCTGAGGACCTTCTCTTGATCAAAAAGCTCTTGGCAGGGATTAGTCATCTGCCACATCTCCTGTGAAGAGGAGATGCCAGACAGCAGTGGAGTCTTTCCTCAAACCAAATATGGAATTAGTTTAGTCTTGGAGTTTTACATTTTTCTGAGTAAAAAATGTAGTAATTTGGAATCACTAATAGCTGGGAGTTATTCAGCAAGGGTTTAAAAGCTAACTCACTCTGCTCTGGGAAGGGGGTCAACCTCTGTAAATTGATCCTCCCCTCTAACTGCTCCTGATCCCCGCTTTCTTAGAATCATAGGAAAGTAGGGCTGGAAGGGACCTCACAAAGTATTTTGGTCTAGTCCCCTACTCAAACCAGATTTACACTGACCTGAGCCCCTGAACTTTTCTCATCTCATCTTCCCCACCCCCCTAAGGTGGATCCAGACTTTTGAAAAGGGGGATGGGGAAGCAGCCAGCAGCACTGCAAGGGTGGTTGTGCCCCTGCTCCCAGCCTCCCCCCCACCGCTGAGTTCTCCATACTCAGCTAAAAATACTAAGAAGACCTCATGTCAAGTGGCTCTGTATCAGAAATACAGGAGTGTGCTTGTACTTAAGCACGCTCCAATACATGGTTCAAGAAATACAATTACATTATTCCATTTTTCACCTTCCCTTCAATTAATCAAAGCTAACTGATTAAATCAATGCTAGTGCTCTATTATGATACTTGCCTGGGTGGAAAAATTGCAACGTGCAAGAAGCATCATTCTTGCGTATCTATATAGAGCACAGGCAAATTATTATCTTTCAGACAGAGACCATTAGAGAGATTTTTCTAATTCTTTTCTTTGAGTCTCATGATTCAGCTCTTCAATAACAATAGGTCTGAATGAAGTGTTGCCACAGCTTTCTGTATTGTGCCACTTTCATGGCTTTTATGATCTTTAAAGCTTTCCTGTTTCATGCCAACTTTGACTATCTGTTCAGCAATTCTCTATTATGTCTTGTTCACTGCCATGCACTCTCGTGTGTATTGCCATGTCTGCTATCTTTTATGCGTTCATTGTTGCCATGTGCCCAAACTATTTCAGTTGTCTTTCTTAGAGTTTCTATAACCTTATTATTTCTTGCCCTAGGCATTTTTCCTTCATTTTTATTTTCTGTAATTTTGAGACTCCCAGTTTGCTCCCAGCCAGCTCGTTTCTACAGTCACTATCTGTTATTTATTGACTCTCTGCATAATCCAGCGTTCTGATCCATGTAATAATATTGGCACAATTGTCTCATATGTTCTAAGATACATTTTAGCAAGTCAGTCCAAGTTTTATAGAATTTTCCCAGTGCAATAGTGGCTAGTCTGATCTTTCTTTTTATATCACCTTCACAATGCCTGTTTCTTACTAGTAGTCCTTGATGATATATAATACACATTTCTTCTTTATTCTAGATCATTTCCAATGGTCAACTTCCTCTTGTCTTCCAAGTACCAGAACTTTTCTTCTTCATATTAACCTATATCTGAATTTTCAGTTTTCCCAGCTGTCCTTCTCTTTTGTTTTCTGTAGAAGATTCTAGGTGATGGTGACTTCTTATGAGGTTATTCATTGCCTTCCATATGATATGATTCCTTTGATTTCATATCTCAAGTTAGAGTTGTTATTGCTTCTGGTAACAAGTTGAACAAGTCTAAGAATAGAGCCCATCCTTCTCTCACCCACAGTCATCCTGAACCACCCTGTCAACTTGCTGTCTACCCTCACTGCACACATCCACTTCCCGTAGATGGCTTTGATCAGTCTAATCAGTTTCTCAGGGATACCAGTGAATCTCAAAACTGAACAGAACCCCTTCTATAGATGCTACCAAAAGGTTTTTGAAATCCAAAGAGTTATTTTAATAGGCTCAGTTGTATCCTATAGATTTGCTGATTATCTGTCTGACAAGAAATAATTGATCACATACTCTATTTCGGTTTACATCTGGCTTGTTCCTCTGTAACCACTGTTTCAATATGTTGCTTCATTCTTCTCTGCAACACCTGGGTAAGAACTGTCTATGGGACATTCAATGAGCTGATTCCACTATAGTTCTCATACCTGCTCATGTCTCCCTCTCTAGAAATCAGGACCATTACTGCTTCCTTCCCAACAACTCAGCACTTGTTCTTGTTTGTAAATCTTACCAATAGCTTGTGCATTGCCTTTTATCATATATTCCTCATCTGCTTGCTTTAGGTCTTTGGTTATGCTGTCAATTTCTGTCCTGACTCCTTTTTCTTTTTTCAACCTATCACGACCATTGCTTTTTCTTCTAAAAATCCTGGCAGCCTCTCTTCCTTGTTTATAGTAAGAGGCATCTGCAGACAATTTTGTCTAAAGTGTTCTACACATTGTACTTCTCTACAAAAGTGTCTAAATTAACAGGGCGTATTTCATAATAATATCCTACCCTTCCTCCCCTCTCCCCACCTCTAGTCAGATAGTAGCAACATGCCTACAGATCATTCTCAGATTTCCTCTGAGGATACAGTTAGACTTAAAGTGCTTGGGCATAAGTATTCAATGGCAGAGCATAGTCCTTTTAAGCCACCAAATTACTGTGGCAGCTCACAAAGCATTTTCTTGAATCTTGCTGTATATATGCATTTCAGTTCTGTGAAGTTCCAGTGCATGCCATATTATTAGAAAGCAAAACTCTTCCCTTTGTAACATTTTCAATATTGCTTCCTTTAACAATAAGTGTATTTGGTCCTTCACTTTAAGCACTTTTCAAATTTAACTCTAGCAGAGCTGCTTTTCTTCTGTAACATATTTACTTATATTTTAATAGGGCCGGGGGCCCCAGTCAGGATTCAAGCCCCGTTTGCACTAGGCATTCTGTATATGTTATAGAACAGGGGTGTCAAACTCCTCTGGCCCCACAGGCTGCATATCCACCCCTGTGGGCTGGATCGGGTCCACAGAACCACCCCACTCCCCGTGCTGGATCCAGCACGTGTAGTGTTCACTCTGGCTGGTCCAGGACTGTGCCACACTTAGCACCCACTCCAGTAAGTCTGGAGTACATGCTGCACATGGTGCCTGCCTCAGAACAACCTAGAAGGGCGCTGCATGTGGCCTGGGTTTTGGAGCAGTTGGGGAGGAGCTGCATGAGGCACGCATCTTTAGTCCTGTGTGTGCCACATAGGTCCACTCTGGACCCATGGATGGCACCAGGGGCTGGATAATGGGGCTCTGTGGGCCAGGTCATATCTTTGACACCCCTGTTATAGAGTAAGACAGTCTCTAGAGTGAAGAGCTTACAAACTAATTTGACAACAAGATCTAATGTGGTTTTAACAGAAAAAAGGGCAAGCAAGCATACAAGCAGTAACACCATAAGCTACATGCAGTAAGAATCTAAGTGGAACTTGGACAGAATTTAGGCACCTGAGATCCAAAGCATGCTGCAGACTGGGCCTGTTTCACAAGCCACAAAATGAGGTAGATGCTGAAGCTCAGGCAGCACTTGTCTGCTTTGGACTGTGAAGTACCCCAAGAGCATGCATTTGACTTCTGAGCATGCTCAGGAGGGACACGGTCTGATCACTGAGGAGCTAGTTCCTGTTAAGACTTTGTCATGATCCAGATCAGGGATTTGAGTGCCTTGCCAGCACCAGGGAGACCATTTTTTTAGGGAAGCTCTGAGCCTGCCTAACTCGCCCACGGCATGGAGGTCAGCTTGAAAACAATGGTTATATCAGTGGCCACCATTTGCCTTGTAGCCCAGTAATTAGAGTACTTGCTTAGGAAGTGGAAGGCCTGAAATGCTGGGAGAGGCTTAGAAGAGGGTCTTCAATCCCCATAGGTCCTTCTTCCCTGCAGAGCACGGTAATAACCAAGCAGTAGAATAGGCTAGGTGGAGCAGCTTTCATTGCTCCCGCTGAAGCTGGGTAATTAGGCAACAAACAGTACAGAAGTCCATGGAGTCAAGAAAGTAAGCAAGAGGGAATATAGATGTCTAGCTCAGTAAGGAGGGCAGTCCCACAGGAGGAAAAGACCTGCATGCCAGTCTCTGTTCCTGGGACCATTTGTGCATTTTATATTAGAGAATCGTCTGTTAAGAAACAAAAATAGCTCTGGAAGGAGGTATGTTCTAGATGCCAGTATCTCTAGACCAGGAGTGGGCAATTATTTGGGCCTACAAGCTACATAGGGAGTTTTGCTGACCTGTGACAGGCTGGGTCCTCCTTGCCCCCCTGTGCAACAATTCACCAAAACTCCCCATGTGGGAATGTGCCACAGGCAGGTGGGGAGCAGTGTTCAGGAGTGGGATGTGCAGACAAGGCTGAGATCATGGGGCAGGGTTGTGGGGTGATGACACTGTGGGGCCAGGGCCCGGAGCAGAGCCACGATCCATTGCCCACATGCTCCGCTACAGTTAGGTGCCACAGGCAGGGGCACACAAGGAGTAGATCGTGGCTCTGCCCCAGTCCGTTGCTGTCACTGCCCCGTGATTCTGGCCCTGGACACAGCTCTCTGCCTGGCTGTGTGCCTTGCCTGTGCAGCTCCTGGCCAGTCTTTATTGAGACCACGGGATCACAGGACAGTGATAGCGAGGGACCAGGGCAGAACCATGACACGTGCCTGGCACTTCTCTGCCAGCAGAACTGGGGCTCAGCCCTGGCCCTGGCCCTGGCCCCAACCCAGTGGTCTCATGGCCCCATGACCCTGGGGTCTCCGTGGAGACTGGCTGGTAGCTGTGTGGGCAAGGCATGCGGCTGGGCATAGAGCTGTGTCTGGGGCCGGGATCATGAGGTAGTAACAGCATGGGGTCTTCCTGGCCTTGCCTGCCCATCTCACTCCTGGACACCACTCCCCACTGACCCACAGCCTGTAACAGGAGTATTGCTACTGCAGCTTTCTAGTGGTGACTTTGCCCTCCTGTTATGGGCCATCTGCCTGTTTACTGGCCTGCCACGTCTTGATCTTAATTGATTAATTGGTTGATGTAATTAGGGGGAGGCTGCCCCACTTTATGCACCCCGGTGCCAGGGGGCGCTATCTGCAGCTCCTTTTCCTCCCTACACTGGAGCCCAAGCCTCACAGATGGTACTGACATGGTTTTGACCTGGGCCCTGTTGTGAGTTGGCCATCTCCTTTACCCCCTTGCTCTGGGGCCTCACACACCTCACAGCCCTCTCCAGGCTCCCACCTTGCTCTGGGACTTCTCACTGCCCCCTCTATCTGGGGCTGGGGTCAATGCACCCCAAATGCTGTGCCCTCTCTGGCACCAAGGTCCCCATGCTCCTGTGGAGCCCCTATGAGGCCTCCTCCAACCCCTTATAGCCTCACCCGGTCCTCTGGTTAAAACTCCAAACACAAAAACACAGAGCCCCTGGGCTATAACATAAAAAGCTAAGCCGTTCGGCCAAACAACTTCAATCCCTGCCAGGAAAACACTCCAACCCCAGCAGCGACCAGGGGATGCTCACACAGTCAGAGTCCTCCCCTCCATCTGTACTAGCCAAACTCCTCCTCCCTCAGTCACTAGAGGGGAGCTGCCTTTCTGGCCTTCTGCCTGGGCTTATAAGGGCCAGGCCCTGCCTCTTCCTGTCAGCTGGCTCCCCAGCGGTTGTCTTGGCAACCAGCACCTTTTACCCTGGCTGCCCTGGTAACCGACAGCTGGGCCTCCCCCTTCTTGCCACTAGGGGTCTCTCCTGAGCTGTTTTCTGCTGTTCTGCCCCAGCCCTGCTGCATGCCCAGGGACAGCAGGACCAGCTGCATGTCCAGTTTGCCCCTGGTATTTGGGCTGGACAGGACTGAGGGACCTGCTGCAGGCTGGGTAAAATCCTTCTGCAGGCTGGATCTGGCCCTGGGGTCGTATTTTGCCCACCCCTGCTCTAGACAGAGTGCGTAAATGTAAATACTTCTGGGCCCATGGCTTGGGTAAAATGAGCAAACCAGAAAGGTGTTCCTAGCCAACACTCCTTTCTGGATGGGTAGCTGAAGCAGTGTCTAGTATCATTCCAAAAATTCAAGTGTCCTACAATATTTTGCTGTAGTTTGAGGCAAGCAAAAACACTTTCGTTTGTTAATATTTTCTCTACGATTTATTGTCTCACATCTTTGCAAGCAGTCTTTGCTCCAAAAGGGAAAAATGCATGAAAAATAATCAAGGAACTTCAAAATTACTGTGAACGCCTACCAGCTTCTAAAAATACACACAATTGACAATATATACTTCATCATTTATTATCTCTGCACTAGAGGCTATGAATTATTTGTGTTCTAGCTCTAAACTGAAGAGTCCAGTTTCTTCAGATGAAATAGAAATTGTGTTAGGAATGACCATTGAGGATTTATACACAGGGGCGATACGTAGGGGATGCACGCGGGTGCACATTCACATGCACCCCCTGTGCGTGGTGGTGCACCCCCCTGCAAAAAGGCAGTGCAGGTGGTTGCCACTTGGCAACCTGCTGCCGGCACTGCCAGTGGTATCTGCAGGTGGTCCATGATCATCCCTGGACACTGCCGCCACTGCCAGCAGCACCTGCAGGTGGTCACTGACTCCTGGTCAGCGCTTACCACCCCTGCCGCTGACAGTGCCAGCGGCATCTGCGGGAGCTCCCCACTCACTGCAGCCAGGCTCCTGCTGTTTCCGCCCCTGCACTGTCACCACTGCCAGCACAGCCGTGCACCCCCAGCCGCCGGGAGCATGTGCCGTTCATGTTTATACACATGGTCCAGGTGTGGTGGTGGTGGCTGGGGGAGCACTTTAATTAGATCTTCTCCAAGAGCCTCCCAGAATATCATGTGTATCAGTGTCTCCATGCTGAAAAATGGCAGTGGGGGCACTTTAACTAAATCTTGTCAAACAAGCTTGTTAAAGCACCCCTACTGCCATTTTTCAGTGTGGGGATGCTGGAGTCTACTGGAGCACATCAATTACCACGTTCCAGCAGACTCAATTGAGTCTGCTCCAACACACTGTAATTACAGTGCATTGGAGTAGCCTCACTGCACATGGATAGATGCTCAGGATTGATTGCAAGTGTTTTTTATTGTCATCTCCTACTCTTTAGGAAATAGTCATGTTGTGTAGAGTGTTGGCTTTAGCTTGATACCCCAGGTAGGAGCAAGTTACAGTGCTCTGTATGTGGTCAAAGTTAGGAGTGGTTTCAAAAACTGTTTGCCTACAGCAGTTCGGAAATATTTACATTTCCAGATGAACTTTGTGCTAATGTTATAACATTTTACTAACAAATAAAGCCGGCTGACAGTTTTTGAAAATTTGAAATTGTGTCCAAAGGTTTTTATAAAATATAAAATGTAAGCATTTCTTTAACTGCTCTAGGACTTGCAAACTTCAAGTGTTAGCTTTCATTTCAAAGAAAATACACAGCTTTTAGGTAATAAATCTCAGGTTAATATTCAGTTTCAGAATTTTGGTCTGTACTTTCATAGTATAAATTCTGACTGACTCCATTGTGATGTCCACTGGTGTGCTCAAGGTTAAAAAAGCTTACTCCTGTCCCATCCCACCAGCCTCAGGCTTTAAGCAGTGTAGTTAACTGTGCATGCCTATAATCATCATCACCACCTTAGAGCTGGTGTCAGAAATATTGGTTGTTGTGTTTATTGTTGGTAAAGCACTTTGAACATATAACCTGCTACAAAAAGACTGAGCAATGTTATTAATGTAATCAACATGCAAGCAAGAGAGTTGAAATTTCCCTACCCCATGTTTTAAAAATGCAGTCAGGAAATAGCTATCTTAAACTGGATTGGCTGATTATTATAGTAATGGTCCCTGAAATGTTAGATGCAGAAAACCTACGACTAGGATGGACCATGTGGAATGCGGTAGTGCAGTCACCCCCTCCTTTCATTGTGCAGTATATATGCAGTGAGCTGTCTGAGCTCGCTGACATGTCAGAGCAGCTCCTGTCAAGGATTTTTCTTGTGCTTTGACCTCAAGACCCAGTTGGTCTGGGATCTGCCCAGAGCCCCTTTTTTCTGGATCCCAGGGGGGGAGCACTGTTGACATTTGTCCTTCCCCTCCTTCCTTACTGAATTGAGTGGCAAGGGAAAAGAGGGGATGAGCAGTAGAGGCACCCACCCCCAGGCTCCAGAGCTACATAAAAGCAAGGGCTGAGTGCTGCCACTGCTTGTTCCCGCTCTCCCCTGCTATTGAATTCAGCATGAGAGGGAGGGAAGGGAGGGAGAAGGGGCAAATGGCAGCAGTGCTTATACCCTTGGCACCATGACCAGTGATTGTTTGTCACTGCAGGAAGAGGAGGGCCTACCCATCTTCTAGTTCAATGGTCTAATATTTAGGGCACTTGCCCAGGGATTGGAAGACCCTGGCTCTGGGCCCCCTCACCCAAAGGGGTTTGAGCCCATATCTTCCTCATCTTCTGCCAAGTGTTCTCACCACTGGACAACGGGGGGCGGCTGTGGCAAGAGCAGCCTTCACTATTTCTTGATCCCACTCCCAGCAGAGCAGAAGCCACTCAATTAAATGCAAAATAAATGCCATGGAGGCAGGGCCCTAAACCCAGGACCCCCAGGCCATCTGGAGTGGTGACTGTCTCATTAAGCCACACCCCATCTGGCTTGCTGGCCACTTGGCTCTTCTGCTTTTGGCTGCCCAGTGGGCCAGCTTCAAAGGGAAGATGCATTTGGCAATACCTAACATATGGTCAGGACTCTTAGGGAAATAGGAGCTGTAAGCTGAACGGCCTCTGGGTGAAGAGAGCCTGGACCCTGGGTTTCCCACTCCCAGAACAAAACACCGCTAGATGGTTAGGCTAAAATGTGGGCAAGCTACTCTCTTCCTCCATTTTTCTGCAACTAACCTACAGTTGAAACATCTTCTTGAGGGGAGTAGGATCTAAGTGGCCTGAAATATCACCTATCCAGCTACAATTAGATAAGCATGTGCTTGTCACCCAGCTAAAGGTGGATATTTGAATCTACCAACACTTGCTACAAGAATTGGTCAGAAGCTGCCACCCTGTTATAGCTCCATGGTCATATCTCATTAGTGAACTTACTATGCCCAGCAGTGGTGCCCTCAAGCAGGCTGCGCTACTCTGGGCAGGCTGCCTTCTAAATTGGAAACAAGTCTAGTCACATCTGTCTAGTGCTTTGGGCAGACTAATTAGGATAGTGTTATGTTTGGGGGGGAGGCAGGGGAAGAGGAGAAACAGTAGTCAGATGAATTTAAGATACTGTTTACTGGAAGCCAAATCAGGGAGGACTCACACCAGGACCAGGGAGCACATGGCCACATAGCGGGCAAGTCTTAAAGTACCCTTTGCATGTTCCAGACATAAATAATTCATTATGTCTCTGTCACCTGTTGGTTGGACTGGTCTTATTTACACTCGGAGGATCACTGTTCATCTGGTGCTTCATAGGAAAGTCTGCCTCATTGGAGTCATCTGTACAAGTTTCAGTTATTTTACTGCATTGATGAACTGTGGTTGTCATATTACAAAACACTACTTCAATGTGAAAGATAATACCTTGGAGAAAGAGCAGTTGCTCTTTGACTGCGATGTGAACACAGTATTAAAGGGAAGCAGCGTGGTGAGGTAATAAAAGTACCTACCTGTTATGACACCCTGGGACAGCAGCTCTTTTGTGAGTCAACATAAATATGGCACGCTGACAAAAGAGATGCACTCTGTGCTCCACTTCTCCAAGATTTTACTTTTGTTCTTTCTTGGTACCTTTAATTTACAATACATCATTCAGATGGCTAATCCTCCAGAGTATAACACAAAAGAAATAGAATAGAAATTTACCAGCAGGGTGAACAGCTAAATAACAGCTTTTCAACCCACATTCCACTTGAGTGCTCTCAGCCCATCCCTGCAGGAGCATGGGAATATGGAATTTATATGAATTATACTAATAATAATTTTTTGACACACCAGAATACTTTGGAAGCTTGTACTGTAGGATTTGAAAAAAACAAACATAATCAAGCTCATTAAAAATGAGATGGATAAAGGGTTACATTTTTAACTGGTCCAATGAAATGCTATACTATATTTGATAATGATTATTGGTCTTCAGGGGCATTCAGACAGGAAAGTGTTGAGGGTTCCTGAATTATTACACATACGTTGTCTTGGCCCCATATCTTGGAATCTGCTTCCAAAGCGTTAACACTCTGATTGGGTAAATCATTAGATGCACATCTCCTATTATTGTTAATGGAAGCTTCTAATAGCATAGGCAGTTCATTAGGCTGAATAGTATATGTTAATAATATTTTGGCTGTACTGCATGCATGAATTGGCTACAAGCCACACTCTTCTATTAGTAATAAAGGAGATGAAGATTAACAAAAAATGAATTTTCACTCAGCAACGATGGCTTAGCTGGTCAATGATGCGTCCGTTATGTATTGCAAATGCCAAGATCCAGGATACAAGGCCAGGATTATGTTTCAAAATTGCTTCCGGCTCATTCATGTTACAGGGGGCTTTGAAGAACATGGCAGACTTGTCTTCTTGTTTGGTAAAACCCCAATTCCACAAAGTGCTTGGTATGTTCTTAATGCCCTCTTATTCAGCAAGAGCAAGCACTCCTTCATCCAGTGAAGCATTTATGCAGGGGTTTAAGTGTGATCTCATCCCCCATTTAAGCCAATGCTTAAAGTTCTCTAAACCCTTGCACATACTGCAGCATTCGCCTGCCCCCATGCCTTCAGAACATCCCCAAATTCTTGATAATCAACAACTACCAACCCTATGCAAATTCATTTTCCTGATTTAATTAGCAATGCACTAAAGATGTTACAAAATGCATGTAGTGTATTTTTTTTCAAAGTGTAGTTTCCTAATGGAGTTCACTCTTCTTTACCCTACAGTACACTTCAGAGATTTCAAAGGGCAAAGCCTAGCTAATTATTTTTCTCTGAGTCTGCTAATAACAAGCTACAAATGCACCTTCCCTATGAATGCTACACTTTCTGACTTGTCTTTTGGACAGCTCTGTTAGTTGTCTTGTTTGTCACATTTTGAGGCTGGTTAACAAGGCTTGTATTTATTATTTGAATTTCATTTATACCTCCTATCTCACGTGAGTCATAGGCTTGCCTTTCAAGCCTTTTGCCATGCCTTATGACACACAGAGCTGTATAATAGTTTATTTTATTCTGCCATCCATTATATTCTAGCTTGACACGTGGGTATGTCATTTGGCTTCTGTTATTCCTCACTATTCTCTATGCTGTACATCTCCCACAAGTTAGCTTTGCAGATATATAAGGAATACTTTTTGATGCTGCTGCTGCCATTTAAAAATGTGCAAGTGTGCTCAGAGGCTATTTATTTCTCTTTCTCTCACTCAGATAGTTATGCTGAGCTGGCACTAATGACTCAAGCGCTTTATTGCTCCATTTAGAAGCTGTTCTGGGCTGTCAAGTGGGTGCGACAAGGCACGCCCCAGATGACTCCCAAATGTTCTGCCTCCTTTCACTGTGCTAACCACCAGTCAGCAACTCCCATATTTTTCATGTCTGTATCCATGAGACCATGACATACCACCAGTCAATGTTTTGTGAATAAATTATAAAAAAAATGGGCCGTGAAATATGAGTTTTGGGTCTCTCTTCTTCCTTTGTAGCTAAGCCCTTTTTTGGAGTTGTCTTTGCCTGCTGCATGAGGAGAAAAAACAGGAAAACCCAGAGGAAAACTAGCTGCTTTCCCATGGGGGACCAGACAGACAAATGTCTTTAGTGTAGGGGCAAATTCCTGCTAGTGCAAACAGCCAGGGTCAGCCAGCACTGGCTCTGTCCAACAGAGCTGTCCTCTGTACCAGACAGCATGGCACCTTCTCCACTTTCTGTGCTCTAAGCTCCTTCCATCTGCGTCCTGCAAGTATGTGGGGCTGCAGCAGCTAGTTGGCAAGTGAGTGGGAAGGCAGGGAAGACCTCCTCCAGCGAGTCCAGGCATTTCTTCCTTACTTAGCCATTCTCTTCCCTCTAAGCAGTAAAGAGAAGCAGGTGGTGGGCTTGCAACACCGAACTTGAGAAAGACAGGAAGAGGAGCAGGCCTGAGCTCCTGGGCTTTTCCCAGTTTTGGAAGCTCCACTCCCATCTTCCCCATTCCCTGCCTGTGCTGTACTTAGCAGCTCAGACTGCTCTCTTCAAACTCCCTTTTCTTTTGGCTCCTGGGCTCTTCTGAAGCAAAATGGGGGGAGCAGCAGTGAGGACCTCCATTGGACAATCTCTATGGAGCCATGAAAAAAGGTGTGATAAGATAGGGAGAAATGAATTTATTGTACAGTTGAGGGAGTGGCCAGGCCAGGAATTAATTGTACAGAAGCAGACTGGGAAGGAACTATGCCTCGGATATCAAATCCATCTCCTCCTGGTGCTCAGAGGAAAAGCAGACAGGAACTTTCCCCCCATTCCTGCCAGTCTTTGAACAAATTGGTGGGATTTCTTTTTTCGGGCATTTATTTTTCTCACTTGTTACCGATTCAAGTATTTCAAAGAAATGCTTAGAGATGGTCTGCAGTATAAGTTAAATTCACTGCTGGTTGAAGCACCACCACAAGCCTATGTACCATCTAAATTCGACCTAAGCCCTCAAGTCTCAGATGGACCCTCTGTGCAAGATGCATTTCATTTTCTGTGGTCAAGTCTACTGAGATGCTACTGCGCAGTCATTACTGCACATTCATTTAGAATTTGTATACACAAGTACTAAATGAACAAAGTACTAAATAGTACCCCACAGTCATTTAGTACTTGTATAAACAAGCACTAAATGAATGCTCAGTAACCCGTTACTGTGGAGTAGCGCCGATGAATGACTTTTTGTGATGCTACTGTATAGGTAACCTAATACTACTACACAGTAGTGTCATGTCACGCTTCTTGCCATGCAATGCTACTGCGCAGTAGTATTGGGCTACTGCATAGTCAGCGTCCCATGTAAATGTGGCCATTAAGCATCAGCCAGCCACCTAAGTCAGATCTAGGAGGGCCAGTCCAAATGCTGCCTTAAAGTCTGTGGGTAGTTTAGGTTGGATGAAGCACTTTCTCACTAGCGGGGTGGTGAAGCACTGGAACAGTTACCTAGAAAGGTGATGAAATCTCTATCCTTGGAGATTTTTAAGGCCCAGCTCAACAAAGCCCTGGTTGGGATGATCTGGATGGGGCTAGTCCTGCTTTGAGCAGGGGGTTGAACTAGATGACCTCCTGAGGTCCCTTCCAACCTCATTTGTTATGATTCAGTGATTCTAAGAATTTTTAAGGAAGCTACACAAAGTCTGCAAACATACTAGTATACCCTTTTTTCCTGTTAAATTTCTGGGTTTTCTGTACTGCATTGTGTAACTCTATAAGTATCACAGGCATTGTATTATAATGACAGCACTATCACTGATAACACCCTACTCTGTTCTTATTTGAGAAAAAAACTGAATAGGATCTTTCTTAAAAGCACTTTGGGTGCTTATCATTCTTCATAAAGGAAAACATGTCTAATTTTAGTTTTAAATGGATCTTAATTTGACGTGTTGATTAGAATAACAAAATTCTTGGGTCCTTTTTACATTAAAATATAATAAATGACAGGTGCCTTTTGGGTATTCTTATTTTCTGATTTTTTATTTTTTAGTGTCTAATGATAAAGCTCTAAAAGGTAGAATTGGGAACCCTTTTGAATTTTCAGAAAGTTGGACTGGATTGCCTAATAGGTCATTTCTTTAAATTCTATTTCCATCATAGATGCAAAATCTTTTTACCTTGACTGAGTCAGTCAATGAGGCATTTTTTCTCTGGGTAGTTATTCATCTGAAGCTGTGTGTTTATGAATTATACACAAGAAAAGCCTTCATAGTTTCATAGTTTCTAGGGTCAGAAGGGGCCTGAGTAGAACATCTAGTCCGACCCTCTGCCATGGCAGGAAAGAGTGCTGGGGTCAAACAACCCCAGCAAGGTGTTCATCCAACCTCCTCTTAAACACCCACTTCTCTTGGAAGCTGGTTCCAGATCCTAGCTGCCCTGACTGTGAAGTAGCAGCTCCTGATGTCTAGCCTAAACCTACCCTCTGCCAGCTTGTGACCGTTATTCCTGGTCACTCCTGGCAGT
>NW_017728906.1:154770128-154798785 GCF_001723895.1 Crocodylus porosus | reverse complement strand
AGGTCTGTTTGCAGCCTGTTGCTTCCTTCTAGTGTGCCCACATCCCCCCACATCTTAGTGTCATCAGCAAATTTGAACAGGATGCTTTTTACCCCCTTGTCCAAGTCACTGATGAAGATGTTGAACAGTGCGGGCCCAAGTACCGAGCCCTGGGGGACCCCACTGCCCACATCCCTCTAAGTCAAAAATGACCCATCCACCACCACTCTCTGGGCGCAGCCCTCCAGCCAGTTGGCAACCCATTTTACTGTGTGGGTGTTGACACCACAGCTCCCCAGTTTCTTAATGAGAACGGGGTGAGAGACAGTGTTGAAGGCCCTCCGAAAGTCCAGGAAGACTATGTTCACTGCTACCCCTGCATCTAAGGATTTGGTGATCTGGTTGCAGAAGGCCACCAGATTGGTCTGACAGGACCTGCTGCTAATGAACCCATGTTCGTTGCCCCTAAGCATAATCTCCCCTGTTGGCCCCTCGTGGATATGTGCCAGAATAATTTTCTCAAAAAGCTTGCCCAGGATCGAGGTAAGTCTAACTGGCCTATAGTTTCCTGGGTCCTCCTTCCTCCCCTTTTTGAAGATGGGAACCACACTGGCCCTCTTCCAGTCCTCTGGCACCACACCAGAGCACCATGAGTGCTTGTAAAGCAGTGCCAAGGGTCCCGCAATGACCTCAGCTAATTCCCTCAGTACTCTAGGGTGGAGATCATCCAAACCAGCTGATTTGAATACATCCAGTCCTTCCAGAAGTTCCCTAACTAGTTCCTCACTAACTCTTGGCCTAGGTATGCCTCTCCTGGGATCTAAGGGGGGCCCAGAAGGGGGGGGATGACTTTTTGTGTATAAATTGTTTTAAACACAGTTAGGTAGGACACGCAACCTCATCCTTCAGCAAATCACAACTGAAATATTGAACTTGAAGTGATTGACTTCCAGTTTGTATATGCCCAACAATTGTAGAAGCCTTCAAATTCTTTACAAGGGCTTGTAAAGTGCTTTCTCATTTTGATCCAGGCCTTTTAAATGTAAACTATCACACAAACTTGGAACATGAATCTAAAGCTACTCACAAAATGTGCGAGTGCAACAAGTTTGGCTCTTAGGCTGACAAGATTCATTCTGGCTAAAGTTTCCACACTCTCCTTTTACCCCTTACTGGCCAAGCTGTAGAAGCCACAAAAAAGATCAAATATAGGCTATGTATTTCTGGATTATGTTTTAAATTTTGTGAATCTGAAGATTAGGATTTTGTTTCCTCGTCAAAAATAGCCTGTCAGACATGAAAGAGTCATAGAGCAACAACAGTTACTTTTGTCATTCCAAAAAACAAGATTTCTTTTGTATGTCTCAGATAGGTATCCCCTCCTACAGTCCGGAGCTCTGTCATCACTGACCCTAGCATGATGACTCTTAAATTCACTGGTGTCTTACTCCAGTGAAATGCATATGTAAGATGCATTAATTTGAATTGCACCAGTGGATCTACAGCTTCTGAGAGATTTAGAATTATAATTAATATAGATTCTTGAAAAATCTTCATCCTTTTATGAGTCGTAACTTTACAAGCATCAGCCTTCCTCTTACAGGTGACACGTTTGGAAACCAGGTAGGTGCCTGACAACTTCAAACCTTTGACCAAGATACAGGGTCACAGAGGAATATACAATACAATGAAAACATAACTGCAATTATCTTAAAGCGAATTAAATCTGCTCAGGTCCCTTCCGACCCTACAAACTATAAACTATGAAATTGGGAAATGGTTCTACAATGGCACTCGATTAGGCTTTTATTAAGTTTCTGAGTCAAAGTAGCTATTTCAGGTTTGATCAAAGCAGAGTGGTGACTATTTAAACAATCTACTGCCTCAATGTATGCGACTTTGCAAGTGTTGGTTTTATGCCTAGGGCAATGGTTTACATTTTGTTTATCCTCTTCCTCTACAGGCCACTGAGCCGTGGCCCCTAGCAGTATTGATAGCTACTGCTAAAAGTAACTGTTCCTCTCTCAGAGGACCAAATGCCCCCTCCCAGATAGTTTTTTCATCTTCCTGGAGGGCCTTTTCATCTTCTCGGAGGGCTTCCTCATCTTCCCAAAAAGTTCTTTCCGCTGCTAGGAGAATCTTTTCATCTGCCCACAGGGCTTTCTCTTCTGCCCACAGGACCCTGTCCTCTTCCAAGAGGGTCTTGTCTTTTTCCCATAGTACTTGATCCTCCTTCCAGAAAGCCTTGTCCTTCTTCCAGAAAGCATTATACCCTTTCCAGAAATCCCTGTACTCCTCCCAGAAGATGTTTGCTTCTTCCCTAAAAGCCCTTTCTTCCTTCTGAAAGGCATTGTCCTCCTCCCAGATGGGTTTTTCTTCTTCCCAGAAGGCCTGGATTGCCATCCTGAAAGCCCTTATCTTGTCCCGAAAGGCATTAATTTTCCCCTGAAAGTCCTTGATCTTCACTTGAAAGGCCTTGATTTCCTCCCGAAAGGCTTTCTCTTCCCATAGCTTCTTAATGAGCTGCTCCTGTCGAGGGGTGAAGTAGGAAGGGCAAGACATTGAGCAGCAATGGCAGTTCTTATTCATTCACTGGTCAAGCTTGGTGAAAGCAGTCATCACTTATGTTGGCTTGTGATGGGACCAGACACAGGCCAAGCCCAGTCAGGCCTGTCATATCCTATGAACCACAAGATAGAAAAGTGTTCTAGATCAGCAATGACAACCATGACTGGAAGTACTTAGGCTTATGCAGTGATTGTGCAAATTAAGGGGCTTAAAAATCTGGCTATACCATATTTATATGGCTGGGTCATGAAAGCATAGTAAAATGCCTTATTTATGTTAGGATTTATATATCACCAATCACTGTAGTATTTGGGTGTGGATTCTGTAGTGTTGGTGCAGAACCAGACTATTTCAAAGTGATTTTTCCAAAACGATTTGGGGCACTTCTGTTTGAGTGCCCAACATGAGGTTTCTACTGGAGGGCTGGGTTCTCCAAGTGCAGCCTCTGGAAAACGAACTTCTTTCCAATGTCTCAAATTAGAGACCAAAATATGAAGGTACTAATGATAACTAGTCACTTCAACAATGGAGAGAAATTTCTGTTTCCAATTTTCCAAAACTGGAAATATCCAATTTTCTGTTTACTTGCCCTGCCTAATAATTCCAGAATTGAGGGAACAACTGATTACTTATTTATACTGTTTTATGATATTTATTATGATTTATTGCACAATGCCTCAGGCTTCATAGCAGGGAGCAGGCAGCTTTAAAAATAAAATCTCTTATTTATTAATTTCTTATGAGAGACTTCATCAACCTCTTGCTAAAAAGTGAGAAAAAGTTCAAGGGACAGCAGGTGCAATGTACAGAATAGTAATATGTACAAAATAGCCTTTCCTTGGTGCTGGTACTTATCAAGAAGGCAAGGAGTTTACATGCATCTGCACTGCAAGCTGGAAGCCTGATTACTAGGGATCCTGGTTTTCTCTGCTAAAATAAAATCCTCAATTTTCAGCGTAAAAAAAGTAACCCAAAAGATCCACATTTTCCTGGGATTAAAATGAAACACCACACACACACACACACACACACACACACACACACACACACACGTTTCATTTTAATCACGGGAAAATGTGGATTTTGGGTTACTTTTTTTACTCTGAAAATTGGGGATTTTTTTTTTTAGCATAGAAAACCAGGATCCCTGGTAATCAGGCTTCCAGCTTGCAGTGCAGATGCAAGGAATTCACTAGACATGAATGTGCTTCAGAGGCATGTTCAGCAGAACAGATTAAGAAGCTACCCATCCAGTATGAAGCCTCTCTTTCCATGACACACTTAAAAATATAAATAAAGAGCTTAAACCAATATAACAAAGTCCAAACATTTCCATTTTGTCTTAGAATTAGGGCCCTACCAAATTCACGGCAGAAGTGTGCTGTGTTGTGTGGCTCCTTTAATTTTGCAGGTTGCCCCATGTTCCCCACTGCTGTTGATTGGTGGAGGAGCCCCACTTGTGGTTCACTCATGATTGTCAACGAAGCAAAAATTGTGGTTTTAAACATGACACTTATTTTGTCACCCTGCCAGTCAGCAGCAGCAGCAGCAGCAGGGGGCACATGGAGGAACCTGCAAGATCAAAGGAGCCACAGTGCAGAACCACTTCTGCCATGAATTCGGTAGGGCTCTACGTATAATGTGTTGCTGGACAATTTCAGTTAAGATTATATCTGAATACATTTTTTCCCTTTCAAACATTATAACTATCCTATCTTTTCACAGACGGCAGGACATGAGGCAATGGGTTTAAGTTGCAGCAAAACAGGTTTAGATTACATCTCGGGGAAGAATTGTAAGAATGGCAGAAAAATGGAGCAAACTACCCAGAGTTGTGAAATCTCCTTCACTGGAAATTTTCTGTTGAGACAGTATAGACATGAAATCAATACCTGTTAGTAGCAAGATGTTGGTGTCCTGCTCTGAAGTCACACCTGAGCCTACTGTTATAGGGACTGTCATCTGACTACACATTGCAGAAAATGTTCCCAGGTTGTTGCTTTTATGAAGTGCTACTGTAAACAGGCATCAGCTCTAGCATAGCCTGCATTTGTGGAGGTGGTTGGATTAGATAGCCCTTGGGGTCCCTTCCAATACTATGATTTTACTTCAGAAAGTAAAAGCCCAGAGGTGCATAGTAATTTTGCTTGGTAATTATATATATGTTACCAAACTCTGAGCATTTGTAACAAATTTAAGAGGCCTATTGTACTTACACATGTACTGTCCTTATATCAGCTTGATGTCTGAAGCCTACTAGTGACAGTGACTAGCTAAGATGCAAGTCATCTATAGTGATGTCATTTCATACAGTATAACACAATTGATTGAAAGCCAAGCAACACGTGAATGTAGTAGCAGTCACTGAGGCAGGGCTGAATGAAGGAGGCTTTCACAACTTGAAACAAATACTTGCATCATATTCAGCCAAGAATATGTTATTCTTCTTTCATTCTTTGCTCTTTCTGAAAAGGACTGGCAAATCAAGGGCTGTAATAAATATTATTCTAAACTCACAATATCTATGCAGTCCATTCAGCTTGCCTTTTAGCCAAATGCTCCTGGCTGAAGGACCTGTACCATATAGATTTTTATCAGTTTGCATTAAATGTTAGATAAATATTACTATTTTTGTTTTTGTTTGTGTTCATGTGTATCATATTAAATTAAGGCACTACATCTCCCATTTTAAGATCATTATTCAAACAGAATGAAGACACATATGTTGTGATGGAGCTAAAGCTAAGCTTAATAAGCTCAAATGAACACAAGCCCTGTAGCACAGGAAGCAAGATTTCAATAGGTAAATCTAGGCTACCAACATCATACTTTAGATACCTACTGAAAGTAAAGTGGTCTGATTTGTTATAACTATTAAGTATCCAGCAGTTCCTATTGAGGTCAGCACAAACAATTGGGTGTTGAATACATTTGAAAGTTAGTCCACCTATGTATCATCATCAGCAATTCCTCACAATCAAGAATGATTACTCTCACAGTCAAGTAAGAGGTTGTAGATGAGTCCATTAGTGGCTAAGAAGGTTGATCCTAGAGCTCCAGATTCTCTGGCAGACACCACAGGTAGTGGTTAAAGGGAGGGTCAAATTGCGAACTTCTCAGACTTGTTTCCTTTCCTTCCATTTCTGTCATTTTTCTGCCTCCAGGGTGAGTTGGTTTTCTTCGAAGTAAGATGTACCTTCTCTTGCAAAGTATCACCATGTAGCCCTGTCCCAGGCTAGTTTTTCCCAATTTGTGGTATCAATGCCACACTACTTAATGTTTGCCTTGAGGGTGTCCCTGAAGTGTTTTCACTGGTCCCCATATGTCCTTTGTCTTCTGCTGAGTTGGGAGTATAGCAGTTGCTTTGGTAAACATACATCAGACATGTGCACACAATGCCCTGGCCACCATAGCCGATGCTGAATAATTAATACTTCCATGTTTGTGGTGGTAGTGTCAGTGAGGACACTGGCATTTGTATGATGATCCTTCAACTTTATGCCAAGGATCTTCTGGAGGTAGCACTGATGAAGGCATTCCAGGCTTTTCAGGTGGTCTCTGGAGGTCACCCAAGCTCCACAGCCATAGAGAATAGTTGGGGTTACCACAGCTTTATATAATATGAGTTTTGTTTGAGTCCTGATGTTGTCATTGTTGAATACACAATGATACAGTCTTCCAAAGGCAGAGCTGGCACATCAGATCCTATACTGGCTGTCCTCTTCGATTTTGGCCTTCTTTGAAAGATGGCTACTGAGGTTTGCAAAGTGTTGAACATTCCCCAGGTCCTGTCCATCAATGAGGATCTTTGCTGGCCAAGTTAATTGACCCAGAGCAGGCTGGTGAAGCACCTTTATTTTTCTGATGTTAAGGGTCAGTCCCATTCACTGGTATATTTAAGAGAAGCAGTTAAGGGCCATTTGTAGGTCCTCCTCAGTATATGCACTGACAGCATAATCATAGGCATACTGAAGTTCCATTTATGTATAATAAGTTCTGAAGTTCCATTTAAGTTCCATAGTAAGCACCTAAATATGGATTTAGGATCCTATTTTTGAAAATCTTGACCAAACTCATTGATGTCAGTAAAGTTACTGACCTTCGAGATTTGCAATACATCTGTTGTCTACCATGTAAACATATTACAGTGCAAATACTGATGCTGTATTCAACTACTTAAAATGAAGACTGCCATTTTTTTTTCTACATAACTCACCTTTAAAGGATTTTTTCAGTGTAGTTGTAAAATGTTGCAGGGTTGGTCCTGTCTTCATGTCATCAACTTTGAGTCAGATTTACCTGCATGTTTTGGCTGCTTTGATGACAAAGAAAGAAGTAGGTAAATTGTTAATATATAGGCAGACAGACAGAAGTAAAAATGATGAAGAACAAGATGCAGTTCCGAGTCCAAAGAGAGCAAGAAATTGGAGGCAGGAAGCACAGAGTTTACTGGGAGGCTTTGAGAAGGAATAGACTGCTCCTTAGATGCTTTACCTCTTGGAGGACTTACTCCTCCTGCTTTCTCTTTCTTCTCAGTGACCCAGTTCTTCAACTGCAAGAAACCTTCAGCCAAGTATTTTTCCCCTTCACTTGGGATGATCCTGAAGTTTATTTATATGAAGCTCAGTGTCTTAGCACAGAAAGCCATTTCATTAGGTGATTCATTATGGTGATTTTGACCAAGCATGCATCCATATGATCCATTTCTTTCTCTGGAAAGGCATTTTCTTCCCCCTCTGCGGGTTTTTTTTTCCTGGCTTGAATTTGTGTTCCTGGAGGGCCTATAACATCTTAGCTTTCTCCTCATTGGCTTTAGCCACCTTGTTTAAGGTCTTTACTTCTTCCCAAAAGTCTTTCTTGTGCTGAGTCTTCTTAATATATCTCATTTGGTGGACAATAGAGTTGGAAGCCAATATAGAAATAGCCAAAATTATTCACTTACTTTCAAACTTTGAAGAAAGCCATGCTCCATATATGAGTAGTCTGTAGGCCAAGCTCTGTTCAGTCTAGCACATCTTATAGATCACCATATAGCAAGTGGAATACTAGGTGAACAGGTGATCAGGTAAAACAGAAAACTGTAGAGGTAAATTCTTGACTGTCCTGTACCTTCTCTTGTCACTAATTCAACAAATCATAGGGGATAATAACCTTTTACCTCCTTTTTCATATACCTTCAATAATCTGTGTTAATTTACCAAATCAAATGTCGTGGCTGTAGGACCAAGATTACCCATTTAGGATTAGATTTTGCAGCCTTCCTCTACTCAAAGAACAGCTGAAAGCCCAACAACTTTTCTGGGAAGTATGTAGGCCAATGGGGCTGACTGTCAACACTAGTCACTGCCACCAGTAGTGTTTTTCAGATAGAGGAGTGAGAGCCCCCACTTCCCTGCCTTGTCCTCTCATGAGAGATGAAAAGGATGCACTCTTTCTCGCAAGACATCAGGGCTGCTGGGCTAGGAGGAGGCACACATTAAACTTTGTGGGGAAGAAAGGTCTGAAGACAGAGAGTCATTGTTGGGACTTAGATGCTTACTGGGATACTGCACAGGAAAGGGAATGTGAGATAATACAAGATTCAAAACACCTGTTTCTTGTCTTCTGCATCAGTAGAGCCTTATTGTGGATACCGCTTCCATAGCAACAACTGCCTAAAAGGTGCTTAAATTCCAAAAGAAAGAGTCTGCAGTGTTCCACTGTGGATTGCTCCTAATGTTCATATGAGCCATCTGTTCTTATGTTTTATATTGTGGCACTGTATAAAGGCAGCAATTAAGATTGGAGCTCTACTGTGCCGAATTCTCTGTAAGCACGTAGCAAGAGATCTGAACAAATGAGACCTATCAAGGGAGGGCTCACAGATACATTGTGTATAGTTTGTAGTGGAAGCACAGAGATTAAGTGCCTTGCTCAAAGTTGCACAAGAAGTCTTGGAAGGTGAGAAACTGAACCCAGACCTCCTGCACCCAGTCTAGTACCTTAACCAGGAAACTATAAATGCCAAAGCTGTCTGTCAATGCAGCCACTTTCTCCTGTCTGAAAAGGGAGAAGGTATTAGGTGAGTCTTTGCAGTGAAGACGGAGCTTGCCCTACAATAATTCAGCACTATCACTAAATGCCATCAGTAAGGGACATTGCCATCGGTATGTATTATGGAGTCAGAATGGGCTTCATTTGGGAACCAACGAGATGGTGTTTTGATGGAGGAGGCCTTGTGCTGATGAACTCCATTGACACAAAGAAATGGTCTCCTGATACCTGTATTCAGTTTTTGGCTCTGCTACAGAATTCCTGTGTGATGGTAAGCAAGACACTTAATCTTTCTATGTCTTAGTGTTGCATTTAAAAGGAAACAATAGGTAAGCAATATGAGAATGAAGATGATATCCGCACTGTTCCCATCCTTGTTAACAATATGTTGCCAATTGTTATCCTTAAGTTTAGATGTCACCAAGTCATAGAGACTGGTGGGTAGCTCCTTCCAGAGTTACTGTTGAGAGTTATGTGCAGGCTCAGTAAGTGCAACTGCTGCCTACATTTGCAAGCTTTTCTTCCAGCCATGATGGTTAAGAGCAAAATGTACCTATTGTAGAGCACATCTCTGACAATGAGGTAATTCTATAGGAAATTCTTTCTTGACCAATCTCATTTCCTTCTACGACCAGGTGACTTATCACCTGGACAAAGGAGAAGAGATTGATGTCATATATCTTGACTTCAGAAAAGCCTTTGGTCTGGTATCCCATGATCACCTCTTGGCAAAACCGGCCAATTGTGGCCTTGGGTCCACCATGATCTGCTGGCTGGGAAATTGGCTCCGTGGTTGGACCCAGAGGGTGGAAATTGATGGAAGTCACTCATCATGGTGTCCTGTGACCAATGGGGTCCCCCAAGGCTCTGTCCTTGGACCCATATTGTTCAACAACTTCATTAATGATGTGGACCTTGGAGTCAGAAGCGGACTGGCCAAGTTCGCCGATGACACCAAACTTTGGGGCAAAGCATCCACACCAGAAGACAGCCAGATGATCCAGGCTGACCTGGACAGGCTCAGCAAATGGGCGGATGAGAACCTGATGGTGTTTAACACTGAGAAATGCAAGGTTCTCCACCTTGGGAAGAAAAACCTGCAGCATGCTTATAGGCTTGGCAGTGCTACACTGGCTAGCACTATGGAAGAAAGAGACTTGGGGGTCATCATTGACCACAGCATGAACATGAGCCTTAATTGCGATGCTGCTGTTAGTAAAGTGAGCAAAATGCTGGCTTCCATCCATAGATGTTTCTCAAGCAAATCCCGGGATGTCATTCTCCCCTTGTACTCAGCCTTGGTGAGGCAGCAACTGGAGTACTGCATCCAGTTTTGGGCTCCACAATTCAAAAAGGATGTGGAGAATCTTGAGAGGGTCCAGAGAAGAGGCACGCACATGATCAGAGGTCAGGAAAGCAGAATTTATGATGACAGGCTCAGAGCTATGGGACTCTTTAGCCTGGAAAAGCGCAGGCTCAGGGGTGATCTGATGGCCACCTATAAGTTTATCAGGGATGTTCACTAGGATCTGGGGGAACGATTGTTCACCAAAGCACCCCAAGGGATGACAAGATCAAACAGTTGTAAACTCCTGCAAAACCATTTTAGGCTGCACATAAGGAAGAATTTCTTTATTGTCTGAGCCCCCAAGGTCTGAAACAGCTTGCCTTCGGAGGTGGTTCAAGCACCTTCAAGAGCAAATTGGATGCTTATCTTGCTGGGATCCTATGACCCCAGTTGACTTCCTGCCCTTTGGGCGGGGGCCTGGACTCGATGATCTTCCGAGATCCCTTCCAGCCCTAATGTCTATGAAATCTATGAAATCTTCTGCAGCTACAGAATCACAGAATACATTAACTCTGATTTTCAGTTAACAAATCTGTAGTTGCTGATAATACACCTTAGAACAGAAAGGTTTTGGGGAGTTCTGAGATCAAAGGGCTAGCTCAAATGTTGTTTTATCACTTGTCAATATTTTGAAAAGTGGGACCCCTGGTGGGAGGGACTAGCCCTAGCCTAGCCACAGGGAGGTGGCTAAGCCAGAGCTGAGAGAGGTCTCTCTCCGCCCTGGCCCCTACTTCACCCAGCCCCCCAGGTAGCCATGTGACCAGAGCCTCGTGAACAGGCCATGCAAACAGGCGTGCTTGTCTGCTTGGCGTGTGAGTTAGCACGGAGTTAGCGCAGGAGGGTGCATGGGAGGGCCCGAGGCCCTGCCTGTGCACCCCCACCCTAGGGAAGCCAGTCCCAGCCGTAGCCAGCCCACCAGTGGTATGATGCAGATGGGCATATGCCACACCGCTCGGGTCCCCTCGGGGTCTGCAACCTCTGCCCTCTGGTTCCTCATAGGCCTCCACCCAGACGGAGCCCATGGTTCTGGGCTCCATGCAAGTGGAGCCCCTGGCTCTTGGCTGCGGGGGCTGCCTGTCCCTTTTTCAGGCTCTGGGGCCTGGGAGCACAGCCACCTCCCCTTGTGGGGTCTGCTCCCTACTGTGGTCTCTGGTGCACAGAGGAGGAGCTCCAGGCTGCAGTCCAGAGACTGTGTGCCATCAGGGACTGTGAGTAGATTGACTCCTACTGCCAGGTCCTTCTCCCCCAGGAGGCAGAGGGTAGAACATGGTCTCCCTCCAGGACAAGGGGGGACTCAGGGACTTCCCTTACTGTCCAGCCCTGGGGTTGAGCCAAGGTGGTCAAGGGCCTCAAGGACCGCCAAACCATAGCCCCTGCCCCGCTGGAGCTATGCAACAGGTATGAACCTCTTGCAGCCCCAGCAGAGCCTGCTGAGTTGCCAGCTCCCACCGGCAACCTGGACACTACTGTAGCTACCGCCCCTGCTCTCCCCAAGACAAAACACAAAGTGTTTGTTGTGGGAGACTCCACCCTGAGGGGGACTAAGAGGGCAATCTGCTGCTCCAACCCCTTAGCCCAGGAAGTCTGCTGCTTCCCAGGAGCCTGCATCCAAGACATTGCAGAGAAGTTCCCTAAACTTTTCCAGCCCACTGACCACTATCCCATGCTCCTTATCCATGTGGGCACCAATGACACAGCTTGGAGCACTCCCAGCCAGGTCATGAGGTGCTACAGGGATTTGGGAGCAGGGCTAAAGGGTGTGGGGGCACAGGTGGTGTTTTCTTCGATCCTTCCAGTCTTGGGCTACGGGCTGAGGAGGGAGAGGAGGATCCAGGTAGTGAACCAAAGACTGCAGCGCTTGTGTCATCGGGAAGGTTTTGGCTTCCATGACCACAGTCCACTCTTTGGTGAGAGAAGCAGCAAGCTGCTGGGAAGGGACGGCCTCCACCTCTCTCTGCTGGGGAGGAGGCTCTTCTCAGTGGACTGGCTAACCTGCTCCACCAGGCTTTAAACTAAGCCCACTGGGGGACAGAGGGACTACTGCCCTTTGCAAAGCCAGAAGACCCTTGCAACCCTTGCAAAGCCAGCAGACCAAGGCACTTAAGGGACCCCACCCCTGCCTCAGCCCTGGAACAACCACTAGGCAAGGCAAGGGCCTCCAGGGGGACACTTGCCTGCCTGTATACAAATGCCAGGAGCTTGGGGAATAAACAGGAAGAACTTGCCCTCCTGCTTAATGCAAATAATTACGATGTCATAGAGATAACAGAGACCTGGTGGGACTCCACCCATGATTGGACCATGGGTAAAGACGGCTATACCCTGTACAGGAGAGATCAAGTAGACAAAAGGGGCGGGGGCATAGCTCTCTATGTCATGGAGAGCTACATGTCCCTGCAAGTCAACATTGGTGAACAGGGTGCATGGCTGAAGATGCTCTGGGTTAAAATCCATGGGGAACATGGCACAGAGGACACAATGGTGGGAGTCTACTACACACCTCGTACCCAAAGTCGAGAGCTTGACCAGGAGTTCGCCAGGAATTGGCTGAGGACTCATGCTCCAGGTCCATGGTTGGCATGGGAGACTTCAACTACCCAGACATCTCATGAGAAGAGCGGTCAGCTAAATCTGAGCAGTTGCAAAGCTTCCTCTCATGTGTGGATGACCTCTATCTGACACAAGAGGTCAATGGGCCAATGAGAGGTAAAGCGCTGCTCAACCTGGTACTGGCAACTGGTGATGACCTAATCAGTTACCTAATGATCGAAGGGGAGCTGAGTGACAGCAACCATGAGCTGATCACCTTCACCATCCACCGTAAAGCTGGCAAGTCAGTCAGCAATATAGAAGTCCTTGACTTGAGGAAAGCTGACTTTGACAAGCTGAGGAGGTTTGTCAGTGAGGCCCTAACAGACCACGACGCCAAGGGGAGGGGAGTTCAGGAAGAGTGGTTGCTCCTCAAGGGAGCAATACTTGATGCACAAGCTAATGCTATTCCATCTCAGAGGAAAGGCAGCAAAAGGACACAGCAGCCCCCTTGGCTCTCCAGGGAACTAGCGGACCTCCTGCGGTTAAAAAGAAAGGCCTACAAAGGATGGAGGATGGGATCCACCTCCAAGGAGAAATATTCTGCACTGGTCCAGACCTGCAGAGAACAAACCAGGAAGCCAAGGCTGCAACGAAACTCCAACTAGCTACAAGTATCAAGGACAATAAAAAGTCTTTTTTTAGATATGTGGGGAGCCGGAGGAAAAGCAAGGGCAACACTGGACCCCTGCTAAACCAGATGGAACAACTGATGACTGATGCCCAGGATAAAGTCAACCTATTAAATGGGTACTTTGCATCAGTCTTTTGTCAGTCCCATGGGATGCCCCTGCCCACTACACGATAGGGAGTCCTGGGTGAGGGAAATCCCCTGCCCTCCATCAATGCTGATCTCATGAAGGAACACCTTGAGAGGCTGGACACCTTCAAGTCAGCTGGCCCTGACAATTTACACCTCAGGTACTCAAGGAGCAGCCTAGCATCATAGCCCAGGCCCTGGCATGGATCTTCGAGAACGCCTGGTGCTCTGGTGAAGTTTTTGTAGATTGGAAGAAAGCAAAAGTGGTGCCTATGTTCAAGAAAGGGAGGAAAGTGAATCTGGCAAACTACAGGTCCATTAGCCTGACCTGTATTATTAAAGAGTCCATTCTTAACAGACTGGCTGATGACAACATCCTGAAGGAAAGCCTGCATGGATTTGTTGTGGGTAGGCCTTGCTTGACTAATCTTATCTCCTTTTACGACCAGGTGACCTATTACCTGGACAAGAGAGCGGAGATTGATGTCATATATCTTGACTTCAAAAAAGCCTTCAGTCTGATATTTCATGATCACCTCTTGGCAAAACTGGCCAACTATGGCCTTGGGTCCACCATGATCTGCAGGCTGGGAAATTGGCTCCGTGGTTGGACCCAAAGGGTGGTAGTTGACGGAAGTCAATTGTCATGGTGCCCTGTGACCAGTGGGTTTCCCCAAGGCTCTGTCCTTGGACCCATATTGTTCAACATCTTCATTAATGATGTGGACATTGGAGTCAGAAGCGGTCTGGCCAAGTTCGCCAATGACACCAAACTTTGGGGTAAAGCATCCATACCTGAGGGCAGGAGGGTGATCCAGGCTGACCTTGATAGGCTCAGGAAACGGGTGGATGAGAACCTGATGGTGTTTAACACCAAAAAATGCAAGGTTCTCCACCTTGGGAGGAAAAACCTGCAGCATCCTTATAGGCTCGGCAGTGCTACGTTGGTTAGCACTACAGATGAAAGGGACTTGGGGGTCATCATTGACCACAAGATGAATATGAACCTTCAATGCGATGCTGCTGCTAGTAAAGTGAGCAAAATGCTGGCTTACATCCATAGATGCTTCTCAAGCAAATCCCAGGACTTTGTTTTCCCATTGTACTTGGTCTCTGTGAGGCCGCAGCTGGAGTACTGCATCCAGTTTTGGGCTCCTCAATTCAAAAAGGATGTGGAGAAGCTTGAGAGAGTCCAGAGGAGAGCCACGCGCATGATCAGAGGTCAGGAAAACAGACCTTACAATGACAGGCTCAGAGCTATGGGACTCTAGCCTGGAAAAGCGCAGGCTCGGGCGCGATCTGATGGCCACTGATAAGTTTATCGGGGTGTTCACCAGAATCTAGGGGAAGGATTGTTCACCAGAGCTCCCCAAGGGATGACAAGGTTGAACTGTTATAACCTCCTGCAACACCGTTTCAGGCTGGACATAAGGAAGAATTTCTTCACTGTCCGAGCCCCCAAGGTCTGGAATAGCCTGCCACTGGAGGTGGTTCATGCACCTACATTGAATACCTTCAAGACAAATTTGGATGCTTATCTTGCTGGGATCCTATGACCCCATCTGACTTCCTGCACCTGGGGCAGGGGGCTGGACTCAATGATCTCCCAGGGTCCCTTCCAGCCCTAATATCTAGGAAATCTATGAAAATTGGTATGAGATCAATTTTTTTATAGAAAGAGAGAATAAAATAAGAATGAGACTCAATATTATACAGTTATCTGCATAAGCTTTATATTTTTTCAGACATTACCTAATTACATAAGTGGCACAGCAGTTTTGTTTAGTGATTTGCATATACTATCAACAATATAAAATTGACAATAAATTGAAGAGCATCATACAGTACTTAGATAGCTACTGTCCATGAATCATCTAGAAAGCTGATGCCTTCTGTGACATACTCTTATTAAGTTTGATTTTAAGTTATCTAGAGTGATATAATTCACGAAGTGTCACTTCATTTCAATGACATAATACTGTGGCATGACCTCTGAGAATGATTAAAAATATCAAACCACACTACCCAGAAATAGTCAAAGGTGAGAAGCCCTGCATAGATGTTCAAGTTCTTTGTCATATTTCTGCTGAAAGAAATGATGCATTTGCAGGCATGAACAGTGGATCCTAATCACAAATCGTGTCTCAAAATTCAGGACCTAATTCACCACTGAGTTACTCCAGCTTTATACCAGGGTAACTCCACTGATTTCACTTGCAGGGCCATGGGCACTGACAGATATCCAGCTCCTCACTGTAACTCACGGTGCTTAATAGGAAGTGCCATGTGTTACAATGACTCCCTGCCCCTGCCCCCGACCTAACAGACATTTTCTGTTAGGTTGGATGGGGGGTGGGAATTGAGTTCCAATTTGGAGTCGATCCAGTGGAGAGAGGCTGCCTGTCTGCAGCCTCTCTTCTCTCCCCACCCCCGCTCCGTCTCAGCTCCCGTGCTGCCTACAGGATGGAAGGGGAAGAAGGGAGGGGAGACAGCTCCAAGCTGGGGTTTGCCCATCCTGAGCTGGATAGGGGCAGGTGGATTGGAGCCCCCACACCTCAGAGGGGAGGAGGGAAGCTCCAATTTGCCTGCTTCTCCTCCAGGTCAGACTGGGCAACCCCAGCCTGGAGCTGCCTTCCCCTCTTTTCTCCCCCTTCTCATCCTGTAGACAACACTGGGGCCAGGACTGGGCTGCATCAGCCCAGCCTCAATCATAAGCAGGGGAAGACCGAAGTTAATGATGGTGCTCCAGTTTGGAGCGCCTTCATCTGAACCCTCATTACATGAGGGTTAATTTTTTACTTGATCAGACACTTTAAAGTGCTCTGCAGCTGTGCACTTCTGTCAGGGCACAGCTGTAGAGTGCTTTCAAGGGGCCAATCACTTGACAAATATCACTTCTGTCAGTGCCTCATTTGTGATCTTAAAATGTACTAAGTACTATCTTAAAACTAATTAAAGTTTTCTCCCCATTACCTCTACTTGAAGGCTGTTTCAGAGTTGCAGTCCTCTGATGGTTAGAAACCTTCTTTTCATTTCCAGTCTAAATGTATTTCTGGCTAGTTTATAGCCATTTGTTGTGTCAAGCTTTTCTCATAGCTTAAGTAGCTTTTATCCTGGCCTGTTCTGTATGTATTAAAAGACATCAGTCTTATGCCACTAGATAAACCAATGGCATAACTAGGGCAGGGTGACTGGGCCTATCGCCCCAGGCCCAAACTTGGGTGGCTGCTGGTAGTCACATAACTATAATTGCAATTGCAAGGCAACTGGCAGTTGCTGCTGCCCCTGTCCCCTGGGTGCCTGGCTGCATCTCTACACTACTGAGGGAAACAGCGAACCCTCTCTGAGTGTCACTCAAATCTCTTTCTCTTGCCTAATCTGTTGCTTTCTGTTCCCTACCTTATCTGCTGCTGTGTTCCTGCTCCCTTTCTGATCTCCCATGTGCCATATACAGAGGCTGCCTATGCCATTTGGGCCACACCTGCTGCAGATTGGCCACCACTATCCTGCACTGTGTTTCAGAGCCTGAACCTCAATGCCTTTCTGATTTGGATATTTAATGAAATAGCCGTGGCACACTGTGAAAGGACATATCACAATTTATGTAGGCATGGAGTTACTGAATGGTAGAATTCCCACAGCAGATGCAAAGGAAATAGGTCCCAACCATGTTTCCATTGAAATAAATGGCAAAGCACATTTACATTATTACCATCAGGCTAAAATCCCTTAATTTGCTCAAGATAATTTGAGAATGTGTTAATTTTTTTAATGCATGTTCTTATTCTAGTACCAAATTATTTTCAGGTTCCCCCTTAAGGGAAGAGGAGAATCTCTAAGAAAGAATCTGTACTGTTCAGCATGGGAGTGATATGCTGTGGGTTGCACCCCTGTTTGGGTGTCAATAGGTAATTCCATTAATGGCATAATGAGTAGTGTGAGATATGAAAAGATAACATAAAAAACAAGTGCCTATTAGTGAGCACATCTACATGAGACACGTGAATATGCATTAGCTTAATTTACTGGACAGTATGGGCTTGCATCTACATGTGAAGGCTGTTACTGCACAGTAAAAATGGCTAATTGCGGCTATTAAAATTGATACCTGCAAATGCAGGTATCAAATTTAGTTACAATGAGTTAATGTGCAGTAAAACACATTAGGGCTGCGTGAAGCTTCGGTAGCCGATTCTATTTGGAGGAGATTTGGTTTGATTTGGCAACCGAATCTCCAAATCAAATCAGGAGACTCACTAATCTCTCTGAATCAAATCAAAAGCCTCTGAATTGATTTGGAGAGATTTGGAGAGAATCAGAGATTCAGCCATAGACTGTACAGGCAGGCACTAGGCAGTGCTGGCAGGAGCAGCTGTGGGAGCAGCCAGATGAGTCCTGGCTTAAGCCAGCAGCCCTGGGAGAAGCTGTGGCTTGTCCGGCTGCTCCCCTGGCTGCCCCAGCACTGGGGTGAGGCAGGCAGTGCTGGTAGCCCTGGGAGAAGCCACAGGGGCTGAGAGGAATGATGGGGGAACTGTGGGAATGATTGGGAGCTGGGGGATCGAACCAGGAGCTGGGAGTAATGATCAGGGGCTGGAGGAACAAACAGGGGCTCCCTCCCCCGGCTCCTGGTTTGATCCCCCAGCAGCCCAATCATTCCTCCCAGCTCCCAATCATTCCCCACAGCCCCTGCAGCTTCTCCTGGGGCTGCCAGCACTGCCTGCCTTGCCTTGGCAGGGGTCAGCTTGGGGAGCAGCCAGATGAGCTATGGCTTTTCTCGGGGCTGCCAGCTCAAGCTGGGGCTCATCCGGGTGCTCCCGCCAGCACTGCCTGCCTATATAGTCTATGGCTGAATAAGATTCAGCACTGAATATCTTCAGATTCAACCGAATCAAATCGAGACAGTGATTCGAATCAATGAATCGAATCGCTGTTCCTCCGAATCTCCGAATCCAAAGTGAATGCTTTCCACTTTTCACAGGCCTAATGCACATGTAGACACAACCTAGCACTAAGTTTACTGCTCAGTCTGTCCAGCCCCAGGGCTCCTGGCTGGGAGTCTCTTCTGTCCCAGGGCTGGGCTGCAGGGTGGAAAAGCCTGAAGACATTTTGTGCTCTGGGACACACACATCAGGAGCCTAAAGGAGTCTGTTCACTCCACAGGAGCACTGCAGGCCACATGTGCCCCCCCTGGACAGGACACAGGTTGCCTCTTCCTGCGTTGGCTGGGAGCCAGAGCTGCTGCCTGGCCACTAAAGGGCCACTTGGGTGCTAGGGCACCCTCATCGAGCCAGGTAGGTGCTGAAAAGGGCTGCAGCCTACTGCACACCCTGGCCAACCCTGATAGCTCCTCAGGGCTGCTTGCTGGCTGCCTCTGGCAGCAGGACCATCACCAGCTCCATGTTGCTCATCCCAGGCACCTGCCCTGCTACTGCAGGTACTGTGGGGTATAGTCTCAGTTGCATGGCTCCCAGTCCATTGCTGTGCCCCTGTGCTGGATGCTGCTGGCCCAGTTACCTAGGAGCCCCATACACCCTGAGCCCTGGAAAGGGGTTGTGGGGGGCAGGCTGCCTGTGGCCAGCACCCAACAGCCCAGGGGAGCAACCGGGGATGGGGGGGAGGGTTGGATAGAGGCTGCCTGGGCCCAGGCCTGGACAGCTGGACTTGCCATGGTCCCTGAGCATCCATGCCTGGTCAACCCCTGATCTGAGCCTGGGCAGTGCACGGTCCTGGTGCAGAGCATCTTATTGCTGAAATGTTGCAAACACTCACAAAAGGCTTCTGTCTCTTGCCTCTGCAGGGGCAGCATCTGGATATGAGGGAGAGGCCACTAGCCCCAGCAGGGATGCAGGCTCTGAGTCATTGCCACCCAGTGCTGGAACCCTCTGCATGCGCTGCACACACAAGATCAGCCTTTCCTGCTACAGCAGCTGGTAGAGGTGGCAAAGGAGTGGGAGGCATGAGTGCAGGCCTGGCAGGAGGAAAATATCACCCAGGAGACTGTCTAGGAAGATGAGTGGGACTGGGCAGAGAAGGAGTTCTGGGCTGAGCTCCTGCCCCTGGAGCAGAAGTGGATCCAGCTGCTCAGGCAGTAAGTGGCCATCCAGACCCAGGCACTGGAGGCCATGGATGAGGCCTACTGGACCCTGGACACCCTCCTGGGCCTGGCAGTCCTGTGAGTATCCCCAGTGCCCGGCCTCCATCCATGGCCCTGCAGGGCCCCTGGTACTCCCCTGCTGTCCCACAGCAGGCCCCTGCCTGGGCCTGGGAGGAAGTTCTCTGGTGCCTCCTGCCCACAGGAGCCCCTGGCCTGGCCCCTGCCCCAGGTCTGCCACCACCCATTTGGTCCCAGGCCCACTACTCATGGAGCTGGAGGTGCCAGGAGTAGCACCACAAGAAGGGGATGCTGGCCCTGCTGGCCTTGGACTCAGGTAGCCAGAGTGGGAGCCACCTGCCCCAGAGGAGACCCAGCTGACATCACCCAGGGACAAACTCCGTGGTCGCCATGGCACCTGGATCCATGGGGGGACAGTGAGAGGCTGGGGTGCTGCCCCCCAGGTGGGTTTTTTTTATTGTTGTTGAGTGCGGAGGGTGGTTGGTGAGTGGGGAGGATGGTGGAGCACCTCTGTTGGTTGAGGGGAGAGGAAGGAGGGATCTCTGTTGGTTGAGTGGGGAGGGGGATTTATGTGTTGGGGAGGGTGGGGCTTGGGGGCTCTGTGTGTTGAGAGGGGAGAGATGGGGGCTGGGTGTTAGACATCATCATCATAGACATCATCATCAGGGCTGGAAGGGACCTCAGGAGATCATTGAGTCCAGCCCCCTGCCCAAAGGGGAGGAAGTCAGCTGGGGTCATAGGATCCCAGCAAGATAAGCACATTGTGAGGCGAATAAAGAGTTTTTGGTTCAATATGTACCTGGGCCTGAGAGTGGTGCTTGGGATGGGCAGGGGACATGGGGGGTGTGGACAGTGGGGCAGGCGGGCTAGAGGGAGAAGTATTCTAGGGGGTGGTTCACAAGAGCCTCCTGCACATGGTGCTCTGGCCCCCACTGGTGGATGCGTGGCTCACCTGGGCCCTTGCTGGGGGGACCTGCTGCTGCCGCTCCTGCTGCAGGTCATTCTTCCGCTGCCAAGCTGCCTTTCCTGGTGCACGTCCTCTGCCCAGGCCTCCTTGAACAACTCTCCCCGGGCCTTGCATATATTGGGCAGCACAGAAGCTGCTATGATGACCTGGGGGAGGTTGTTTTTGGCCACTTCAGGGCAGGCAGTAAGGGACTGCCAGTGGCCCTTTAGGTGGCCGAAAGCACACTTAGTGAGGGTGCAGGTCTGTCTGAGGCACCAATTAAAGTGGGCCTGGTGGGGGTCCAGGTGTCCGGTGTAGGGCCTCATCAGCCATGGGAGGACTGGGTACACTGGGTTCTCAATGAGCAGGGGTGGGATAGTCTTCACCAGCATGCCCTGTCCTGAGTTCCTGAATATGTGTGTGTTGTGAGCCCTGCCTGCCCAGCCAGTGCTGAAGTCGGTGAAGGTCCCCTGGTGATTGATGACTGTCTGCAGAACCACCGAGTGGAACCCCCTGCAGCTGAAGTAGGGCTGGTTTCCATGGTGTGGGCAGGTCACTGGAATGTGTGTCCTATGCAGAGCCCCAATATACTGGGGGAACCCCAGTGCTTGGAATCCTGTGACCACTGCCTGGGGATTGCAGATGTGGAGGATGGTGTCCACCAGCACATCCTGAAGGGCAACATACACCTCCAGGATGGCCTACCTAGTGGTGTCCTTGCTTACCCCAAACAAGTGCCCCACATATAGCAGGCTAACGGGAGTGACTAACTTAAGCACCAGGGTCAGGCTGTTGTTGGTGGGGAAGGCCAGGTACATGACAGTGTCCTGGCATTGCAGGTGGGGCTGGAGCTGGTAGAGCAGGTCATGAAGACGGCCTGGGTGATGCAAAAGGCATCAACCCCACTACTCATCATCCCAGTTGTGTTGCAGCAGGTGCTGCCACCAGTCCCAACTGGAATATCAGGCACAGAGATGGCAGAACTGGAGAATCAGGAAGGCAACAGTGGCCCTGGTGGTGGCTTCCTGGATCCCATCATTAGCATGGCTGGCAGCAGCTGCACAATGGTGGGGGCCCTGTGAGGTGCATGATAGGTGGGCAGGCAGTCATTGCATGTGGGTGGGTCGGGCAGAGTGAGATGGCCATAAGTCAGGTGATGGTGACTTCAGCAGGCCATCAGGGTGACCGAGGTAGCCAGCAGGATCAGGACACCCTGTCCCTCACTGCCAGGGCAAGGGGCTGGGGAAGCCGTAGCTCAGAAACGCAGAGGAGGCGTGAAAAGAGCTGCCATGTGCTGCCTTTGTGGGTGCCTCACTGCACATCTGAGCACTGAAACTGGTAGCCCAGAGATCACAGTGTTTTAAAGATGGCTGCCAAGTGTTGGCAGCTGGGACTGGAGGCTGGAGCTCCACCCAGTGGCCAGGGGCACATGGTAGGGCTGGAGTTCTAAATGTAGTGCCAGGTCCCTGCCCAGAATCACTTACTGCACATTAAGCTAATGTGCAGTAAATCTAGTCTTGATTAATTGCTCATAGAGTCATAGATCATAGTTTAATAGATTGTAAGGCTGGAAGGAACCTTGAAAGATCATCAGGTCCAGCCCCCTGCACAAGGCAGGAAAGACAACTGGGAGCTTATTCCACAGTCTGGACGCGCTAACTGTGAAGAAATTTTTCCTCATGTTAAGCCTGAAATAGTCTTCCAAGATTTTGTGCCCATTACTCCTGGCTTTCCCCAAGGGGCCCTGGTGAACAGTTGTTCACTGAGTCCTTGTATTTTCCGATGTAACAGTAAGCTGCTACCAAGTTCCCTCTCAGCCTTCTCTTTTTTAGACTGGAGAGTCCCAGGTCCCTCAGACTTTCCTTGTATGGCTTGCCATGCAAGTCTCTGATCATACAGGTGGTTCTTCTCTGGACTCAAGTTTTACCACATCCTTGTTAAGGTGCAGTGCCCAGAACTGGACACAGTACTCCAGCTGTGGTCTCACCAATGCTGGGTAAAGTGGAAGAATCACTTCCTTGGTTTTGCACACACAAACAAGCCCAGTATCTATCTAAATAGTATCTATCTAGATCTATCTAGTATCTAATAGAGGGTTTATTTTTACTAGAAAGACCTAAAGCTCAGATCAATCATTTACAAATCTTCTTGGAAATAGAAGATGAAGCACTAATTTAGTATTAGGCTGTCACAATAACTTGATCTGAATCCAACAGAAGGAATTTGGAGTAAACTGAAGTAGTCCTTCAAATAGTCTTCAGCAGAGACTGTAAACCGTGTATGTCCAAAAGAAACTGTTTCCCTTCTGCAGATTCCATAGAGAATTCATTGCTTCCAGAGGATACACAAAGTAGCACAAAGCCAGAGAAGAAACCCCTTCCTTTTGTTTTCTGTAGTTGGACTAAAATCAGATACCCAAACAGATAGACTAGATACATAGAACTAAAGTGACAGAGGCTACACAGAAGTGTTCTGCTTCTGTTGCCCTGATCTCCCTTGCACCCAGTGTAGGGTGTAACCTGCTGCCTCTTGTGGAACCGTCCTACCCACTTAGGGGTTACTATTCACCCCAGGACAGGTAGTGAAGGTTTAGAAGGAAACTTCACAACTTCAGGCACAATACGGAGCTAAATCATAGAATCATAGAAAATTAGTGTTGGAAGGGACCTCAGAAGGACTTCTAGACTGAACCCGTACTCAAAACAGGACTGTGTCCACCTGGTCTTGGGGAGAGACTCTAGTGCCACCTTGGAGCTTGCACCCAAGATTGGCTGCTGTGTTTGTTTCAGCGGTCTCAGAGAGGGCCCACGATCTCCCCAAGGGAAACCCAGAAACTCTCCTGCCGTGACTTTGATTTTTCTTTCAGTGGTGGGCTCCCCTCCTGGGTCCCTCTTGGAACGACTGTACTTCCTGGTGGGTCTCCATGGGGCTCCACATCCCCTACACCCCATCCACGTGTCAGCCTCTAGGACGGCCACTTGATGTTTGGATGGCTCACCCTCCAGTGTGAACCCTTCATTCTGTCTTCGTCAGCTGGGCTACAGATGACCCTTCCCAGCCCTATGTCTCTTTGGGATGTTAGGCTGTCCCAGCTCTTCTGCTGGGCCTTTTGCAATCTCCAAAAGCAAAAGAAAAAAAAGGAAGAAATTAATAGAAAGACCAAGGGGTAGGGCCATGGCTTCACTGGCCTGACATCAGTGGCTCCTGCAGTCTCCCAGCACCATCCTTTTTCCTTTCCCTCAGAGCAGACCCCTCCAACAGCTCCATCTCCACATTCCTTGTGGGTTGCTGGCACCACCCGTGCCAGGTGCAAGGAAGCACCCTCGCTGCCTACTCCCCGCAGTGCTTCCCCCTCAGCCTTCTTGACGCCGGCTTTTGTTTCAGCTGGGTGGGGTCCTGAGATGATGTCATCCGCCCGTGCCAGCTCTAACCAGAAATAAGCATGGCTCACAAACCGCACAGGTGCTCAGTGCCGGTGCGGCTTACCTGTCTCTTCCAGGCCCAAAACAGGGCTGACTTCAGGGCTTTTCTTGCAGGGGCAGGTTGTCTCTGTCTGAAGACCTGCTGCGGGAGGGGTCTCTCATGCCAGTTTCCGTCCCCCTGGGACAAGGACTATCCCCAACTATATCATCCCAGCCAAGGCTTTGTCTAGCTATGTCCAAGGATGGAGATTCCACAACCTCTCTGGGTAACCTGTTCCAGTGCTTTACTAGCCTCGTAGTGAGAAAGCTTTTCCTCATATCAAACCTAAATTTCCCTTACTGCAACTTGAGACTGTTGCTCCTGTTCTGTCATCTGCCACCACTAAGAACAGTCCAGCTCCATCCTCTTTGGAACCCCCTTTCAGGTAGTTGAAGGTTGTTATTAAACCCCGCCCCCCCAAGTCTTCTCCAGACTAAATAAGCCCAGTTCCATCAGCTTTTCCTCCTAGCCCTCTAACCATTTTTATTGCCTTTGGCTGGACTCTCTCCAATTTGTCCACATCCTTTCTATAGTGGGAGGCCCAACACTGGATACAGTACTCCAGATTTGGCTTCACTGGGCACTTGTACACATGAGGGGGGTATGGGTTAATTCTCCTAAATTGAAATGGTGGGTTTTTAATTTGTGGGTTTTTAACTGTGACCCACCATTTCAATTCAGGGGTTCCCATCACTGTGACAGAACAGTGATGGCCTACTGGCAGCTCACTCATCCCCACCACCCTGCCATGGGCAGGCTCCACCAAGGGGAAAAAAAAAGCAGTGAGGGGCCCACTTTTTTTTTTCCTGGTGGAGCCTGCCCACTTCTTGCATGGTTGGGTGGGGTAAGCTGCCAGCAGCTCCTGATCTGTGGGGGGCCCTAGTCCTTCCCTCCACAGCAGCGATGCCCCCGGGTGGCACCCGCCCACTGGCAGCCTGTTCAGGCAGCCCCGGGGGCAGCTGCCTGTGTGGAGGGAAGGATCAGGGCCCATCACAGCTCAGGGGCTGCTGGCAGCTCACCGCCCCCTTTCCCCCCACCCCTCAGGCTACACAAGAGGCAGGCAGGCTCCTCCAGAAAAAAAAAAGTGGGCCCCTGGCTGCTTTTTGTTTTTCCCTTGGTGGAGTCTGCCTGCATGAGCTGCTGCCAGGTAGTGTAACTAGTGAGCTGAAGCGGGGCCTAGTGCTTCCCTCTGTAGTAGCAGTGTCCCTGTGTGGGTTCCTAGCTGAGTGGGTGCTGCCCCAGCTCACAGGCAGCACCCAGCCTGATCCAGTGGTCCACAGGGTGCTAGAAACCCAGGCGTTCTTGGGGAAGATTGGACTTGGTGGGCTTCCAGTGCTCCATGCGCTGTCCTTGCTGCCTTCTTGCTGCCTGAGATGGCCTGGGAATGGGCTGGCTTGCCCCTGGGGCAGTGCGGGAAGGCAGCAGAAGGGTGGCCAGAGAAGGTGGTAGGGACAGTGCATGGGGTTCTGGAAAGCCGCCAAGCCCGAGCTTCCACAAGTCCACCTGGGCTTTCAGCACCCCATGCACTGTCCCTGCTGCCTTCTCTGGCTGCCATACATGTACACATGCATGATATTTTTATCCACAACAGGACAATTTGCCCTGATCAAACAAATACATTGGAGGTGGTCTAAGCTGCCATACTCAAATACATTTTTACACCGTTATATTAGACCAATAATGATTTCTCATCACTTTTTGCCATGTGTACATGGCTCTACCATCATATGTATAAGCACCTTTTAGTGCTGAATAGGAGGGAATAATCACTTCTCTCAATGTTATTATTTATTAGTTCCAGCTAAGCAGTTTCATGGATTGATTCTGGCATCCTGTAGTCTCTGACATGAAATAAATACTGTGGAGCATGCCACTTAGAACACAGACAATTTTTTATTTCAATTCCTTTTTGCAAACTTTAGGGAAGATGAATATGAATTATATTGTGAATATCAAATAACTCAATTCTCCAGTTCCTCCTCAGGTCACAGTAACAGAGATCATTTTTTCTGCTTGGGGCTCATGTTGGGCCAGTTTCATGGCTGATAACCCTAAAATTAACATGTATAACATCACTGCTCTGCTTCTCATGTTCATTCACGTATACAGTGGAATCATCTCCTGTGACAGTCTGTACCACCCTAGGGTATATAACAAAGGCAGGTGATGCCATGGCAGGTGTGACCTGAGTACCTTTTAGGGTGGGGTGGAATGAAACTCCAGCTGTGTAAGTCCTTTCAAGGAACTTTTGCCAGTGGCGTGAATTAGATTAGCACCTCAGCTGTCCTTATAGAATCACAGAATCAGAGAAGTAGGGCTGTGGACCTCTAGATGTCATCTAGTCTAACCCCCCGCTTGAGGCAGGATCATCCCCATCCAAACCATCACAAGCAAATCTTTGTCTAACCTATTACTAAAACTACACAGTCAACCCTACCACAAAGCATAGGGCCCTAACCTGCCAGAGGTCAAAGTCCTACTGCTACAAGGGTTGTTAAAATACACTTGAAAGCTCCCAGGTAGAGGCCCTATCCATTACACAGGAAGGCAAGAGACTTCACACTCCATACCAATCTGACTATGGGGTCAAATTCCTAACTGACACCAAATGTGACAATTTGTCCTGACCCTCAGCAGAAGGGCAAGGCCTCTAGCCAAGAAGCTTTGGATTTTAGTTCCATCTAATATTCCTATTGATGACACCCAAAATTGCATTTGCTTTTGGTACAGCTGCCTCACCCTGCAGACTCATATCAAGTCTGTGGTCCATCAAGGTTCCTGGATCCATTTCCGTAGTGCTGCCATCAAGCCAGGTGTCACCCATCTTGTATCTGTTTTTTGTTTCTTCCCCAAGTGTAGCACCTTGCATTTGTCAGCATTCAACTTCATTCTGCTGGCTTCAGCCCAACTTTCCAATCTGTCAAGATCCTTCTGAATTATACTCCTGTCCTCCAGTGTGTTCATAGTCCTTCCATAGTTTGATGTCATATGCAAATTTGCTTAAGAATTTCTCTGTACCAATGTATAAATCATTAATAAACATGTTGAACAACACTGGGTCCAGGACAGGTCACTGTGGGACTCTGCTTGAAACCCTCTGCCATTCTGACATGAATCCATTTATAATTACCTTCTGCTGGTGGCTACTGAGCCAATTGTCTATCTACCTTATAACAATTTTGTCTAGCCTTCATTTCCCCAACTTGTTTATGAGAAGCTCTTTTGGGACTTTGTTAAAAGCCTTCCTGTAATCCAGATGCACTATATCCACAACATTTATTTTATCCACCCAATTGGTTTTCTTGTTGAAGAAATTCAATAAAGTTTGTTTGGCATGATTGTTTATAGTAAACCCATGGTGGCTGCTAGGCCTTTTCTTCTACAGATGCTTGCAAATGGACTTCCTTATGATATGGTCCAGTAACTTCCTGGGTATTAAGGAGAAGGTATCTGTCTGCAACTGGAGCTCTGATGGCCCTAAAATATTTCTCTGTGCCAAGTGAAGCTTGATGAAGGGCAGAATTGGGCCTTAACTCTTCCATTCACTTAATAGGTTTAGATATTTAACTTCAAACTGCTCTGCTTCTCTTCTGTAGTCATGGTTATAGGTGCTGGTACCGTAGCAAAAAATGGTTATGTTTTAAGGGTAGCAAGATTCCAAAACATGAAGAGCCCAATGACTTTGTCACTGGTAGTCCCTCGATATGAGGATTACAGTCTTCCACTAAATAGGGAAGTCATTAGTAAGTCCAGAGAAGACTGATCCGAGATCCAGGTGATTGCAGTCATGGTAAATATTTCTGGGTGGAAGAAATGGATCTTGATGATGTAAGTGTTAGGGTGACGATAATGTGGATTTTGGTGGAGATTGGATCTGCAGCTGGAATAAAGGCTTTTTTCTGTGTCTCAGCAGAGCTGCTAGTCACAAGGCAGAATGATATATTAAGACTAACCTTGCAAATGCTTAGGGAAGGAGTTTTCTAATAAGGTCGTAGTGTTAGAGCTCATTGTGTAAGAAGAACAAGATGCAGCCCACCAGCTATTGTCAGGAGATAAAGCAGAAGCAAGACCTTGGAAATTAAGAAGGAGTCAGCAGAAAACCAATAAGAACCAGTGACTGGCCAAGAGTACCTGAGTTCATAGCCTTATGCATGTGCTCTTAGCAGAGGGGCATGTAAATGAATGAAATGCCTAGGCAATTCCATGCTAATGAAGTAAACATTAAACCAAGGAGGAGCTTGAGATAGGAGGAGAAATAGGTGGAACCAAAGGTAGAGTGAATGTTAATGAGCATAGACCAAGGTGTATAAAATGTAAAAAGAACTAATATTCAGGGCAGGTCCCTGGTTTGTTGAGTTTTTTAAGACCTGGCCCAAAGCTGTCTCCATTCTAAATAAAGCTGTTGCGAGCAATGTGTGCTAGTGTTTGCTCCTTGCTTGCTCTGTCTAATGAGTAACAGGATCCCTTGGCAATTAGATTGCTGTCTTCCTAGTCATTAGGCGCTGCAAAGAGTCAGAGTCAAACAGTTAGGTCAGAGCAATTTTTCTTTGTCTCTTTCATTTATCTGTTTTCATAGTAAAGAAAGTTTGCTCAAAATGATATCTTGTGGAACATCAGTGCATTTTTGTTCTATTTATATAAAATTCAACAGGTACCTCATAGAATCATAGAATCATAGAAGTAGGGTAGGAAGGGACCTTGTAGATTTTCAAGTCTGACCCCCTGCCTGGGCAGGAGAAAAACTGGGCTCAGATGACTCCAGCCAGGTAAGCATCAAGCCTCCTCTTAAAGACCCCCAGGGTAGGAGCCAGCACCACTTCCCTTGGAAGTTGGTTCCAGATCCTAGCCGCCCTAACTGTG
>NW_017728906.1:154745526-154769423 GCF_001723895.1 Crocodylus porosus | reverse complement strand
CCACCCTCTGAGTACAACCCTTCAGCCAATCTGCAATCCATCTGACTGTGTAGGCATCAATGCCACAGTTGCCTAGTTTTTTAATGAGAATGGGGTGGGAGACAGTGTCAAAGGCCTTGCTGAAGTCTAGAAAGAATACGTCCATGGTGACACCTGCATCCAATGCTTTTGTGACCTGATCATGAACAGGACCTGCCCCTAATGAAACCGTACTGGTTGCCCTTGAGCATCATCCCTGAAGCCGGCCCATCACAGATGGGCTTCTTGATGATCTTCTCAAAGAGTTTCCCTAGGATTGAGGTAAGACTGACGGGCCTATAGTTCTCTGGGTCCTACCCACTCCCTTTTTTAAAGATGGGGACCAAGTTGGCTATCTTCCAATCATCTGGCACCTGGCCCGAGCACCATGAGTGCTCGTAAAGCCGTGCCAAAGGCCCTGCAATAACCCCAGCTAGCTCCCTCAACACCCTGGGGTGAAGAGCATCTGGACCCGCTGATTTGAACACGTCCAGCCCCTCCAGAAGCTCTCTAACACGGTCCTCCCCAACCTGAGGTCTGGAGGGGCTGGACATGATTATAACTCAGTCATTTCTGGTCCAGGAAAAGGAAGTAAAGAAAGCTATTTCTCTTCCAGATACTTCGACATAATTAAGGTGTAAAATAAACAGAAAAGTATTTTAACTGCATCACATATTTCCATTTTCCCTTAAATGAACTCTTTAAAAGTGCATCATTCTTATGGCCTATGAAGAAAGTTTATTCTTTTTAGTTCGGTTCAGCTGATATTGTGTCAGTTATATCTTAAGTGTTGTTCTGTAAGCGAGGGAAATGCACTGACAGGTGGTGATTGGCACATTTTATAAGTTAAAATGAAGTAAATAAAATAAGATTATTTTCTCTCATTGTCAGTGGGACTGTAGATGTTATTTATGGCTGTTTACAATGGGAATATTTGCTTTGATCTGCAGAAGTGAAAATTAAGCTTGATTTAGATGTTCATATTTCATACACAGTGACTTTGTGATATTGGATTTTTCCTCATTGGATGTAAAACCTTTATGAGTTATAAGCTTTTTTTCTTAAGTATATTTCAGAGTTGAGAGGTTTATTCCTACCATTATAGTAAATTAGACAGGTTGCTGCTGCGCAGGTTTAGTGTTTTAGTCATGATGATAGCTTTCTTTCACATTCTAACATCGAGTGCAATTCAAATATAAATAGTCAGTGGGTTTAAGATGCCCTGGTGAGAAGAGTTACCATGCTTCCTTCCTTTTAGTTCAAGTTTCTGGGCTTCCCAAAGGATTTAGCAAAATTTAACCAGACTAATCCACTGTGACAAAAAGAAAGAACACTAAGCCCCTCAATTGTTGTTTATATTTTTTCTTATAAATATATTCCCAATTATTGCAAGATTGAAGAATGCTGGTCTTCCTTTGATCAATATTCATTTCTATGTCTTTCTTTACCTGTGGTAAGCTATTATTTACATAGGATTTGGGGAATTTATTAGCTTGATAGATGGGCTAGGAGACTATTGGTTGTGGATTCTGATTAGTTTTTTTGTGGGTGTGTCTACCATTGCCACATGGCAACATTGTTATGGCACCAAGCTTTTGCAGTTCCTTTTGGAAGTACTAAAGCATGGTGCAGTAACTGCCTGTACTGCACCATGCGCACAGTGGTTAGATTTTGCTGCTGCTTCGCCATAGTGGTGCTCTAAAACTAGGGAGCGTGCTGCTACAGCAAAGTAGCTGCTGATCACATGTAGGCTTATGTGATCTCTACATTGCTGTAGCGTGCCATATGGTGATGGAGCATGTTCCTACGGTGACATAGGGCAATGTGTAGATGAGCCCTGTTTAAAGTAAAAATTATTTCTACTCTGACTGACCCATAAACAGCTCTCCTATATCACCAATAATACAATGTGATAGAATCCATGATAAATGCAATTAATTAAGAATGAAAGAAGGCTTTAAAGCTTGAAAAAGTTAAAACAAAAGAACCATTTTATTTTGTTAAATGTTTCTAACCACCACTATTTTAACCTGCCTAATTACACAATGCTGTTTTCTCAGAATGACCACATAAAATGACTTAATAATGATATTAATAATTAAAATGAACAAAGCTAGACTTCCCAGTTTTTCCTCCCTGACTAGATTTCCCAACACATCTTATCCTCCTCAGCCACATCCCCATGAGCAGGAACATGTGGTTTGAGGCACCTCAAAGCCTTTTGAGGTGCCACAAAATGCACACAGAGCTCATGATTCTGTCCTCTGTGCTGCATATTTGCAGTGCAGAGGCAAAATTAGATGCTAGGAAACCCCGGTATCTAAAAAAACCTTGCCATAAAAAAACAGGGCAGCACATGTGGCTGCAGTGTATGCTGCCTGAAACTGGAGCCTGGCTAGCCAGAGCCATACTCCATTTGCCGACCAGGCTCCATGCAACTGAATCACCTCCACTGTAGCCCCCAGGGCCCCAGGCAAGGCTGCTAGGGCCAGCCCAGGTGGTGGCTGCAGATTCCCCTACCCCACCTGGGGCAATTTGCCATGTACCAGAACATGCATGCTGGGGTGCGCCCCTTGCTAAGTGCTAATATGCGTGTGAGATGTGTTGCTGCTACTTGTCCCTGGGGAAACACATGTTCTCGCTTGTGGGGATGCACCCCTTATGTCTGTCACATAGGTCTAGACTAAGATCTTACAGCCTTCCCTGAGTAAGAAGTAGCTTGTAGCTGAGAGATACAGCCCTTGGTCTTTGCTCCCAAGGCAGGAAACAAGTAAGCTGTTAATAATTCATAGATCTAGCAGCTTTCTACCCCTACCTTACTAGCTCAGCTGTGCTGGGAGATGGCTTGTGTGGCAGCTGAAAAGTATGTCTGTGTGATAAAAGTGCTTGCTGAAGGCTCTATGAAGATTAGACCAAGTGTTTTTCTGTATTTGTTTAGATATTAAACTCTAAGTTGTTGCTAAAAGCCTAATTATAATTTAAGATGTTGTGAGGCCTTGTATAAAGTAAGGCCTAGTAAATTTAGCAAAGCGTAACAGTAGTAAGGCCCTGTGGTGCAGTTAAAATTACCTTATCAAAGGAATGCAAGGCTTATACTGCATTGGTCAGTCTAAGGACAGTTGAAGAAAAAGGAATCTGAGTGGTTGTATGTTATCAGTGTCCTTCAGAAGCTATAAATTAGCTGAAATATTTGCAAACCATTCAGAAGGAAGATGCAGCTCTGTGAAAAGGATTAGTTAGCTGTTGCCTGGATCAGTGGGCCCGTGGACCTCGAGGAACCCAAGAACTGCATTTCAGGGTCGTTCCCGGCACCCCTCAGACAGCATTGTTTGGGGACACCTGACTTCACTGAACTTTGTGGAAAGAGAAGCTTGCTGTGTATCGGGCATCAGAGGGACTGCTGATAAGTTGCCAACGCGAATTGCTTTTGTCTGTCATCATTTGTCTTGTTACTACGCATAGTTGTGTTTTTCTTAAGTCAATAAATCTTACCTTTCTACTCCCGACCACACTCTCAATCTAAACCCTCCACAGGCGGCTGGAACAGCTTGTGAGAGGAGACATATTCCTGATTTTTCCCTGCCTATCTGACTGGAAATGGGAGCAGCAGCTACTTCACATGCACACAGAAGTGCAGCTCCCTGGTCTAACTCATAGCGCTTCATGAGTTGGACCAATCCTTCCGACCCAACAGATGTTAACTATTAGAGGGCATGGGACCAACCTCCAATTTGGAGCCAATCCAGGGAGAGAGGGTGCATCTCTGTAGACCCTTCCCTTAGCCCTGACCCCACTCTCCCAGCCTCCCCGTGGTGTCTCAGGATGGGAGGGGGAGAAGGCAGGGGAGAGAGGTCCGTTCTGGGGTTTCCACAGCCTGTGCTGGAGTTGGGGAGGGGGCAGACGGAATCTTTCCACTCACTCCTCTCTCTCTCCACCCCTGGCCATGGCCCCAGTTTCCAGTTTCCTGCTTATAGCCTAGTGGACTGGATAGAGTGACTCTGAGGGCAGAATCTGTCCTGTGAGCCTTGTTTTAGCACATGGTACATCCTGGTGAGGAAGCGCTTCATTAGAAGGTGGAGAAAATATTTTGGGCACTTCTAGATGTGTATTCCCTTTTCGACTCACAATCATGCATGGGTTCATCTGGAGCTGACTGCATTTCATCCAAGCGCTGCAGACATACTGATATTTTAGTGGCAGCAATTTACTTGTTGACAGTGAGCTATATAGCTGCATGTCACTAGCAAACTACTGGCAGCTAAGGCCATGTCTTACTATCTCTCCTGGTGGTTTCATGGAGATAGCAAAAAGAAATAGTGTTATTATACCTTTAGATCCCTTCAGGACCTGACAGCTGAGGGTCTGCATTCTTACAGAGATGGCAGTTGCAATTACAATGAGATACAGCGGGTGCCTTGCAAGGTTGCCTACAACTTTCTTTTACAAGCCAGAACTCAACATGGTAGCAGCACACCAAAATGGCACCTTTGGTTAGATGGAGTGAAAACCTAATACAGCTGCAGCATGGATACTTTGTTGATGAGTTTAGCATTTTCTTATTCCTCTTATTCTTTGCAGAGATCAGCTCATCATAACTATTCTTTTCAGATCCTCATTAATACCACAAAAGCAATTTAAGTGATTTCTCCCCTACTAAGCAAAGATGTTCACCTTTTGCCTTGAACAATGGAAACATGAAGGATGTGTCAGATTTCTTTTCTTATAACTTCCTGTGTTGCTGCTGATAAATGATACAAGGTTTTATCTCTGAGAACATGAAGATGATAGTTTCTTGTACTGAATTTAACTCTCTAAATTTATACAGCATTTGAAAAATTGCAGTCAGAATATCCGATTAAAAAAATAACCAACTAACAAATTAAGACTTGTAACTATATTTATGTTTGATTTGAATTCTGAATCATCCTTCTATGAGAACGCCCGAGGGAAAAAATACCCAATCTGTGTACAGAGAAATCAAACTGAAAATAAAATACAACACCTCTAGAGCAGTGTTTTGATCTCTCCATGCTAAGCACTTCTCCCAACCAAATAGCCATGGTAAGTTGTATTAGCAGCAGCAAAATAAGAACAGAAGCACCGTGCTTAGGTTCTTCAGCTTCCAAAATGTCTGAGTTTATGGTATGGTAAATGTTATGGTTTATGCTATGTGGCGTGGGCAACTGGTGCCACCTTACTCAGGGTACCAGCAACCAGTCAGCAACCCGGGGGGGGGGGTCCCCCACAGCCAATCTTGCTGACTGGGGGACAGGGGTCCCCCACAGTCAATCTAACTCACTAGCTTCTAGAAGTGGCCATGGCACTTCTGGAAGTGGTTGTGGCACTTTCAGAAGTGGCTGCGGTGTGCCCATTCCCCAACCGGCACTCTCAGGGGGGACACTGGTGCTCCCACTGGTCCCCCCCCTTCCCATAGCCTAAGCAGAGAGCACGGTCTGTCAGGGGGTGCACCAGCACTCTCAGAGGGTGCACGTGCACCCCCATGTAACCCCTAAACTTCGCCACTGCTTTGTGTGAGGTTACATTAATGACACAGACATACACACACTTTACAATAAGATAAAAATGAGAAGGGTTTTACTGGGCACTGGCTGTTCTTTGGTTGTTCTAATATAATAAAGGCTTTACGACTTCTGGCTGTGTGTCTGTCTGTCTATAACATTATGGGCCAACTGTGCATGCATGGCCCAGAGCCTTACTGACAGAGAGACAGACAGGCAGAGGCAGACACAGGGAGGGAGGTGGGTAGGGCCAGGTTGTGCTCCCCACTGCTGGAGGGAGGGGAACCAGCTGTGCGGGGGCCATGGCTTGCGATGGAGGGGCATGGTGCCCAGCCTTGGGGGAGGTGTGGCATGCGGCCACAGGGTGCTGGCAGGGGAGCATGGGCAGTGCACGCTGGCTGCAGCACATGGCAGCAGGGTGTGGCATGTGGGCACACGGCAGCAGAGTGCTAAATGGGAAGCTAGCCTGGGGGGTGTGGTGCATGCAGAGGACATGGCACATGGCCGCAGGGTGCCACACAGGGAGCAGGTAGGGGGGCATGGGCAGTGCTAGCCAACTACAGCACATGACAGTGAGGTTGGGTGCCCGTCCCACTCCCTGCATGGCATGCTACAGCCATGCAGCACGCCTCCCCACATTGGGAGCACCTGCTGGCTCCAGCCATGGGGTGTGCATGGCGCGCAGGGGGGGACAGGATAGCAGGAAGGCACAGGTTGCCACGCAGGGAGTGGGCATGGGCAGCCTCCACTGGCTGTAGCATGTGAACATGGGGTGGGACATGCCCCCCCAGTGCCTGCTCCCTGCACAGCACCCTACGGCCACATGCCATGACCTCCCCATGGCCCACAGCCAGTGGGAACTGCCCACTTCCTCTGTGGCATCCTGAAGCTCGACACCACACCCCCTGCACAGGGACCACCTGCCAGCTGCAGGGGGTGTGTGCCACATGGCTGCAGGGCATCCCGAGGGAGGCTGGCAGGTGGGCATGGGCAGCGCCTGCTGGCTGCAGCACACAGCTGTGGGGTGTGCCCCTCATGATTGCAGGGGGTCGTATGTGCGTGCATGGCCACAGGGTGCCATGCAGGGGAGTGGGCATGGCATCCAGTTGCAGGGTGCTGTGCAGGGAGAGGGCGTGGGGGGTGCACCTCATGCAGGTGGCCACCGTGGCATGCAGTTGCAGGGTGCCGCGAGGGGAACAGGCAGGCAGGAGCAGGCAGCACCTGCCAACTGTAGCACGCAGCTGCAGGGTGGGTTGCACTTCCCGTGCAGCACTCTGCGGCCACATGCCACCCCCCCAGTGCCCTCCACCACACCCTGGGGCCATGCCCCATGCCATGTGGCTGCAGCAGCAGGTGCTCCCCACACTGTGGCTGCTCTTCTTGCAACACTCCACGACCACACCCCACAGCCACACATCACGCCCCACATACACCCTGCACCATGCCCCAGAGCCACTCCACGTGCCACACCCTGCCCTGCAGCCATGTGCCACTCCCCCTGCACAGCCACACCCCCCGCCCCCGCATGCACCCTGTGCCACACCCCGGGACTGCTCTCCCTGCCACACAGTCGTTGAGCGCTCCCTGTGCCATGCCTTGTGGCTGTGCACTACTCTACTCCCATGCAGCCATATGCCATGCTCCCTCGTGTGTGGAAGGGCAGGGAGGGGGTGGAGAGGGGGCATGGAGCGGGGCTGGACCCAGAGCGGCAGGGGGAGTGGGGCATAACCCAGAGAGGCGGCAGGAGGGGGGGCAGAGCAGGGCAAGACCCAGAGTGGTGGTGGAAGTGGGGGGACTGCGGCTGGGGCTGGACCCGAGCAGTGCGGGGAGGGTGCAGGGCTATATGCTGGTCTCCATCCCCGATCCCTGCCGCATCATTCATGATGGGCATTTTGCTAGTTTCCTATATGCACAATCTTATGCTGTAGTAAGTGGAAGGTAGCCCATGGTGATTAGCCTTAGACAGTAAATTACAGTAGTTTAGTTTCTGTTTAGTTCAGGATAACAGTGTGCACATGGAAGCAAGCACAGAGCAGCAGACACCTCATGAAGCCTTGCCCTCTTTGACTCCATGGTAAATTATCTATTTATCCCTGTTAGCTTTAAAATGTATCAGTACCTTAGAAAACAAGGTTTTGGCTGTGCCACAGGCTGGCAACCTACAGCCCACAGATTCATTGGATCTGGCCAGCAGAGTCAGTGGGCTTCAGTGGTTTTCAATGGTTGTAGGGCTTCACTTTGCACTGCACCATAGCCAGGCAGCTTCACTCATGGCACAGCACACCCAGGCAGTGGCCAGTACCTAGTGGTGGCTGGCATCAGACCCAAGCTGGGTCTTTCTGGCCTGCTAGAAAACATTGCCCGCTGCTGGGCACAAGTGGTAGACTGATGGAGGGGGTAGCAGGGGCCATGGCTCCCAGGTGCTGGCCTGGGGGGGGCGGGGGGGCGCCATCTGGGTTCTTCAGAGTTTTCATTGTGCAATGTGACTTTAAGAATTGCTGGGGGGAGGGGGGAGGCAGAGGGAATGCAAATACAAGCATTGGCCTCTGGGTGCTGGAGACCCACCATACATCATTGCTGGGCTCTGTTGCCAGTTACACCAACCTAAATTAGCAGCAGCTCTGTTCGTCATTGAATCACACCAAAGCAAGCAAGACCAAAATCACACACACAAAGGTTTTAGTTAAACTGTGTCCCTGGTGTTGCTGGGTTTTGTTGTTTTATGTCTCTGAAGTGTGCCCTACCCACCTGCTCCTGCTTTCACCCACCAATCCCAGCAAGACAAATTTTCTCTTCCCATCAAACCCAAGTACAGACATTGTCTTCCTAATGCACAGCTTTTAGTTTTGCTTTAACATTAGAGTTACATTTGCAATTACTCTACAAACATGATGCCTGAGTGCACAATTTTTCCGTCAAAGTTATGGCAGGCACTTTATGAGTGCACTGCTGATGATTATAACAGCTGTTAGTCTTTTTTTGCCAAGTCTTTTCTACAAGACCCTAAATGTGTGTTAGTCTTTGATAATGCTATAGTTGCTTCTAAAAAAGGTATTGTCTGTCAAGAAGTTTTCTGTTGCACAGAAACTATCGCTTTCTAATAACTGATACTGCTATTATAGTTACACCTGAAATAGCTCATTGGCACCTGCTAACAAAAAGAAAACCTCTGTGGTGGTAGTACAGGAAATATAGAATAGATGCCCAATAACTCACATTGGAAGTTGTCCATATAGCTGTTTTGAAGAAGACTATGTCAGGCCATATGAACAGGCAAGGGAGCAAAACAATAGTAGCTACTGACTTTTCAATAAAATAAAGGATTTCACAAAGGAAATATGTTCTTTTCCTGTCTTCACAAATCTTCTTTGGGGGTCTTTTGCTGCCCCCTGATGGCACTGTAAAACACTGCAATTGCTGGGTGGTGGAACAAGCCAAATATGGGAGTAAAGGAAATAATGATAATTGACTGTGCTCACTACTAGAAACAGCAGAGGAGTTGCTTGGCTGCAGCAGAGAAGCTTGAACAGCAATACAGAGACAAGGTGTGTGCAACAGGGAAGGAGGTGGAATGGAAGAAGCTGAGGTGACATTTAAGCGAGCTAACTGAAAGCAGAGTATCTGGAAGCTGAATACGTCTCTAGGGTACTAAAGGATCTGACTGTGATAATAGATTTTTGCTGAAGAACACAATTTGTAGCATCTCAACCCAAATCATCTACTTGCTTATCAAGGTGAGTCAATTCAGGACCCAAAAGTACTTTCAGGTAAGAGGAATTCATCAGAAAGATGCTGGAAGCATTTGCAGAATAAAGGACAATGGAGCACTTTGTACTTGGTCAGGAAGAAACTGATTGCAGACCCGTTCTTTGAAAAATGTTTTCTTAGTTTTGGAAAAGTGAATCCCTCACAGATTCCTCACAGCGGCACATATGTTTGCTTATGGGAATAAGAAAGCAGTGAATACACTGATTATTGAGCGAATATCATACATCATTTATCTGTCAGGAGCTATATACAAGTGGACTTGGATTTTAAAAAACTCCAGGGTGCTTACCTGTTGTATTCATCAATAGTATGTGCATTTGGAGTTGATAGACTGTGCAGTTTTGTCTGTGCAAAGTATATTTAAAGCAATTAAATGATATCAGACAAATCTGGCAGCAATTCTTATTTTGGATAACAAGTGGTAGAGACAGTGTGGAAGAGGATTTAAAATTACTCAGGGGGTTGGGCATGTTTGAAAGAGAAAGGGTTTTTCATGGACTAACCTGGTGCTGGTCATCAGAATTAGCACATGAACAATAGCAGTAAAATACCACAATGTTGGAGCTGTCTAGTGTTGAGGATAGGTTGGACTGGGTTTACAACTGGTTCTGTAGTATACAGATTTTCCTCTGCTGTTGGGGAAGGCAAGGGCTGAGTTTAATAAAAAGGCAGCACTCCTTAAGAAGGTTTTAGTGTGTCATGGGTTCACTGTAGTTCCAGCACTGAAGCCGGGCTTTTGGGTCAAATCCTCTTCCTCCTCCAGCTGTGGGTCATGGTACAAAAGAGAGAGGGCATCAAGCAGGTGTGGAAAGCCCATGGCTGCTATGGAACTATTCTTCTTGGGGTCCACCTTTGCCTCCATGTGGGAGTGATGGCTGGGAAGTGGCCAATGGACCTATGACTAGGTGGATCCAGCAGCCAAACTTCCCCAGTGTAGGAGGATGCAGCTACTTTGAAAGATTATCCCAATGAGGCTCCTTAATTTCTCTCCCAGGCCTGAGTGTCCTCTCATTTACACTTGTGAGCATAGGCATAATTCCAGTACAGTGAGTGAACTGACTGTTGTAAAACTAAAGTTAACAAGATGAGCATCTGACCTTTTGTCTTTGCTTTTGCCTGGGTGTGTAGCACCATATGCTTTTCTGAGACCCTTCCAATACCTATAGCAGGCATAGTGTGTGTGTGTGTGTGTGTGTGTGTGTGTGTTGGGGAGAGGAGGGGAGAAGGAAGGAGGGGGACACATCTGTATTACTTCATACTCTGCATCAGGTCAGTGCAGTGTTTAGTGACTGTAGTAGTTACAATGGTATTTTAAAATATTATCCTTTGGTTTCCTGACAACTGAGTTCCTCCTTCATATCTGTTATGCATTTGTGTACAGTAATTACATCTATCCTTAGAGTAGTGAGTTTGCAGACATAGGGCATTTTTTGGCACAAACGTACTCAGGAACACAAGCACCCTTTTCAAAGTATTAGGTCATTCATGTAGGTTTCTAATCAAGTCTCTGATAAATGGTCCATGTCTGACCTCATCATCCTATTGCTTCAGGGAAATTTACAAAATGCTATCCAAAGACAAGCCTAGGAACAGAAAACCATTAGACTATTGGATAGTAACAACCAAGAATTTAACACAGACAGTGATTTTATGTCCCTTTATAATCTACCCCTGATGCTCACTAATCTCTACACTTCACAGGTGATTATGACACTTTTGAATGGTCTTGCTTTGCCACTTATCAAGTTTCCACTGCATCTCTAATATCTGTTGGCTACCTGATAATGACTCTTGTATCTTGTTATTATTTACATATAGAGTTTTACAGGAGCCCTTGTTCTACCTGCTATTTAATTCTGTTGCATCTGCTTCTTTCCCAGAGACCTAAGGAAGGGTACTGTAGCACCAGAAAGCTTGTCTAAGTCTATCCTAACCATGCAGTTTGTCCAGTAAAAGATGCCAGTCACAAAAAACCTCGCCTCTTTCATATCCCTTGTAATCCTGGGATTTCATCAAGTGGTTATGGGAATATTCCAACTATGTATCAGTAGTTATGAAATGATCATAATTTTACCTTCCTACTTCTATACCTTAAAATTTTAAGAACTATTCTTGAATATAGAACTGCTTGGTAGCAAGGTGTTATACAAGCAGTGTATGTACCTGCTTGCAGAGGGAGACATGTTCACATTCACTGAGCCAATTCTTTATTCATTTGTTGTCTCTGTTTTGTGTTTTCTTTAACATAAAACAAAAATCATTTGGGATTGAAAATACATTTTTTCTTTCCATTTAATATGTCTAACTATAAAGAAGATTTTTTTAAATAATGGGTTGGTACAGTAGTTAATACAATTTTGATAAAAATGAATATTATGAAAGACATTCTATTTATGTATTTTTTCCATGATCTCCAAAGTGGGTTTGATTAGATCACAGTAACAAGACCCATATGTCGAGGGGCTACTCACGGGCACCCCAGAAGGGGACCATCTCTGACTCACCTGCTACATCTTTGGCCTTATAAAGAAAGGGAAGGGTTCAGTGATGTCATTAAGGGTTTCCACAGGGTTACTCATGTAGTGATGGGTTGATGACTTCAGGCTCTACCTCCCCTATACCCTGTCCACACACCAACCGTATTGTCGCCTTGAGTGAAATCATCACCTAGTCAACGCCCACGAGCTCATTCCTTGGGGCTGATGCCAGAAACTGCTGAAGTCTCATCCCCAGTATCCCGTGAGGCTATAGATCACTGTCTCACCATTATCAAGACACTTTGGTTGGAGATATCCAAAAGAAATATTCAGGATAAAGATAACAAAAATAAATAATAATATGCCTCCAAGCTTGAGGTGTATGATCTGTTGTTTCTGAGATCATTGGTCGGTAATTCACTAAGTAATATTAGATTCCCTAGACCAAGATTCTTCTCTACGTCCGGGCCACCCCCAATTCACTATGCTTCTGGCATGCCCTGAGCCAATGTCTCAAAATAAGTCAGGTTTGATGAGCCATCAAACTCCACCTCAACTCAAGGAAAAGCAATTCAAAAGTGTCTCAAGAAAACTAATAAGAACCACTTAACGCTGCCCTTCTGCCATGTGGCAGCTCCCAGGGACTGGCATTCAGTCCTTAAGTTTCTCCCTTCCGGGGAAGAAGTGGTTCAATTACCCCTTACCCGGGTTTGATGTGTTTGCAGGACTGAGTCTGTCAGACTCTCTGTTCCCTCTGGCATCCCCACTCCTCAGGTCCTCTGAATCCCGGGCTCTGCCACCCAGTGTCTCCTCCCCCTTGAGCAGGTCTTCTTATACCTCCAAGGTGTCATGTCCTATCTATGTCATGCATAGATCACCCTTGGATATGTACGGAGCAGGAGCTCATAAATCAGTGCAATGGCTTTGCGCGCCACTCCCGTTCCAGCCACTCTATGCCTGCAGGTAAGTCTAACATTAGACCGGCCCTAGCTGAACCTAGCCAGCTGGCCCATGACTGCCCACCAGGTTCTCAGCCAGGCTCCCTGGAGAAGCTTGCCCTATTTCCTAGGTCTCACCATTACGATCACATTATAGATTTGTCATTAGGTAAAATTTGTTTAAAATCCACATTTATTTGTGAGCTGTTCAGGAATAAAACATACAAATAGTGCCTTCAGATTAATGTATGCTCTTCTAAATGTAAGACTGATAAATCATGTGGTTTAATAGAAGTATATACTTTAATACAAAGTTGTTTGCTCTACAGAGGTTTTTGGGAACCAGGAATTTTACTAGTGGTCTGAAAATGTACACTCTACCTACTGCTACTACATTATTCCCTCCCTCCTACTTTGCCCCTGAGTACACGTTACTGCTAATGTCTTTCTTTAAAATGTTTGTTAATTGTTTTAATTTGAAGCCACAATATGTGCACTTCAGAAATCTCTTTATGGTTCTAATGGCCTGGAGAGAGTGAGAGGAGCTCCCTCTGGCCAAATTAATTCTGTTCCTATCACATAATTCCCCATTTCTTTCTGTCTCTCTTTATCAATAGAAATACAATTTCTGACTTGTGATGGCAACTGCGGTAGCTATGTGTTAAATCATAGTAGTTATGCATTAAATCATAGTTATGTGTTAAATCAGCATGGTCGCACTAAGGGCAAGTCATACCTGACCACCCTGATTGCCTTCTATGATGAGATAACTGGCTCAGTGGATATGGGGAAAGCAATGGATGTAATATCCCTTGACTTTAACAAGGCTTTTGATACAACCTCCCACAGCATTCTTGTAAGCAAGTTGAGGAAGCATGGGTTGGATAAATGGACTGTGAGGTGGATAGAAAGCTGGCTGGACTGTTAGGCTCAACAGGTAGTAATCAATGGCTCAATGTCTAGTTGGCAGCTGGTATCAAGTGGAGTGCCCCAAGGGTTGGTCTTGGGGCTGGTTTTGTTCAATATCTTCATTAACGATTAGGAAGATGAGATGGATTGCACCCTCAGCAAGTTTGCAGATGACACCAAGCTGGGGGATGTAGCAGATACGCTGGAGGATAGGGCTAGGATTCAGAGTGACCTAGACATATTGGATGACTGGGCCAGAACAAATCGCATGAGATACGAGAATCATTAAGGACAAGTGAAAAGCCTGCACTTAGGACAGAAGAATCCCAAGCACCAATACAGCCTGGGGACTAACTGGCTAAGTAGTGGCTCTGCAGAAAAGGACCTGGGGGTTACGGTGGACAATAAGATGGATATGAGTCAGCAGTGTGCCTTTGCTGCCAAGAAGGCTAATGGCATACTGGGCTGCATTAGTAGGAATGTTGCCAAGAGATGGAGAGAAATAATTATTCCTCTCTATTCTGCACTGGTGAGGCTGCATCTGCAGTACTGTGTTCAGTTTTCAGCCTCTCACTGTAGAAAGGATGTGGACAAGTTGAGAGAGTCCAGGGCAACAAAAATGGTTTGGGGGCTGGGGCACATGACTTATAAGATGGCTGAGGGAACTGGGTTTATTTAGTCTGGAGAAGAAAAGACTGACAGGGGATTTGATAGCAGCCTTCAACTACCTGAAGGGTGGTTCCAAAAAGGATCTTTGTTCTCACTGGTGGCAGATAGCCAAACGAGGAGCAATGGTGTCAAGTTGCAGCAAGGGAGGTTTAGGCTGGATAGTGGAAAAACTTTCTCACCTAGACGGTGGTGAAGCACTGGAACAGGGTACGTAGAGAGGTGGTGGAATCTTCATTCTTTGAGGCTTTTAAGACCCGGATCAACAAAGCCTTGGCTGGAATGATGTAGTTGGGGCTGGTCCTGCTTTGAGCAGGGGTTTGGACTAGATGACCTCTTGAGGTCCCTTCCAACTCTATGATTCTATGAAATGTGGTCTGCAGAGCAGTATGGTGAATTGGGCTAAAGAAAGTTTTTTGGGGGGTCCTGGTTGTATGTGCCCCAGAGATCCAGGAACGCAAAGTGATGTTTGGCTGTTTTCAGACAAATATAGGTCTCTCAGTATATAATAATGGTCTCTTAGGATGCCTAATTCAAATTTATTTCCTACAGCTCTTGCTGTAGCTGCCATATCATGTATGATTAATGAGGTCAGGCCAGCCACATCCACTACTGCTGTGCCCACCTTCTACAATATACCTGTGAGGTATTTGAAACTGAAACACAGAGAGGCTAAGGAAAAAATCCCACTCCATCCTCCATAGTTTCAGTGGCCCTCAGCATTGAAGAACGGCACAGTTTCTGTTTGAAGTGGGAGGTGCTCATGAGAAATGCTAACACTTGCTGAGTGATGTAAAATCCAAGGCTATGTGCTCCCTCAGCTGTGGGAGAAGTGGATTGCAAGGGACATGTACAAGTGGCCAGAGCTGTACGGTGCACTTGCTTCTCTTTCAGTCAAATAGAATAGTGTTTTTATGTTTAACTAGCTGAAACCCACAAAATATTTGCAATTAAATTTTTATTGAAAAAGTATGTCTTTAAATACAGGATTTTAGTTATCCTTTGACCAAATACTTTAATGGAATCAAAACTTCTCACCCTCAAAAAGGCTACTTAAAGTAGTTCATGTGCAAACACAGGCTTAGGAATATAAATACATATTTTGTCAAAAGGCTGACCTTGTTACTTGTTTAGAGTCATAGAATAAGAGGGCCCTTGTACATGTGACTAAGGGCCCTTGTACATGTGAGGAAATTGCCCCTTTTAGTGGTATAATTGCCTTCTTAACAACTGAATTGATAACAGTGTCCACATTTGGCAGCGCATTTTGTTTTAAATTACTTCTTATGTAGCAAACTAAAACACATCCCATGTATTTTACTTTGCTACATAACAAACTACAGCAATATTCCTCACGTGTACAAGGGCCCTATCCAGAGAGGGCAGCAGGGACGGTGCGCAGGGCGCTGGAAGTCCGGGTGTGCTTCAGGAAGCTCGGGCTTGGCAGGCTTCCAGCGCCCTGTGCACCATCCCCGCTGCCTTCTCCGGCTGCCAGCACACCCAGCCACCCTCCTGCCACCTTCCTGGGGCAGCCAGCTCATTCCTGTGTGGTCCCAGGTGGCAGGAAGACTAGAAACAACATGAAACACATTTCACGTGACCAGGATTCATGGCTTTAATCAAGCTTGGGGACTTCCACTGCAGAGTAGGCAGGCTCCTTCAAAGGAAAAAAAATGGTGAGGGGCCCGATCCTTTTGTTTTCCCAAAGTCTGCCCACCTCTCCCGCCGCCAGGGGGCCCCAGTGCCTCATTCTAGCTCTGGCTTGCCTGCACATCTGTTTGAAATGCCCCAGGATCTATAATAAGAACCTGCTTATTAGGTCTGTCAGGAGCACTCTGATTGGTTATTTCAGTAATCATTGTGATTTGCTGCCAAGACAACCAATCAGGGTGCTAGTGCTCTGGAAAGACAGAATAAGCCTATTATTATTATAGAAGATGATTGTGTTGGGAATCCAGCAGCCCTTATCAGGTCTGCTGTAGAAAGGCACAAGACAGCATGCCCCCTGCTTTGATCCCTGTTTTAAAGTGGTCACTTCTAGCAGATTTCACATCCAGTTACTGGAAACTTAGCATTACTCCTGCAAGCCCAGTACATAATAGTAGGAGTAGAACATCTCACATGTAGTGGCCGCATAGGGAGGCACGATTGCTTGATTTCCCTCTTGTTCAAGGAGAGTCATATTTATTGCAGGAAGCCCTGAGAACCCCACACTAATGAACCACATGAAGTATGGTTGTGATTTGGGGAGACAGGTCCTGATTATGCTCCTTTAACACACAGCAGCCCATTATTTGTCAGATCCCTTATTGATCATGTATCACAAACCATTTAGCAAGCCTCATTGCTTCTTTCAGGAGATTCCCCCTACCCTAATTTCCTCCCTGTTTTTCCTTTTTTCACTCTGCTTAGGGTGACATAAGCCAAGAAGAAGCAGTCTTTGTAACCCTCAGAGTGGATTTCTCCTTTTCCCCTTTTTCTGCATAACCATGAAAAGACCCCTCACAGTCTGGTCCATAGTACCTGTGTGCACCTGTTCCACCGGGTGCCATTTTCAACTGTCCTTTGAAAAAAGCAGATGCTGTATGTGTTAATCAAAGAAATCTTATTTTGAGCTTCATGTGATCTTCTCAGCAGGTTTTAGTACAAGTGTTTCTTCAAAATTCTCTTAGATCTTAAAGTTCCCTAGGCTTTTTTCCCTTCTTTATTTAGTTTTTTTACAGTCAAAGCTTTCCTCATGTGGATAACCTCACAGTTATTACCAGGTTTTCTAGCAACATCCTAATTTATTTGTACCTCACAAAAAAAGAGAGAACAGACCAGTTCATATTTCTCACCTATGAAAGATTTCCCAGCTTCTCCACCTTCCAGCAATCTCTAGCAATTGCCTTATCATGGCCACAGGAAGGGAATCAGCGTTTGCCAGCCATCCCTGCACAGCAGTATCTGAGATAACACGTCCATACATATGTCTTTTAAAAAAGGGAGAGACTGCAGTAACTCATATATTGCCATGTAAAAACTGATGGTAAATATGTACAATTTAAATGCATCCTTTGTATTTCTTAGTGCCGACTTTGATCCCACACAGCGCAGCATGATAGAAAACAGTGTGATACGCAGGATGGGGGTGTTAGAGGCTCTGCGCCTGCACGTTCTGCTCTGCTCCAGAACTGCCAAAATACGCTTAATGAACGGCTCTGGATTGGTTAGCGACGTGCCTAGTTTACACTGAACAGTCCTCTCTTTTGAGACGCACCTATTTGTGTAGCACCCGCACCACAGCCCTTTTTACTATGCATGGTACTCCTTTCATACACATGTTCCTTTTAGTTATATAAATGTCACTGGATTAATTCAGTGGAGGAAATTTATTTTACTGTACTCTGGCTGGTTTGTGCTACTCCAGCAATCTCTTTTATGACTGCTGTGGGTTTCTAAGCTAGTCAAGTCAGATAAAGAGCATGGATGATTCTGGGCCAGAGTATTTTGCTCACTAAAACCAACACTACTTATTTTAATAACCTCACTATTTCTCTCTCTCAAGCTATACGAGAAGGTGCTCGAGGATGGCTGCCGGTCTGGAGAAAGCTTGTCACCGATGCATATCAAAAATTGCCAGCAATGGTAAGTTACAGCTCTAGGATGTCTAGAGCTCTGCAGTTAACCGTTCGAATTTGTAAAGGAAGCCTCTGGCCACAGCCCACGTAAGTCAATAGGGCTCTGAGCTTTGCATCAAGGCCTAATAATTTACTTCTGCAAAGTGCAGCCAATTTCAGCTCCTATCAAAAATCACTTGGTGCTTCAAAGGAGCTGCTCAGCACACTGCAGGATTCAGCCCTGGACTTTACACAGATGAGGGATTGTTGGGCTTCTGACTTTGTCTCAGCAGTAGCCTTGTGTCCCGGCAGGGTGTTGGGAGGCCCATTGATATGATATAAAACTTGGGTCTGGGTACTGAAAAACTCATTGTGCATTTTTCAGGATAAGGCATGTCATTTCATTGAAATGATTAAAATCTGCATATTTAAATTCTCCTTGCAGTTTCCATTGGATGCATTCTCCATATTCCTTCCTTCCTGTATATGTTTCTAGCGTGAAAGACTGAAACATAGAGCTGTAATAATAATTGTATTTATAAAGCACTCCCTCTGCTGTGGTGGTTGGGGCAATGCACAACGACAGAAATCCCCTGCAGTTAAAAATGCCTCAGAATGTCCTGCACTTGCAGTCAGCCTCAGTTCTCTCCCTCCCCTCGCCCCCATCCCCTAGCTGGGGCTTTATATATGCTTCTGTATAGATTTAAACTAGAGAACATCTATGAAAAGTAATGCAGGATGATGCCCTCTGAAATGTGTCCCACAGCCTGCATGTCCAGCCGCTTGGCACCCCCCTCCACATAGCAAAATCACAACCAGCCTCTGATCCAGAGCACAGCAACCAAATTTCCAAAAGGCAGATTTGGTTAGATGTGTGTACTTTAGCTTCTAAGCTTTTGGGCAGCAAGGAGTCTTTTTTTGTCCTCTGTTTTCATAGGGCCAATCACAAAGGGCATCTGGTCCATAGAGTCATAGATTGTTAGGGCCTGCAAGGGACCTCACAAGCTCATTGGGTCCAGCCCCCCATGACTAAGGCTCTAGGGTGCTAAGGTAGACTAATACTTTTCCCTGAGTGTGAAGAATAACAGTAACATTGATGGAGAAATTCTCCAGGATAGCCTAGACCTGTGCAAGTCAGGGCTTTAAAATCAACTTGGCCAGCTTGAAAATCAATCTACCACTTTATAATAGTGTACCAATATTGAGCATGTTCTCTAAAAGGTAATTAGCTGTGTTAGGCAGGCAGGGTAGATGTGCACCTTGTAGACTAACAAAATCAGAGATGCATAAGCTTTCATGAGCAATGCAGAAGCTAGCATTTGATATGGCCAGATGCTGCTAGAGTGTGACGATGTGAGCTGTTGCTAACAAAAACTTTTGCATCTGTACTTGCAAGCAACAACATTTTCCAAATCCTTTCAGTTATAAGAAACAGGGAAAATTATCAATATCTTTTGACCACTCACTGTAATTGAAACTTCACCCACACAAATTTCTTTATTTATCAGTCAGTGGCTGCCACCTTGGGGTCTTATCTATGAGTGACTTTGGCTCCAATTGAAAGTGGTTTCTGAAAAATTAAAAAGAAGCTTCCCTTAATGATTAAGCCACTTAATGCCTTGCTGCCTATCAAAATTCCCCATACAAAACTGCAAAAGCCCTGAAGATAGTCTGCTACAAAGACTATGATGAAAAGCACAGGCCCAATTACACGTTGAAATTACTCATTGCCAAGAGAGTAGCTAAGGATTTCTGTCAACCTCCTGTCCAGTTCTTTTGCTGTACCCTCACATGGCCAAACTGAAAGCAGTTCAGCCACACTCAGAAGGAAAGGTTTTGTCTGCTACCCCGTCAAATGGCACAAGGACCCCAGCTAAATTTAACCTTCTCCCTTGAGGAGATACCAGGAAATGAGTTCAAATTGCCTGTGTTAATTTCAAAGCCCTACCAAGTTACAGAGGTCAATTATCTAAGTAGGCATCTGGGTCAGGTAGTTTTTAGCCTGAAAAAACTGGCAAACTTACACTCTTGAGAAGTATAAGAAACTTTTCTGCACCAGATTCACCGGAGTCTACTTATTGTATGACTCCAGTGACAAAAAGGAGTCAGAAAGCAGATGCAATTCCCTTGGTGCTGGACTGCTCCCAGCAGCCATAGAGTTAGGTTAGAAGGCTTCTTTTTTTACCCTTACCAATCAAAAGCACAGGGAGCAGCAAGCAGGGTGGTGGCTCCAGAACACGCTGGCCTCCGTCATGCCCAGACACCTTCTTGGAAGCTGGGAGCATGGTGCACAGGTTAGAGCAGCACCTCCACTGTTTTAAATTCATCTATGCAAGGCTGCCCAGAGAGCTAGGGGCTCCAGCTGGGCAGCAGGCAGCGTGATGGCTCAGCCTGAGGAAATCATGCACACTGGAGAATTTTAGTCATTGCTTTTGCCCTTCAGAGGCAGTCAAAATAAGAGGCAGGGGCAATATATTCTCAGATTTCTGTTCCTATCAGTTACAAGCAAAATATTACTGCTTTCTACTGGCATTATAATGCCGCTGGGGCTGTATTGATGATTAATGGAATAAATGGTCCATTATAAATTTTTAAAAGAATGGAACTGATTCTCATTGCATGTGGCCTAGCTTACATAAGGAGTAACTCCACAGAAGTTCATGGAATTACAGCTGTGCAAAGCAGCTCACCTCAGCCTAGATTCTGAGTTCCAAGAATGCTTTTATTTTTATTTACCCAGGACAAGGCTCTTCATTATATTTAAATGCAAAACTCAGATCAGCATGAAGTAGGAATCAGATGGTGTCTCCAAATTGTATTTTTTTTCCTCCAATCATTGTTACTCTGGAATACACCTATTTATTTCTGTGCTAACACTTTTACCTTAATTAGCTCTTATCCCTCCCTAGTATTTTCCCTGCTGATATATTTATAGGCAGTAATCTCACCATCTTTCAGCTTTTGCTTTGCTTTCCTAGGTGACAAAAGCTGAGCTCTTTTAGGTCTTGTGACTGCTCTCACATAGGGGTGAATTTCACCCAAAGCAATCACTCAGGTCTGCAAAGTCACATGTCTACATGATCAGGACCTTATTGAAGAGCTTTATATTTCTGTTAAATTTAAACTGTCCAGTTTTAAATTGCTGAAGGACAGGCCATCCTCCTGTCTGAGAGACTGTTCCACTAATAGATCACACTACATTTTTTTCTGATATTCAGCCTCATCTGTCCATTGCTCAAGTTCATCCTATTCATCCTACCAGATTTATGCCTTCTAGGACTCCCTAAAGAAGTCCCTTTTCATAGTTTCATAGTTGGTAGGGTCGGAAGGGACTTGAGCAGATCATCAACACTTTTCTGGTGTTTATACTCTTTGTACACTTATAGTAGTTGTGTCTCAGTTGGCTTTTGCTTAGCCATGCTAAGCAGATCTAATTTGGTTCCTATTAAGTTTTTTTCTTCAAGACTTTTGTATTCTCCTTCTTTAAATCCCACTTATTGTCTTGCCATTTTGTTATCAAAGGCCCAGAAGGGCTGGCAGTATTCATAATTGCCCGACACGTCCCTACCAAGGAAATATATTGCAGTGATCAAGCTGATGACCTAAAGATGAAATCCCCTAAGCCATTTTCCACTTTTCTTCACACGCTCCTCACTGTATTGTATCTTTTCTTCAGATCCCTGGTAGTGCTCTAGAGGATGACTCTAATTACAGTGAAGCAATAAAATGTTGATAAATACATCCACCCATTGTGCATTCATGTCTGCTGCACTGCCAGTTTACATGTTGCTGTATGGTACATTGCTAACCCTCAAGGGGAAACACTCAAGGCGTGTCTAAAAAGGGAGGTTACTGCACACTACATTAGGATATAAACTTACAATAATACATTAGCTTCTTTTCCATTAGACCTCTTGTGTGGACACTCTTAGGCTGCACAAGGAGCTTGAGTAGAGACCTTATTTATATTAATGCAATCAGCCTTATATTGTTATAAACAAGAAGCAGACAGATGATGTACAATGCCACAGTGATATAATAGACTTGAACCTGATGTAGAAATAATCAGAGGTAAAAGCTGTTTGCTCACTGCTGACCTAGTAGCAAGGTACCATGTTAGTACATGCTGTAACCTGTCTGCTTTGGAGGCTGTTAAAGTCTACATCAGTGTACCAAACTTTTACGCTTGAAAAAGTGTTGTTTCTTCACCTCTAAGTATGAGGTAGCATACTGCACTTTACGAGTGGAGTAAGCTGCCTCCCATAAAGATATTCTTGTTATTCACTAAAAGACCACAACAGTGGAGCATGCAGCTGCAGAAAGCATAAGTCTCAATGGCAATAAAGGTGGATGAAGGCTGCAGAAGAGTAATCCTAGTTGGCTTGGATCTCCTTGCCACTGGATACAGGTTTCTCCTCTGCCAAGATCCATGCAGTTGCCAATGTGCAACAGCATTCTCACATAAAACAAGTGACACACAGGCTTCTGTCATTGGTCCAACCTCTACTACAATAATCAATACCAATACCAATGGAGTCATCTACAACCTTTTATTTGACTTGTGGGAATGATCATCCTTGACCATGAGGGATCACCAAGATGATGGTTTGCTAAAATTGTCCACACAGAGAATTAGAGAGAAGTGAACAGGAAGCTGTAAACTCACACGTTTCCTGACGTGTACTAAATTCCCCACATAGACAAGCCCTTAGGTAACTGTGGAAACCACTTGAAAGTTGGTCAAATCCAATAAAAAAGATGGCTTTGATCTTAGCAAAGTACAGCAGAGTCCTGTGAGAGAAATCTAGTAGCCTGTAGAACAGGCAGCATATGGGTCCAACGGAAAAAGTGTGGCCAGCAAAAGATATTGATTTATTCCAGTTAAACCCAAGGCCCCAAGGGCTACATCCAGACAAGCGTGACCATGTGGTATGTGGCACTGCAAACATGTGCGATATGTAGCACACACAAAACACGCCACATATTGCACATTCAGATGCCCAGTAGTGCTCTAGAGGATGACCCAGGTCATCCTCAGCTCAGGAGGCTTGTCAGTGAGGCCCTAAGGGACCATGACCCCAGGAGGAGTTTGCTCCTTAAGGGAGCAATCCTCAATGTACAAGCTAACACTGTTCCATCTTAGAGGAAAGGCAGCAAGAGGGCACAGAAGCCCCCCTGGCTGTCCAGGGATCTAGCAGACCTCCTGAGGCTAAAAAGAAAGGCCTACAAAGGATGGGATTAACTTCCAAAGAGGAATATTCTGCACTGGTCTGGTCCTGCAGGAAGCAAACCAGGAAAGTCCTTTTTCATATATGTGCCAGAGGAAAAGCAAGGGCAACATTAGATCCTTGCTAAACCAGATGGGCCAACTGATAACTGATGCCCAGGAAAATGCCAAACTATTAAATGGGTACTTTGTGTCAGTCTTTCATCAGTCCCACTATGGGACAGGGAGGTCCGGGTGAGGGAGATCCCCTGCCCTCCATCCAATGCTGACCCCGTGAAGGAACAGCTTGAGAGGTTGGATACCTTCAAGTCAGCTGGCCCTGACAATCTACACCCCAGGGTGCTCAAGAAGCTGGTGAGCATCATAGCCCAGCCCCTGGCACGGATCTTTGAAAACTGCTAGCGCTCTGTAGTGCCTGAAGACTGGAAGAAGGCCAATGTGGTGCCAATCTTCAAGAAAGGGAGGAAAGTGGATCCGACTAACTATAGGCCCATCTGCCTAACCTCTATCCCAGGCAAGGTCTTAGAAAAGTTTATTAAAGAGGCAAATCCTTACTGGACTGGCCGAAGCCAACATCCTGAGGCATAGCCAGCATGGGTTTGTTGTGGGTAGGTCTTGCTTGACAAATCTCATTTCCTTTTATGACCAGGTGACCTATCAGCTGGACAAGGGAGAAGAGATTGATGTCATATATCTTGACTTCAAAAAAGCCTTTGATCTGGTATCCCATGATCACCTCTTGGCAAAACTGGCCAATTGTGGCCTTGGGTCCACCA
>NW_017728906.1:154728319-154744875 GCF_001723895.1 Crocodylus porosus | reverse complement strand
ATGACTTCCTGCCCCTGGGGCAGGGGGCTGGACTCAATGATCTTCTGAGGTCCCTTCCAGCCCTAATGTCTATGAAATCTATGAAATCTAGAGCACGGATACCCAGGGGTCAAAAAAACCAGCAAGAAAAAAAAGTGAAGCAGCACATGCCTGGGCATTGCACACTGCTCAAAAACAGAGCCCGGCCAACCTGAGCTGCACTGTGGCTGCTGGCCAGGTTCTGTGCAGCAGAATTGCCACTGTTGCAGCTCTGGGTGGACTGCAGGACCCCAAGTAGGGCTACTGGGGCTATCACAGTGCTGGCCCCAGCTTCCCCTACCCCACCCGGGGTAACTTGCTGCACACCAAAGTGCACATGGCATGGGCATTTCCCAGGGACCAAATGCCCACATGCATGTGGACGCAGCCAAAGGGGTTCATGTATGTTCTCTTTGGAATTTTTCAAACCATAGCCACAAGCCAAGTGCATAGGATTTTTCCTCAGCCATTTTTTTAAATCTTACCAATAGCACTGTTTGGACATGTCCACAAATGCAGGCATTCAAATAGTAGCAGCGCAAATTTGCAGCAGTTCAAATAGTAGCAGTGCAAATTTGTGCCAGAGGTTTGTGCTTCAGCACACGTACCTGAACATGCACTTTGGTGTACAGCAGGTTGTTCCACTTGGGGCAAACTGGCCCTATCCAGCTTCTCCTGGATCTCCAACCAGGGGGAGCTAGAGGCTCAGGCCAGCACCTGTATAAAAGCTGCCCTGGCGAGCAGCTCAGGATTATTTGCCATCAGGAGCTTCTGAGGCCCAGCTAGTTGGTATCTGGGGACACTAGCCCCTTGTGCCAGCTTGACAGCTGAAGCAGCCTTAACCTAGAGTGGCCCCTGCACACTCTACCCACTGTAACAGTCTGGCAGTAGGGGCTGTTGCCTGACTGTGACCTGCTGCACACCTGCGACAGCATCCACCCCCTTGGATCTGCGGCCCCATGTCTGCAAGCCTGCCTGACCCAGATGGAGACTGCACAAGCTCCTCAGTTGCGGTACAGGCACTGCAGCAGAGCCTTCTGCACCTCTGGGCCAGCTGTCAGTGGGTCATGGCTCCAGAGTTGGCTTTTAGGTGCCACTGCTGTCATGCCTTCTGGTGTTCCCACTCTGCCAACTGGGCAGCTATTGCCCAGAAGATGTGCGTCTTGTGGTGGCCCACTTTGAACTGTCAAAGCGTGTCTTCCAGGCTCCAAATGGCAGCCACCTCATCTACTCTCCGGCTGTGTCCCCGGATCCCACTACTTGTCTCACCAGCAGAGACCTTGGTGTTTCCTGTTTAAAAATTGCAAATTCTCTGATAAATAAAACCCACAAAAGCTCTCATTAAAATACCCAAAATCTGTGTTCTTCTGTGATTAAAATGAAATGCCACTATATAGAGAGAGATCAGTTGGGCAATGTTTTATTGATATATTTACAATTTTAAAGCAATTTGGAAGCCTACCAGTGCCTCTGTCATCATAATAAAATGAATTCTAAATATCTATAAACTTTGGTGTTTGCTTTTGGTATTTTTATCATAGAAAAATTCAGAACTGCTCCTGCTCCCTTCACTCATAAGGATGTGGGGCACTGAGCAGCACTAATATGCCAGTGCCCTGCCCCTACCCTTAACCCTCACTCTCAACCCATAGCCCCCTTCTTCCCAGTGCCCCTCACTCCTGACCTGCAGCCCCTATGTGCCCCACTAGCTCACTCCTGGCAGCAGCTCTGTCCCAGCTCCAGGATGTAAGTCCAGCTGCAGCTGTTTCACCCACTGCTTTGTGGCTCTGAGCAGTGCCGGTCCTTGCTGTTCTGCTCCCTGCACCTGTGCCCAGCCCCAGTGATCCCCATGACATTCCTAAGAAGCCTTCAGTTGGGCCTCAGGGACTGGGCTGGGCAAGCCCCTTCCCTTTCAGGCCAGTCTCCCCCCTGCACAGGCTGTTCTAGTGGGCAGGGGGGCTCTAAGCCCAGCTCTGGTGGCCTCTCCTACCCGGAGCACTCCCTTATCCCCAACCCCCATCACTCTCTCTTTCTCATACATAACCCTGCTGCCACCTCCACCCCTACCCCCAACCCATCATACCCCACAAGTGGTTCCTGGGACCAGGAGCCCCCCCAAGCTCAGGCCACCTGTCCCAGCACTGGTGTGGGCATGGGGCAGGGCGGCAGTGTGGGGTTTGTGGGTGGGTGTAGGGGTGGGTGGATGTGAGGCTTATGTGGGTGGGGGGATTGTGGGGGTAGTTTGAGAGTGTGGGGGGCTGTGGAGGGGACTGTGGTGGTGGGGAGGGGCTGCTCAGGAGGGGTGGGTCCTCCCCTGGGCCACCCCCACATGACACACAGGCCCCCTGTCCCCACAACAGCAGCTGTCAGGGTGCTTATGGGTCACTGCAGGCACAGCTCTCTGTTAGTGCTTATGGCACACTGCAGGCATAGCGCCCTGCTAGTGTGCAGTGCTGCCTGAGACCAGGAGCTGCACATGGCACTGGCCCAGCCCACTGGTGTCCACTCTCAGGCAGGACCAGGCCACTTTTGCTGTCACATGGGGCTCCCAGCACTGCATGGAGAAGCTGCAAGCTATCAGGCTGGGCCTGGTCCTGCCTGCATTGAGCTGGCCTGGCTTGATGGTGCACAGGGGACTTGGAGATAGGACTTGGCCCAGCCTGAGGGCATGTGGCTTCTACCTGTGGTGCTGGGAACCCCATGTGACAGCAACAGCAGCCCAGTCCTGCCTAAAACCATGCACCAGTGGGCTGGGCTGGCGCTCTATGACATGTGCAGCCCCTAGCTTTAGGCAATGCTGTGCAGTCAGTGGTCTCTGCTAGGAGTGGCCATGAATACCCCAACAGCCACTGCTGCTGCCAGGGCCACCCCATCCTATCCTGTGGAACCTGTGGCTGCAGGCCCCCCCGCTCGCCCCTCACCATCTGCACCATGTTTAAGGGCTCGATGCAGGCAGGGAGACCCTTCCTGGCTGAGTGAGGGAGGAGTTCCCGGTTCTGCTCCCATTCTGGCCCCGGCCCCAGCCCTGGCCCCAGGGAAGGAACTCAGGCATCCCCAGCATATGCTGCCCCCACCCCATGCCCCCTGCAGTGCAGCCCACGTGCGCACAGCTTGGCCCTGACTATTTTATTTCAGTGAGTTTATACCGCAATTAACCAAAATTTTGATTTTTCGATGGATCAGGGGGCACCAAAATTACATCTTGCAGAGGGGCCCAGAAAATTGTGGGCCAGCCCTGGCTGCTGGGTGGGGGGAGGCTGTGAGCTGTGTGGGGAAGTGGGCAGTGGACCCACCCTCCCAAGCAGTTCCCCTGCCCCCAAAGTCCCACCATCCACAGTCCCCCCACACCCACACACATAGTCCCTCCTCTCTCGCATCCCTACTTACCTGGGACAGAGCCTGGGTCTGAGCTACTGCCAGCCTTGCCCCACTCCTATTTGCTCCAGCATGCTGAGGCAGCATGCCAGAATAGCAGGGACATGTGACAGGCATAGAGATGCTCTGGCCATATGCTAGAGGATCTCTCTGGAGGACTCAGCCTCTGGTTGCCTCAGGTCACACTCCGCTTTTTCCCAGTGGGTTTTTTGATGCCAGGATTTCCCGGTACCAAATTTAGAATCCACACTGCAAATATGCAGTGTGGAGAACATTTTTTCATTCCCAGTGTGCCTCTTGCAGGGTCTCAAACGGCTTTGAGGCACCACAACAGACACGTGCTCTCTTCCTGATGCAGCCTTTGTTTGCAATGATAAACCTTTCCTTAGCTCACTATTTTAATACTGTATGTAAGATTTTTTTAAAAATCCATATTTCCTATGGTTTGAAATAATTTGAAACATAAGAAGTGCTTGGAAAAAAATCATGCTAATGGATTTTTAGCATTTAATGGATTTTTAGCATGGATTTAAGGGAACCAAGGGTTAGGAGCATATGAGTGTATTGGTGTCCTGTAAGCACTGTATGGTGATGCATCTGACAGTTCCCCACTACTGCGTGGCCTGAGGCTTAGCTATTGGAGCCAAAGAGTGGGGAGGGATGGATGCGGGGAATGCCACAGCACTGTGACAATGAAGAGGGGGAAAGTAACAGCTCAAACATCAAGTCAGAAGTCAGAAAGACAATGTCATGTTGACTTGGAGCTGTCAAGTTAAAATGGATTTCAAACTCATTTATCAAAGCTGCAAGGATTAATGTGGAGAGTCACACAGGAGACAGATCAGACCCTGGTAACTTATCTGAAGTGAAGGGTTAGTGTGGGGCTAAGCAGTGACTGTGCCCACAATTCAGATTTGTCTATGGACTCCAATGTTCAGAGAGCTCATAACATCCAAACTCTAGGATGGGTTTCCAGAACACAAGCTCTTCCAATGCATTCATTTCCTTGTCCTACCCATAATGTGTTCCCAATAAATGTTTTCTCATCCTCCCTGAAGCCCAACTGTATGTTGCAGAACAAAGGGCTTTCCTGGCTGTGCTATCTCTGTGTTTCCCAACCAATGTGCTGTGGCACAAAAGTGTGCCGTCAGAAATGAACAGGTGTGCCATGGAATTTTACCGCGGCAATGAGCTACAATAGGTAGGAGGATGGGGAATACCTTAACAGGTGTGCCGCAGAAAATTTTTATTAATGTAAGTGTGCCTTGGCCTGGGAAAGGTTGAGAAACCTTGTGCTATCTAGTTGCCCAGATTAGGCTCCCAGCATGTGGTTTCTTCTGAGCCAAGCTTGGAAAAGCAGATGGCCTGGAAAACCTTGTCCTGTAAGCCTGTTCTCAGAGTGTAAGGTTCCATTTCTTGCCTTTTCTCTGGGGATGGGATCCTGCAGTGTGGGCCAGCTGTGAAGAAGTGCCACCACCCACATAAAAAATGTTACCATTTCACAAATAGTGACCTTCTCTTTGCCTTAGTGTTGCTCACACCCAATAGGGCCACTGCTGTTTGTGCTACCCCATGGGGATTCAAACAAGGATTTCTTGGGCAACTTGTCTTTAGTCTAGAAAGGGGCAACACAAGTCAGACAAATTCAGCCCACATCTGCCTATACTATTGGAGGAACATTTATATGATGGAAGTACCACAGAAAACAAGTCTTTAGTGCTGGTGACATTGTGACTGACTGCAGAACCTCGTCAGTGGTGTAGGCAATTATTGAGTGTCTCACTTTATTACAAATGGATCTGGAAACATTCCTAGATAATGTATCTGCCCCTTCAATTTGAGACCTAAGAGGATGAGACTGAATGGGGAGATAATAAGTAAATACATTCCCAGTGCCTGCTTAGGGAAGAGAATTAATGAACCATTATCTTTCTCTCTTTAGCTGTAAGTACTTCTTGCTTCCCCTTTTTCCTGTCCAAAATCAGGCTGTTGGATACACAGCAGACAAATACAAAACTATGCACCTGTGCACCAGGTGTGCAATTCTACATGTACATGTGCTCCACTGAGCCATTTACAGAGTATACTGCAGTATATCTAGGGATCAGAGAGAATATCAACTGTACATTTAAGAAACAACACAAATCTTCTTCCTACTGTTGTTATTATATACCCACTGGTGAAGGCAGGAAGGGTGGGGGGAGATAAGTGGCAGTGTGAGAGCTGATCGACACTCAGTGAGTTACCCTAGTGTAGCAAAATGATGATCAGACAGTACTCACTGGTAACACTAGACAGTCAATGGAGCTATTGAACACCTGAACCACACTCTTTAGAATACTAGATAAATGAAGTTACCCAGGCAACTAGAAGTATTTGAAGGTAATGTTCCCAAGTAGTATTTAGAGCCCAACCCCATTTTAATGAAAATCACTCCAGTAGATTTGAATAATGGTCTGAATAATGTAACAGCAAGAGGTCTTTGCATAGAACTTAGCATTCAGTGAAATGCAAGATACTGTGCAGAATTGTTATAATGAGAGGTGGTTCCTGAAGACTGTTTCAAAGAGCTTAGTCACAATGCAGGGGACCACTGAGACAGGGAGAGAACGTTTGTACTTGGCAATGTTCAAGGAAAAGAGATGGGAGACTACAAGTTAAAAAAGGGAATGAGGAAGGTTAAAAAAAACCCAGCTGAACTTTCTCCATCTCAAAATATTTTCAGTCCTTATTGTTTAGGAGTTATATTTTATATGTTACTTTTTTACAAAAATGATTCTGAAGGATATCAACACCTTACTGATAAAGCTAAGTCAATGTGGAGGGGGCAGTGTGTTTCCATGTGTAGGTGCTGGTTTGCGAAGCAGGGGACTTGGCTTCTCCTAGCAGCTCTGCTATGGACCTCAATTAAATTTCAATATCCCTCTGTCCCTGTTTCGCCTTCTGTGAAGCAGAGAGAATGGTACTTACCTTTCTTTGTAAAACACTTTGAGACCTACAAATAGGAAGTGGTGTATAATCTCTAGGAGTGATAATACTAATAGTAAAGGGGGTGGGGCTGCATCAGCTCTAGCACTGAGAAATGACATAGATATTTGTGCAACAGAAGGGGAAAGGCTACAGTTCGCATTCTGTATAGCTTTTTGAGAGCTAAACTCAACAACTTTGTGGCCCTCAACCAGCCCTAAATGTGTACATTGAGGTTCATATTTGGTGAACTCAAATCTCCAAAAGAACATCATACTCCACTTCTTGTTGATGTCTTTTTACCAACTCTCCAGACCATGCCTCTTCCCCTTTTTGCTCCTTTAGCACCACAGGTATCTTTTTGCAGATGGAAAAATTTGAAACAGTATTGTGGAGATGCACTAAGCATGGAACTCCAGGATAACATTTTTACAGTCATTTTTAACAGTGTAGAATGACCTTAATTATCATCAGGTGTAGAGCTGGCAGCTTTGGAAATAAATTGGGACAGTTCATGCTTCTCATGTTGCTATTGTTTTTGCCCTTTTGCAGAGGTAGACAACCACTGCTGCATTAGGCTGCATATGGAAAATTTTGTTACAGTTCAAGGGCTCAAACCTTGCAAAAGCTTGAATTTTTGGGAAAGTCTGCTCTTAAGTCATGAGATTGCTGAAGTGCTTTTAAATTTGATGCCAGGGCCAGGCACAGACATGGGCAAACTGGGTGGCTGTCTGGGGCCAGGAGAGAAAGGGGTCCCAGAAATGGTCATTTTTTTCCATTGTCTGATGATGATGATTATCTCTGGCAAACCGGAGCCCAATACTAAAAGTTTGCCCAGGGCCACCAGAAGTCTAGGTATGATACTGTTTGATGCCAGCAAGTGAAATACCCCACAGTCCGGTCACCCCCAACTCCAATGGATACAGAAAAAGTTCTTATTTCATCCAGCACATTAGATCACTGACACTGTTCATACATATGTTTCAAGAAAAAACATATAAGAGATTGTTGTCTTCTTTAAAATACTATCACTGGAATAACCCTGCATTCTGTTTTTTCTTTACAGCATGCTTTATTTTTGGTCTTCTTGCTTTCCTTGCTTTACCATTGTCCATGGCTTTTACAGGTAAGGTATCTGTCAAAAAAAGTGTTTAAAAATAGGAGTTTGTTGAAGTCATGTAGTATGTTAGTGGAGCCTATTTAAAGACGTGTTTGAATCTGGTTTTTGACCAAAGTTTACTCAACTGTGGCAATGTCATTACATATGTTTGTCCATGTCATAAAACTGTCACTCATCTTCATATAGTTGTTGATATTAGCTTGGGAAAAGCCCTAGACAGGTACTGGCTAGTTACACGGGAAAGTGCGCCAAACATCAATTCTATTGGACAGTACAATTCAATCATTGTCATAATCACTCTGCACTATACTTTTAGCCTTTTAAGACTGTGTGGTGATTTTGGCTTCAGATATCTGAGCATAATAGTCACTGGTTGACAACCAGGAACTGAATTCTGCTTCCAATACTAACAATGACTCCTTGCACAAAGTACCTAACCTCTCTGCCTAAATTGCTCTAATTATAAAATAGGGTTCATTGTATATACCTGTCTACTTGATAGGGGCATCAGAAAACTTAGATAATAGCCAAATACCCCATGTGATGGTCCTCTCGCCTCTAATGGAGTTATTCTTTTAAATAAATCTAAGAGGATTTTGCTCAGTTTCTGATATTCTAATGTCAGCAGTATACTCTTAATAATGATAAATACCCAGAAACAGGTACAAATGCAGTTTCATCCTGCATTTGTAGCCTGAATAAAAGAACTTGGACATGTTGTTAAATTTTTGGTGAACAAAATCTAGTGCAGTATACAGCATTTGTCTATGAATAATCCCTTTTTTTAGCTGATATCAACTCTAAACAATGAGAACGTTGAACTACCATTCAGATTCATGGATATATTTCATAGCTGTGTTGGTCTGAGACAAAAAGAAATGCAAAATGCTAGACCTCTTGGTTCAGAGACAATACCTTTTATTAGACCAACTAAGAAAAGCTTGCAGAAAAAAGATAATTATTTTGTGGTTTCACAGCTCATTCCCCTACTCCTCCCATGCTCGCAGAGCTGGTGGGAGAGGCTGCAGAGAGTGCTGCCAGGATGCAGGGCAGGCATAGGGTTTACATCCTCTCACAGGGACTGGGTGCTGTGGCATCCCTCAAAGGATTTTGCAGCATTCTGGTGGCGAATCACTACCTTAGTCTACCACCAGGCCCTAGCAGTGGGGGTCTGGCACATAGCTGTAGGTGTGCACAGCACGACTGCTGCAACTAGTTCAGACTCAATAGAGGAGAGGATGCCTGTAAGGCCACTGAGATGTTCCTTTTATTAAGAAAATCAGACATCACAGAAGTGAAGAGCTGGAAGGGACCTCAAGAAGTCATTTAATCCAGGACTGTCTGACTGCTAAGCAGCCAGGAGCCACAAGCAGCACAGGCCACACCAGCAGCGGCCAGAGTCTCCCCGAGGCTGCACATCACAGGCCCCTCCCTGCATCACAGTGGTCCAGTGGCAGTCCCTCCCCAGCCAGGGACTTCCCTGCTGCCCCGTGCTGCTCAGGTGCCCTGGGACATAAGCCCCCTCAGCCCTGCAGACTGTGCCACTCTGCCGTACCCTGTGGGGTTGGGGCAGGAAGCTGCAACTGGAGGATGCAGAGGGAAGCTGAGATCCCAGCTGCTGCTGGAGCCAAAGCAATGTGGGGAGTGGTGGCTGGGCACCATCATGTGGCCACCGCAGGCACGAAGCTGCGCTGGTGCACCTCTGCTGTCAGGACTTTCTAGAACAGATTCTCAACCAGGGTGATGCAGCACCCTGGGGTGCCTTCAGATCCCTTCAGGGATGCCTCAGGGTGCTATACCATGTTTAGACTGGTAGTGCACAAACATGATTCACAAGATAAACCCAGAGATTTCAAATAAGAATCCATAGTGTTAAAACCATTCTGACCTATCGTGGTCTTTCTGAGTCCTTTGGAACAGGAACATTGATATGTTATTTTTCCATAAACAAAAAATGAGTGAAAACTAAGCTGGCATTTTCTAAGGGGTACCTTGAGCCTAAGGAGGGGTGCCTTGATTCTATAAAGGTCGAGACCCCTGATCTGGATTGAGGTTTGCATTTTATACAGCAGCAGCAACACATTGTTGATTCTTATTCAGTTTTTCATCCCCTGCAACTCCAGAGCCTTTTCTACAGGACTGCTGCCAAACCGATTATTCTCTGGATTGTGTTTGTGCATTTGATTTCTCCCTCCCAAGTTGAGTAACTTGCATGTGTCTTTCTTGTATTTCATTTTTATTTGTTTTCTCCAGTTCATCAAGATAATTTTGACTTTTAATCCTGCCCTTGAAAGCACTTGCCACCCCTCCCAGCTCACTGTCATCTGCAGGTGTTATAATACACTAGTGAATTGCCCATCAAGAATGATGGGGGGAGTCGTGGGGGGGGGAGGGAAGCAGAGCCCTGCCACCCACCACCCTACATCACCATTGCCTCCTAGGAATGGAGGAGGGGGCAAATGTGCCCTGCTATTCCCTCCATCCCCCTCCACCAGCACCCCACACCTCCACTGCCTCCAAATGGTGGCCTTGCCCCCTCCCCCCAGCCCTGCTCTTTGGAGGTGAAGGTGGTGCGTGGTGGTGGCAGCATGGTGCTGGCCTCACACCCCCACACTCCATTCCTTCCATCCCCACCATCATGGCGGTGCTCTATCACTAGATGATGGTGGGGTGAGGCCAGCGCCACTCACCTTGCCTCCGCCCACTCCATCCCTGCCATCATGGCAGTGCTCTGTCCCTACCATCATGGCGGTGCTCCGTCCCTGTTGTCATTCTTGATGGGCAATTCACTAGATGACAGTGGGGGCAGAGGAGACAGAAGGAGGAGTGAGACCAGTGCCACACTGCCACTACCCTGTACTGCTGCTGCCTCCAAGGAGCAGGGCTGGTGGGGGGGGTGAGCACTTTATATATATAGAATTATTTCATTGTGATTGTTATTAAGGAGCAATGATGCAACTGAACATTAATTACATCAGAGACATCCCTAGGGAGAGTGCAAATCAGAGAAACCACCCTGGACCCTGCACTTTGCAGGGCCCTGGAGACAGTGCTGTACAGGCCCTGCCATGGCCACCATGCGCCACTAGCGCCATGCTCCAGGTGCTCATCCCAGCCCGTGCTCCAGCTGCTCATCACGCGCCCCCCGCCCTGTGACCCCCGGGCCTTGCACGGGCTGATATGCCTCCAGGGAATTGCTCTAGGGATGGCTAGAACCGGCCATAACTTCAAATTGCTACTTGTACTTTGTGCCTTGTCTCGTCCCATGCAGGCTCAGGAAGTTATAACTTTCATTACTGCATAATTTACACACTGGCAGACAGCCATCAGCAAGGGGGTGGGAGTTGCATTCTGACCTTTTATTTCTAATATCCCTTTCCCAGTAATATATTTTAATATATTTAACATCTATGGGAAAATGTGGAATTTATTCAATGATATTAGCCTACAGTCTTGAGCATTTTCCCACTTTAGACCCAGAGTTCTTTTTTTCATGACTTGTTGAAATTAAGACATAATGTCAATGTAATACGGTGTTGTCAGAGGATATTGGTTTCCTCCAGCTACGTATCTGTAAAGGCATTTTGGGGAAAATTAAATGTCAAGGCAAAATGCAGACTTTTATTAGCCAAGCCAGAGACTTTGATTCTTTGATAACGGTCTGTTACAATGATTGCTCAGAATGAATTACTTGATTTCCAGTAATCTAAATTATTGATGGACATCTAAGCATGTTGGCCCTGTTTTCTCGAAGGGATAATTAATTGCCAGATATTTTTTTAATGTTAACAGAAAGATTATAGTGGTGTTATTTAACCTTCAGAGATGAATAGTTAGGTATTAAAAAAAAGTCTGCAGCTTTATAAATAATATTGCAACTTGATATTCATGAAGGAGGCCAAGCTAGTTTTTCCCCATTATAGATATCTGACATCATTTAACCTCTACCCCCCTCCCTCCCCCCAGGTTATTTGCCTACTTTCAATTTGTAACGAATAGGAATGACTTCTTTTTTTGTTAAACATTCTGAAGGTGAAATTGGGGATGGAAGGAGCCTTTAGACCCTACAGTGTCTCTGGCAATGATGGACTATTCCCAACAGTACATTTCCTATGTTCTCTGCCAGATGCTTCCCTTGGGTAACTCTTCCACAGCCTAACACTGCCAAAATTTTTGCTTGATATTTAGATGAAGGTCAGACTCCTATTTTCTTTGACACCTCTAAATAGCTTTTCCCCAACCACATACTTGTTTTTTGGCACTTGCACCCATCAGGCAGCAAAATATTAACCCTGCACCTCAGGGTGGTGGGGGAGAGTAGATTTGTAGCTAGGGCACTCATCCAGGAAGCAGAAGACCTACATTCTAGGGCTCCCTGACTAAGGATGGAGGTTTAAACCTACGTCTTTTGCTCCCCAGCACTGTGTTCTAACCACTAGGCCTTAGGCTAGCCATTAGCCAGTGTGCCCTCCAACCCTCTTCTTGGAGCTGACCCACTGGGTAGCCATGAGAGGGAGATATGTGGAACCAGGAGGACAAGCACAATCCACAGTATATGTAGCTCAGTGAGATGGCTGTTGCTCTGGCCACGAAGAACACATGCCTTCTAGCCCCAGTCCCTGCCTTTGCTGGGGTAGAAACTTCATCACTGCTGTCCATCCAATAAATACTGAATGCACGGTGTAGTGGTCATGGGCTAGTTCTCATTGTCTAGTTCTCATTGTTGCAATTGACTTGTTATCAACAAGAAATATATACCTATTATTAACCTAGTATAAGCACTTAAAAAAATAATTGTATTATTCCACTTTATCTTGATCTTCCCTATCCCACATCCCTGGAATTCCGTCCCAAAGCCTATTTTCTAAGTCAGGGATTTTCACCCTTTTTTCACCTCCTTCTGGGTACACTTCTGGCAGAGTGGGTGGTGGTTGGACGGGGGGGCGGGGCTTGCACGTGGAGGCAGTGGCAGCATGGATGGCTGTCGTGTGCCTGCTCCCCACCCCCTGCATCCAGCTGGCTGGGCGGTACCTGAGGGGCTGCCCTCGGCCCTCCCTTGGCCCTGCTCCTGGGAGACGGCAGCGTGGGGCAGTGGGTGGTGGTGCTCCATCCACTCACGTGTACCCCGTTTCCAAATACATACCCCCAGTTGACAACCCCTATTCTAAGTCACCACACTTTTCTCCTCACAAATCTTTCTAAGAGTCACTTCTGTCATGATACGTACAAAAGTGACTTAATAACTCAGTTACTTAGAAAACTGAATTTCCATTCAATGAAACTGAGACATGGTTGTTTGTCCCAAATTGGGATGAAAAGTCAAAATCTTAAAAATCAATGCAGAACTAAAATCCCCCCCACCCTTATTTTGCTTTGGGAACATCAAGATGACATATTTTACCTCAGTAACGGCCAACATTTTTGGCAGGTCCACACTCTCCCTGAGTGCTACTCCAGTGCCTTTCCATTGCTTGGTGTGCTGCTCTGCTTTCTGCTCCCTGTTCTGTGCTCTTTGTCCCAGTTGCTGCTCTGCCTTCCGCCCTGCGCTCCCTGCCAGATCTGCTGCTCTGCTTTCTGTTCCTTGCCCTATCTACCACTGTGCTGCCTGTTCCTGCCACGCTCTTTGGCGCCCTGGCTGTCTGCAGGGCAGACTGGAGCAGAGCAGAGAACACTCTGGCTGACTGAAACTGGCAAGATTCCCACAGAAAACCTGAACTTGACTGTGGAGCTAAGGAGAGTTTGGTCAATTTCACAGCTGCTTTTCAGTGGTGGAATGAAAACTGTTAAGACCTATGTTACTTTCAGTCCGTGGATGTCAGCAGTTCTCAGGTCCTTGGTTCCAGAGCTTACATTATAGGAGCTGCCAGGAACCCTGGAAACCCCGGGAGTGCTGTCTCCCAAGCTGCAAGGCCTCCAGCTTCGTAGGCTTCCCTGGAGCCAGGAGGATGAGCTGGCTGAAACTTCGATCAGAACCTTGCTTGGGTCTGCTGGAAGCTTGTCAATACCTGACCATATCAACAAACCCATTCTGATGAAACATATTTCACTGGAATTTATATGACCAGCTCTAGCTGATAATCACTTAAAAAATGAATGGAGATGGAGCTGTCTGCTTGTATACATGGCTCTCACGAGTAATCCTGGAATCCTGGTGTTGTGATTTGTGTTCCATCTCTTCCCATCCCTGCCTTTTGTTTGTTCATTATCTTCATTTGCATAGTGTCTGATGCAAAGCCCATTTCATTCAGTTACATTGAGTTCAGTGGACAACGAATCAGAGGCATAGATGTAAGTACAACCTTCTCCTAACTACATCTTTTGTTTTTTCTGTAAACCATCAAGCAACCTTTTGGTCACTGAAAATAACAACAGCATGTTTTTGCTACTCAGGAATGAAGTTTTTGGAAGATTGCCCTATACAACCACTAATTCCTTTATATCTGTTGGTGGGTGGTGTTGTCGGCAGTTTAAAGGTACTGTGCCTTCCATGTGTAAAACATGTTTTGTTTTTACATAGTACAGGATGTTTTAAATACCCTGTGTTCATACAGGTACTGAAGAATTTACAATAGATTTATCTGATTAATTGAGAGCCAATGTCAAAGCAACTGAATGTTATCACAGGATGATAATTCCTAGTTACTTAACATATACAATGTCCTGATTTTCCTTTTTATCAAATGACTGAGCTGGGATGAATCATATTGTTAGGTAGATACTATCACAGTAGATATCAACTACTCACTCTACCGTGCTTGACCTGCTGTTGTATCCAGAGGAGGACTGTGCTTCTTAGCCAAACAGAAACTGTAAAGGTGCATTTGTTTCTCATTAGCTGACAGTGTTTCTTTGATCCATGAGTTCAGGTGAGCCAAATAGCAATGACAATGGCTGGCACAGATGTAGTAGGCAACCGTCAATCCTCTGTATCATGGTGTACATGTACATGTAAGATGTCTAGTCAGATGCCTGATGAATCTGTTTGTGGCTGACAAGCCCAATTTGAGAACAACACAACTCACTTTGCTTCTTTCTCACTTTGCTTTCATTCTCTGGATCAAAGATGCTTCATGTTGAACTGTACCCAGTGCCAGAAGTTCCCTCCAGATTTGATGGGATTCTGTGTGTGCTCCTCCCAGCTGTCTGCACTGATGTTGGAATGACTTCATATCATTTTTGCACACATTGTGGTACCGCCATAGAGGGTGACCCCACTTTCTAGAGCCATCTCAAATTTCACTATACAAAATATTCTTGAGGATCCGGTCTCCTCCCATTCTCCTGATGTGATCAATCCATCGCAACTTTTCTTCTTGATAGTGGTTTCTAAGTGTGTCAGTCCTGCGTGCTCCAGTACCTTTGTGTTTGGTATTCTGTCCTACTTTATTTTCAGGATTTTATGCAGACATCTCATGTGAAAACTGTTCAGTCTCTTGATGTGCCTAGCATATGTAGTCCATGTTTCTGAACCATGAAGCAGGGATGACAGCACGCAAGTCTTGTAGATTTGTAACTTTGCCTTAGCTGATAGCTTGGTGTTATTCCATGCATGTTCTGTAATAGCCTAAAATTTTTAGCTGCTTTTCCAATTCTGTTAGTAAGTGCAATATGAAGGTCAAGATTCCTGCTGATTGTAAAACCCAAGTAGCAAAAACTGTCAAAGACACCAAGAGATTTACCCTCCATAGTGATGTCAGGTATTGGTTCTTTCACCCTTTGGTACATGATTATAGTCTTTTTGAGACTAATTGCCATCCCAAAGCTCTTGCATGATTCAGAAAATCTGCCCAAGAGATTGTGCAGGGAAAATTCACAGTGAGCAATGAAGGCTGTGCCATCTGCAACAAGAAATCTCTTGGAACCAGTTCTTTCACTTTGGTTTTTGCTCTAAACCTTGCAGTGTTGAATAAGCCTCCATCTAGTCTGGTTCAAAGATAAATGCCATCATTGTTGTCTTTAAATGCATGAAGAAGCAGGAGTGAAAAGTAATGTACGTATACTAACCGCTGGGATAGGACACTAAAACTTTGTAGGAGGAGGGAAATTCTGGTGATCTGATCATGCTGTACAAAGAGTAGTACTTTGAGATACTGGTTTCTGAAACACTATCTCAAACAGTCATGCCTCACTTTTGTGGCATTGGTGCCTGGGCATTTAGATGGCTTGGGGGTTCTGGCCTGCTGTTACACCTAACTTGTACATTCACCATCTTGTGGTTGTGGCTGCTCTGCAATGGCTGTCCCTTGGGCAACAGTCTCAGCTGGCCAACTCTGTACATGGACTTGTCTATAAGTATAGCAAGTAAGGAGCTGAGTTAGCTTGACTGTGGTATGAATGCTGCCAACAGCAAAACCAGTGGAGGAAGTATCATGGCCAATGAGAGGTGAGGCACAGGGCTATGGAGTGTTGATTCATGTACGAGAGCAACATTACAGGACATTATTTGGCACTGGTTGGACTACACTTAAGGGCAGTGTCCACTACTTCAACAGCCATAAACTACAAGCCTAGTTCTGTCAGTTACTTCAGCTCTGTGAAACGTTAGGGTGCACGCTTTGGATGAAGAAAAGGGAGGGGTAATGGTGCTATGCAACCCACAAGCATAGTATTTACTTACCTGCAGGGTACACTGTGCTATGTGATAGAAACTACTGTGACTCTGGACACAGACAAAATGCCAGGCGTGGTGGTGCTGGCATTCATAGTCATGAACCTTACCTGAGTGCATCCTGCTCCACTCCACCTACCTCTGGCCTCTTGCTTTTGCAAGGACAAGAAGAAAGATCACCCTCTTGTGCCAGTATTCTGTTCTTTCCTTATCATTTCAGGGAATGTTGGCACTTAACACTAGCAGCAGCAAATTCCAGTTGCCACTGCAATCATGATTGCAGTTGTGTGACTGCCAAAATCAGCCACTTTTTTTCACTCCTTCCCCCTAAGTTGGTGTCAGAGACAGTTGTCCCATTCACCCCACCCTAGTTACTTTACTGACTTATATGATCAGGGGTATTCTACTCCTGGACACACAGCCCTGTGTCCATGGAAGACTACATAGTTGCATCATAGTTTCATTGTA
>NW_017728906.1:154719715-154728219 GCF_001723895.1 Crocodylus porosus | reverse complement strand
CCCCCTGCCACAGGCAGGAATGAATGCTGGGTTCACAAGACCCCAGACAGGTGATCATCCAGCCTCCTCTTGAATTTGCCCAAGGTTGGGGCGAGGATCACTTCCCTGGGAAGTTAGTTCCAGATTTTCGCCACCCTAACTGTAAAATATTGCCTTCTGATCTTTAACTTAAACCTATTCTCCATCAGCTTATTACCATTGTTCCTCATCACCCCAGGTGGTGCTGGGGAGAAAAGGGCTCTACCTATTTGCTGTTACCTATCAACTAAATCTGCACAGTCGAAGCCATAGCACATACAGGTACCCCTTGTGGACAGGTAGTGGATGTGGATGCATAAAAATGGAGTTGGCCAAAACCCCATGACTACTGGATTAGTCTCAGGAACGAAACTGTGTCTATCCCTCCCTCTTTTTGTCCCCATGACTAGGGCACTCCCTTGCAATGCTAGAGGGCCTGCATTCTATGCCACCTTCAACCAGAGAAGGTTTAAATGAGGACCTAGCACAGGTCTCTAATCAGCACAGCCATTATCCAGCTGCCTCTCCAGCTCTCCTGCTGAAAATGAACCACTAGCATAGTCATTGCAAACAAAAATAGAGAGAACAGACACAGGGCAGTGTAGTGAGGAATCTTCTGCCCAGGGGCGGATCCAGTCTTTCCCAAAGTGGGGTGTGGAAAAGCCCCCTGCTCTCAGCCTCTTTACCCCCACCAATGAGGATAGACCACACTGTGGGAGCCTCTGGGGACTCTCAGAAGTCCCTAAAGCAGGTGAAAATCCCCCCTCCCTTCCCTTTCTCCTGCTCAGAGGCATGTCCCTCTCCTGCTTTTCCCCTACTCTCCACTGCATGTCATTGCTGCTTTCTCCACTCTTTTCTCCAGAGCCAGCCAGGCTGATCAGGGGCTGGGCTCAGCAGAGGATGGGATTGCAGTAACAGGGCTGCTGGAGAGTAGTTCCTCCCAGCCTGCCCAGTTCCAGAACAGGCAGGCTGCCATTGCTCCCATCTCTAGCTGCCACTGCCCCCATCCCTAGCTGAGCCCAACCCCCATACAGGAGGAAGCAATGGCTCTGGTGCTTCCCTGCCCCTGGGGCAGCAGGAAAAGGCAGGCAGAAAAATGGGGGAAAGGGTGAGGAGGAGGTGTGCCTTTGAGCAGGAGCCTCCTGTGGGGCTCTCAAATCCTAAAGGGGGGAGTGCAGCCACACTACTGCACCCCACTTTGGATCAACCTCTGCTCATACTTCACCAAAAGCACAAGCCCTGTCTAGAACCCAAGGAGATGGTCCACTCCTGGGAAATAAATAGCCCCCTTCAAGGGACTTGAAATGCAGGAAAGACAGTAAATAAATGTGTTAAAAAGATTTGCTGTGCATGCATTTCACTGGTTAAATGCTTAGTCATTTGGTTGCTCTGTTGGACTTTTCATTTGGGATGCAATAATTAGAGAGTTAATTCAATAATAGTTAAGTTTTCCTTTAGGGAAATTAAATCAGAATTGGGAGAAAATGTTCATTACAAGGAATTGTGCTCCTCATCAGCAATGCTGATTTCCACAGTTTTGATCTGATTACTTGAAACCAAATTGAATATTTGTATTCATTGGCAAAAGCTAAATTACAACTCAGTGACTGATAATAACATTTGAGGCAGTCCTAATATTGCTAACCAGGATTCCTATGAATTTTTATTAGTAATAAAACTATTCTATTAGCTATTAACTGTTATTATCTATAAAAGTGGTAGCTATTAGCAATTAATTTTAGTTGGGTTTTTTCATGGTGAATAATACTCTCAGAGGATCTAATGCTTCTCCTACTGAAGTCAAGGATGGTTCTGACTCTGGCTTCAGCAGAAGCAGGATTGTGTCTTACATTTTATAACTGATAGTTTGCTTGATCATCGTTCTTTGATTTGAGCAGGGTTTTTTTTTTATCATAGCCCTCTACCAGCAATCTATGGGTTAAATTCTATTTCACTCACCAGACTGAGGAGAAGGTCCTGGCTTACTCAGTTAAGAGGCTTAATAAAAGGTTGCAAGCTTATCTGCACTGTAGCCAGGTTACTTGTTCTCACAAAATTAAACTAGGACTTTTTCAAGGGAAGACATTCTTGGGAGATCTCCATCACTTCTTGTTTGAGTGGATAGCCCAGACTTCTTGGCAGTATTCTGCTTATTTTCCTACTTGTCTTGGTTGCAATGAGGTAATGCAACCATGTGAGGAAATGAACAATTAAATGAAGTTTAACAGCATTATTTCCAATATCAGACAAGGTTAAGGGAGTATTTTGTTTAAAGTTTGCTTAATGTATTATTTTATTAAAGTTCATTTACGCATCCCAGAGAATATATTTTTTATATAGAAAAACTTCACTTGTTTAAAGTATCTGCAATGTTCACTGTTACTCAGCTGTTTAGAAAGTGTGTCTGACCACACTGTCAGGTATCCAGGTTGTAGCTGGATACCTGGTCTAGAGGTAAAAGCAATCAGGACTCATAGTAGAGGTGACATCTTTTATTAGACAGACTAGATCTTTGCAAAAAAAAATCTTTAATTGCAAGCTTTTGGGTACAAACACCCTTCTTCAGGCATAGGAGAAAAGATTGTAAAAGTTCTCCTGGGTAGAAATTTACTCCTCTGTGAAATATGAAACACCATAAGGAAATATAATTATATCCTGCTTACCACCAAACAGCTTCAAGGCAGACAGACTATTCCAACCTTTCTCTGAGCCTAATATACATATAAAATGAACTGTTCCATACAGGAGACATTACCACGCCTTCAACTCTCCTATGAAATATGAACTTTCATTTCTACCCAGGAGAACTTTTACAATCTTTTTTTCCTATGCCTGAAGAAGGGTGTTTGTGCCTGAAAGCTTGCAATTAAAGATTTTTTTTTTTTGCAAAAATCTAATTGGTCTAATAAAGGATATCACCTCTACCATGAATCCTGATTGCTTTGGACATACTGTGTTGTTCTTGAGAGAGGCTGCATGCCCTTCGATGCTACTCAAGTTAATGAGGGCTGAGGGCATTCAGCACTTCACAGATTTGGCCTTTCAATGCAAGCAGCTCTGTTTTTTCACCTTTCATTTCTCTGCTATGTGCAGGTGACCCTTCTGCTATATGACTCCACAAGGATGAGGCACCTGCTTTCCAAATCTGTCATGATTGATGACGACGACGACGACGAATACCCATGGAGGCAGAATGCTCACAAATACTACATCCATCTTACCCTCAGCCTCTTTCTCTTTATCTGGTTCATACTGGGGAACTACTGGGTGTTTTCTGTTTACCTGCCAAATTTCATCCCACCTTTCCATCAGCCCCAGGATTACTGTGACAAAATCCTGTACATTTTTGCAGTTGGTGTTCTCATTGTTAGCCATACTGTGCTAGTGCTGCTTATCTTCTGTAGCTGCTGCATATACTGCTTTTCTAGGTGCAGATATGCTGCTGAAGAAGACTAAAAGCCATATAAACTAAGCTACAGCTGTTAGGTAAGGGCATAAAATGAAAAAAGGCAATAATTCACCAATGTGCATGTATTTATGCATATAGATGTGTGTGCGCGCTCATGCACGCTCGTGTGTGTATACACACACACACACACACACACACATACATACCAATAGCAGCCACAAAATGAGGAAATTTGTATAAGCCAGTACCATCTGGATCTCTGATCCTCTGATTAGTGATTAGCGTACAGCATAGTAATGTAAAATTGCTGCTATTGATGCCAATCTGCTCTTCTTTTAACTTTTACAACCATTTTATAACTGTTTGGGATTTTATTTGGAATGTCAAAATGTGTAGCTGAGTTCTGCAGATGGTAAACTCCTCTAAACCTTATTCCCTATGTTCCCTCGGCTTTTAGGGACTCTGCAATACAGGAATAATAATACTAATAAATGTACTGTACCAACTCCAAATTACTCAAATACTTTATCTTCTCACATATAACCTGTCCACAAATATAATATGTACCCTACTTTGGAAGGCCCCAGGAAGGAAAATGAATCTTAACTTGGAGTACAGGTAAATATCTGAGGGGATCTTTGGGGCTTGAGACTGGAGGATGGTAAGCCACATGCTGCGGCTGGGGGTTGGGAGCCAGGAGCTGCATGCTGGGGCTGAGGGCTTATGGGGTTTGGGAGCTGGGGCTCCATGCTGGTGCTGGGGGCTGCAGATCAGTCCTGACTCCATGACCTGGCCTGATACAGCTGTGGTAGCACCAAGGACCAGCAGGGCTAGGCCCGATCCAGCTACAGCATGCTGTGGGGCTGCACAGCAAGGCTGGGTCAGTTCAGGCCATGGTGGCACTGGGGGGCTATATAGTCTATTCAACCCTGTACACTGTCTCTGGAGTTGCATGACAGGCCTGAGCAAGCACATAGCCTGAGAGCCAGTGCACATGGGCTTAGACTCGGCATGCCACCTCCACCAAGCTGGCGTTGGGGAGTGGTGGCAGCATTAATTGCCATGCTCCTGCCCCCTGCCCTTGCTGCCAAATGTCCATACCCATAGGAAGCCTTTTCCTGGCATTCCAATTTTACTCAGTTGGCTTGGAGCATGTGGAGTGGGCTTTATTGGCCAGAAAATACAGTAAATTTTAAGAGCAATTCTAATGCCACTTCTCCGCATGTAAGTGCTCTCCCTTACAGGATTACAGAGACATCTGCACATCTTGGGAAGGTGATCTTGTTCCTATAAAGGAGCTATTATATATCTAAAGTGGGTAATAGAATCATTTCTACCCTTTAGGCAAGGGGGTTTGGTGATACCTTTCACTGGACAATCTGTATAATCAAGAGGGATGTTGGACAAATTTTCAGGCACAGCGTATGAAGAAGGGCTCTTATCCAACATCTCTCCCAACTATATAGTTGGTCCAGTGAAACACACCATTGCCTATCATACATTCCCTGGGCCATCACAGCCACAACAGTACTCCAAACCTACTTCTATGCTTCAGTCAGGTAACACAGAATTGGTACTTGGTACAAGCCATTCTTGGGTCACCACTGGGTGAAACAGGTTTCTGCTCTAAATGATATAACCAAAGCCACATGGTAAATCTGCGGCAGAGCCAGGCACTGAACCCAGTTTTCCTGACCAACAACCACAAGGTCTGCCAGGCTTTCTAGGAGAAAAGGAAGAAAAGGAGTGTATGGGAGAGAAGTGTTACTGTCTCCATTTCTGTACAATATAATCTTACAGTAACCAGATAGCAAAAAGAAGTTCTTAAATACACAGGAAAATTTACATTTGTGGTATTTTAAATATACTATTTGACAAAATGATGTGGGGCATGATATTGGTATTGAATATGAAGTGCTTATGTTGACAGTGCATTGGTTGTGATTTAAGGGTGTCTGATTTGTTCCCCTTGATGGAGTACATGTGTAAATCTCTGCTTACTGAATGGATGTGGTGAAAGCAAAGGGTCAGCTTTAAAAGCACCAGCATGCATGGTAGCAGTTGTTTTGTGGTGTGTAATGGTATTAACCTGTTACTGATTTTGATGGACACTATTTGTATGATGATAAATACAATATAAAGTTCTCTTTTTGGTTTTGCTCTTATGCAGTTTATTCCATGGCCAAAGCAGAGGTGTTCCCTCTGCCCACATTTAACACCTAGATAATGGAGTGTGGACATGTTGTTTGGATATGCTCCTTCATTGAATATGTGACCAGTGCTTTCCTCCTTGTACCATAAAGGAATGCAAAATTAGGTCACCTGTAAAAGGAGGACATCAATCAATGAACCTCTGCTTGGGATTAAGCAAAAGCACAGTGTTAAATCTGATCCATTTTGTTTCTCATTTGCATGACCAAGACTGCAGTCATTTTAAAATCTTCTACCATCAGCCACAGCAAAGTTGGGGGCCACTGTGTATGTAATTCAGAGCACAGCTTGGCCCTTCTTGATTTTACATCAATCCATGACCAAAAGAAAGGCCTGTTACAAAAGGAGCACAAGTTGTTGGAGCATGTATTTTAGAAAGGAGATGGAACCAGGGATATAATTATCTGGCAAGAGCCTTGGAACTAAGTTATTATTTGGGCTGCCTTCCCCACTGCTGGTAGATGTAGTTCATGAAGTCTTGGAGGTAGGATGGAGCATAACATCCTCCTGCTTTTAAGCAGATACTCCAAAGGAGGTATAGTTGAACTGGCTGTACTTAAGAATGTAAGGGGCTTGTCCCCACAAGCAGGAAGGTGCATTCCCTGTGGACAACTAGCAGTAGCACAAATATGAGCCCGCTGCTAGTTGTCCCTGGGCAATGCCCCTGCACGTGTGTTCGGTTATGCAGCAAGTTGCCCTGGGTAGGATAGGGAAGGCTGGGACCAGCACCTGGGATGGCCTCAGCAGCCTTACCTGGTGTCCTGGGGGCCTCCTGGGGCTTCAGTGGTGGTGATCCAGGTGCACAGAGCCTGGCCGGCAGCTGAAGAGTGGTTCTGGCCAGCCACGCTCTGGTTTTGGTCCACTTCTGGGTCCGCCGGGGAGCATGCTGTACCCCCTGAGCTCAGCAATTGGCTGCAGAGGGATCCCAGGTGACCCCCCAGATCCAGGAGGCACCAGTTGCTGAGCTGGAGGGAGGGGGATCCCCCCACATGCTTTGTGGTGGGCCCAGAAGATCCATCCACCCCACCTCCGTGCTCCCATGAGAAGTTCTATCCGCCCCACCATCTCAGTGTTCAAGAGCCACCTGGTACCTTGAGGTATGTAGAAAAAACATCTAAAGCTGTGTCTGTGTCCAAATCTCCAAATCTTTCTGAATCTCTCTGAATTGATTTGGAGGGTCCCGATTTGAGTTGGAGTGATTAAAGGAAGGCCTTCGATACGGTATCTTACCCCATACTGGTGAACAAATTAAGAGGCTGTGACTTGGATGATTACACAGTCCAGTGAGTGACAAATTGGCTAGAGGGTCATACCCAGAGAGTGGTGGTGGATGGGTCAGTATTGACCTGGAAGGACGTGGGCAGTGGGGTCCCGCAGGGCTCGGTCCTTGGACCGATACTCTTCAATGTCTTCATCAGTGACTTGGATGAGGGAGTGAAGTGTACTCTGTCCAAGTTTGCGGATGATACAAAACTGTGGGGAGAAGCTGACACACTGGAGGGCAGGGAACAACTACACGCAGACCTGGACAGGCTGGACAAAAGGGCAGAAAACAATAGAATGCAATTTAACAAGGAGAAATGCAAAGTGCTGCATCTAGGGAGGAAAAATGTCCAGCACATGTACTGCCTAGGAAATGACCTGCTCAGTAGCATGGAAGCAAAAAGGGATCTCGGAGTCCTAGTGGACTCCAAGATGAACATGAGTCATCAGGGTGATGAAGTCATCAGCAAAGCTAACTGCACTTTATCATGCATCAGCAGATGCATGACAAACAGAACCAAAGATGTGATACTTCCCCTCTATCGGGCACTGGTCAGACTGCAGTTGGAGTACTGCATGCAGTTTTGGGCACCACACTTCAAGAGGGATGTGGATAACCTGGAGAGGGTCCAGAGAAGGGCCACTTGTATGGTTAAGGGCTCGCAGGCCAAGCCCTATGAGGAGAGACTAGGGCACCTGGACCTCTTCAGCCTCCGCAAGAGAAGATTGAGAGGCGACCTTGTGGCTGCCTATAAATTCATCATGGGGGTGCAGAAGGGAATTGGTGAGGCTCTGCTCACCAAAGCACCTCTGAGGGTCACAAGAAATAATGGCCATAAGCTAGCAGAGAGCAGATTTAGACTGGACATTTGGAAGAACTTCTTCACAGTTAGAGTGGCCAAAATCAGGAATGGGCTCCCAAGGGATGTGGTGCTCTCCCCTACCCTGGGGGGTCTTCAAGAGGAGGTTAGGTAGGCATCTGGCTGGGGTCATCTGAACCCAGCACACTTTCCTGCCTATGCAGGAGGTCGGACTTGATGTTCTACTGAGGTCTCTTCCGACACTAACATCTATGAATCTATGAATCTAAGGGTCTCCTAATTTGATTTGGATTCAGAGATTCAGCCACCGAATTGGGCCAAATCTCTGCCAAATTTAATCAGGGACCAAAGCTTCATACTGCCCTACTATCTATGCGTAAGCATGTGCGAATAGACCATGCCTAGACAGTAGGCTGAGCACTGGCTGGGCAGGTATGTGACTACATACCCACTTCCATTCTGGATGGATACCTGTAAGTCATGAAATTGTGGCTGTACAGAAATCCATGATTAGAAGGTATTAGACAGAAGAGGAGAGCCTTCTCATGAGCTACAGAGCGAACAGAATAATGGTGATTAGCGCACTGGACTGGGAAGCCAAAGCAATGCAGATTCAAAGTGTCCCTTCATCTCCAGCTTCCCAAGCAAGTGCCTGGACCACTCAGGTATTGGGATGAAACTGGAAGAACATTCATAGATTTCATAGATTTCATAGATATCAGGGCTGGAAGGGACCTCGGGAGATCATCGAGTCCAGCCCCCTGCCCAAAGGGCAGGAAGTC
>NW_017728906.1:154690266-154719704 GCF_001723895.1 Crocodylus porosus | reverse complement strand
CAGTAGCTGTGGTCGAGCCTGGGTTGCCTGCGGGAGCCAGCAACTGAGCAGGCTCTGCTAGGCCCGCAAGAGGTGCGAACCTGTTGCTAAGCTCCGGCGAGGGAGGGGCCTTGGTGCGGCGGGCCTTCGGGCCCTTGACCATCTTGGGCAGAGCGGGAAGTCCCAGAGTCCTCCTTAGTCCTGCAGGGAGACGGTGCTCTACCCTGCGGCTGCCGGGGGAGAAGGGCCTGGCAGTAGGAGTCTATCTCCTGCTCGCAGTCCCTGATGGCACTCCTAACCACTTCTTCTAACCACAGTCATTTTTCTGGAACTTATGCCCAGATGCATGCATATGTAGTGGGGTACATACAGGGAGTGTCTACATGAGATGTTCACTACGGACCCAATTAGTTAGCTCCACAGTAAAGTCTCTGCATGTACATGTGCAGTCCTATTAGGCGTCAGTAAACTAATACATTTTGTCATAGAAGTACTTTGTAAATACAAGTACTGTCCTACGGCAGAGGTCTTTTGTATGTAGCAATACATGTGTAGATGCTGATGGGGCTGGCTGGGGCATGAATGTGTTTCAATGCAGGGGCTGCCAGCTGGAAGCACCCTTGTGCCCCAGCCATCTCCTCCATAGCACACTGAGCCAGGTCAGAGCAGCTCTGGGCTGGCAGGCTGACCCTGGGACCTCTGACCTGGCTCAGTATGCTGTCATCCTGGGCTCACATTCAAATGGTGCACCTGGGAACAGTAAACTCTGGTGCAATTTATGCCAAAGTTTATTGCTTCAAATTAATTGCATGTGTAGACACACCCACCGGGTCAGTATGTAGGCATACTGCATCTAACATGTCTATGTGAGAACATATATACATCCACAAGGCCAAAACAGATAGGTAGACTGCTAGAAAACTGACATTTAGATGCACAGAGAGAAATCAAATTCCACTGTAACTAGTTCACAAAGTGTGTGTTCCTGTGTGGGGAGGTGTTGCTAAGGCAACCCCTCTCCTTATCCTCTTATGTATAGTTGAGAGAGATGTTACACAAGCTTTCAGGCAGAGCAACCTGATGAAGGGTAATTTTTGCCTGAAAGCTTGTCTACCATCTCTCCCAACTATACAGTTGGTCCAATACAGGTATCACCAACCCCCCTCCCCGCTTGTTTCTCATCTGTTTCCCAGACCATCATGGCTACAATGACTCTTAAGCCCTACCACAAATTTAGTCTCATTCGAAAGACAATAGGGCTGATTCTGCACTGTTGCTTCATCTCAGACTTTGTTCTTTATTGCTTTGAATCCTGTAAAATTAGTTCTATCCTTGCAACGTATCACATCAAATTCTTGCCTCTTGTACACTTTCTGAAGTATTTTTGCATATTTGCAGATGCTAAACACCATCTTGTGAGGATAATCATAGGATCACAGGAAAGAAGGGCTGAAAGGGACCTCACAACTCATCTAGTCCAGCCCCCTACTCAAGGCACAATCATCCCTGACTAGACCATCCCAGCCAAATGTCTAGTCAACTTGCTATTGGAAATCTCCAAGGATGGCGATTCCACAACTTCTCTAGGTTACCTGTTTTAATGCTTGACCGCCCTCTTCATCAGAAAGTTTCCTCTAATCTCCAGTCTGAATTTTTTCTACTTGTATCCTGAATCCATTGATTTTAGTCTTGTCCTCTGCAGCCAGAGAAAAAACCCATCTCCATCCTCTCTATAGTCATCCTTCAGGTAATTGAAGAGTTATCAAATCCCCCTGCAGTCTTCTCTTCTCTAGATTCAATAACCCTAATTCCTCCAGCCTTTCCTCATAAATCTTGCCTCCCAGGCCTGTAATATTTTGCTCTCTTCAGTCTCTCCACACCCTTCTTGACATGTGGGGCCCAAAACTAGACACATTTCTCCAAGTGAGGCTTCACCAGTGATGAACAGAGCAGAAGTATCAGTTCTCTTGATTTGCAAGTGACATTTCTATTGATACAACCCAGTATGCTGTTGTTTTTTGGGGTGGAGGGTTTTGCAATAAGAGCACACTGTTGGCTCATATTCAGCTTATAGTCCACTGTCACCCCCAGGTCCAGTACCACAGCCTAGCCAGTTGTTCCCAAGTCTGTATTTGTGCATGCAATTATTTCATCCCAAGTGCTGGATTTTGCATTTGTCCTTGTTGAATCTCATCTAATCTGGTAGCATATGCATTGTTTTTGCAGAAGTAAAATATGATGCAGTAGAAGACTGAACATAAGCACCTCCAACAATATATTTGGATACATATTCAGGTTCATTTAGCTGAAAACATGGCTGAAAACAGCATCACTAACACCACTTCCTTCAGCATTCAGAATTGTCCCAGGTGATCTCTCAGTCAGCTGCTAGCAAGTCTCATCTCTCTGTTGTTTACAAGCTTATAGCCCTAAGTTAGATAACTGAAGACACAAAATATATCATCTGTGAACATTTCAAACAGGTTGTCATTGAAGGAGTAAAATTACAGTGGTTTGAAAATCAGTCATGCCCACCTTTATTTGCTTATAGCAATGTAATGTATTTTTGAAAGGAAAGAAAAACAATTAGGCTATTACTTATAAACCAAGAAACAAAGTGACTTCACTGAAGGAGATTAGTTTCAATGTACTACTTAAATCATCTTCTCTTCTTGAGAAGTAGATGTCCATTTGTAGCTTTCAAAAGAAAACTCTCTGTGATTTTTAAGTTTAGATATTCTTCACAATGTTAGTGTGTATAATACCATGTACTATAGATGCCTAAAGACACATGTAAGCCCATATGGAATAGTGGTAGCTATGTGGAAAATTACATTTATCACGTGCTTTTGACCATCTTACCTTCAGTTTGTTGACTGATCTATCTTCATTCAGACTAATGATAATAAACCTGGACCCCAAGCAACAGCTTCAAATAGACATGTTTCCTCCCCACTCTTCCTCAGTTGTGAAATTCAGGCTTCCCTGAATTCCCATCCACCCTGAACAGGAGATGACAAGTGGACATAATTAAGTCCTATCACATATTGTTATTATGTTACCTCCTCGGGGCTAGAAACAGGAGCTTTAATACTGGGAAAGGGATGAGTGGAGATTGCCATTGTGACACAACACTAGCCCCGAGCCCTACAAAGTCCCGAGACAACAAATTTACAAACTGTAATGCTATCCGGTATTAAAAAACTATTTTAGGTTACTTCCAAAGCCATATGAAATGTACTGTCACTTTCCTCTCCCTTGAGGCATGAACAGTTGGACTTTTGGTTCTAAATCTCTTGGTTCTCCAGGCAAAAAGGATGCCCATATACAACCAATATAGTTTTTAAACTCTGTAAAATGTTCCTAAAATAGATATTTTAATAGTGGCAATGCAGTTAGCTAAGACTGATTCTGATAAAACTGTGGTGTATCAATACACTTGCATTCTCTGCATATAGCACATGTAGGATTGCTATGTCAACAATGTACAGACACACAGAAATGTCATTTTCCTGGAATTATGGATCTTGATGTTCTCATTTGACTAGTGGAGTATATTAAACATTCCAGTGACATTATCCAAATGGAAGTAACAACACATATTTAGGAGGCATGACATGCAGAAAAGACTATATGGAAAGTGCAACATGTTATGTTTTAACCAGAACACTTTTCTGAATACAGGGAATCAATCATGCATATCCATTTGTGATAATGAGTTACCACCAAATTTTCCAAGTTGAATAATACAGCACAAAACAAATTTTTCCTTGTAAATGCGTAAGTTTGTGGGGGATGTTTATAAATAAGGGTACATTATATTTACTGTGCACGCTGAGCCTTGTCAGCCCTTGCATAATTTCATTAAAAGTAATAGAGCTATATCAGAAAATAATTTTATCCATAGCCACTTGAATATGGTGAGAGACACTTTTGGCTTGAATCCAAATTGCACGGTATCTTTTTTTGAGCGAAGGGGAATCCAAATGATAGTTTTTTACAATTTGTACAGGTATAAGGGCTTATGCTGAAATTGCTGAGAGGCGCAACATAAGCTGGGAAAACTCAGTTCACTGCCAGATCGAGTCCTAAATGCAAAGGAACAGAGAAAGGGCCCTGTGTTCACACGTTTCATGAGGTAATGGAAGCTAAGTACTATTGACACAACTCTTTATATTATTTATTACACACTGCAGGGATATCTTATTTTTACATGGATGTCAAATTAGTTCTTGGTAAATAGCATTTGTTTTAGAATGGAAACATTCAAAGGGTTTATTTTTGTTAGGGCATTTTTCCCCAAATGTTTGTGAAATAAGATGTTTTATAAATACTTATCCCCACATACATTGTTTAATTTAAAGAACCTTTATGGAGCCCAAAGTTTGGATTGTTCCTGGGCAGTAAGATGCAATCTCTCTTTTTCATAGTTATCACATGTATCAACATACAGTTGGTAGCAGCTATATAAGGTCTATAAGGCCCTCTTTGTGGATACAGATCATTCTCTTGATGTCAGCGGCAATTGCATGTGTACTCAAGGTAGCAGGCCTGAGTGGCAAGGACTGAGCCACTTCAATCAACTCTAGTGTGTTCTGTTAATTGTTAAATATAAGCACGGACTATAAATAACGGTATCCTCATTGGTCTCAATAAGCCAGCTATTAGACTTCTTACACAACCTAATTCAAAACCTACTGAAGTCAATATAAAGACTCCCATTGACTTCTCTGGGATTTGATTCCGTCCTGTAATAGAGAAAACTAAATAGAAGTGGCTTAACACCCGGAACAAAAGTAGTACTGCTTAGGGACTTTCTGTCCTGCTGGTCAGTGTGGGCATGGATCTCCTGCATGCCCGTTATTGGCCTGCGCAGCCCTCCTTCAATCCTCCAACCTCATCCACTTTCCAGATCCACAAAGCTCCCTCATGGGAAATCAAGGTCAGTGCTGCAGAGACAGCTGGGCCCTTTTTCAATGTGATGATGTATGCTCTGGCAGTCCCTGCAGCAGGCAGCACCGTGGGATTCAATCATGCTCTCTGTAAAAATGATAGTTATTTATGGAAACAGAAAGGTTGGGCAGGGAGGGATGCAACTAGCAGAGAAAACACCAGTGTGGGCAAATACTAATAGTGGGGTAATCACTAATTACTGGTCTGAAAATGTAATAGCCACATTTGAGATGATGCATAATGAATTCAAACCCTTTTTAATACTGGGACTTAAAAAAGGAGGCTTTAAGACCTAAAAAGATTACTTTTCCCATATGAAAGTTAACTATTCAGCACAAGGCCTATTCTATATAAACAGTGCTTCATATATATATAAAGCTATATACAAAAGTTCTACATAACATTAGGATAGGGGTTTGTTGGAAAATGTCCACTCCTGCTGCAACAGTAGGGGGCTGATCCTGGTCACACTGAAGTCAGTGAGAAAGGTCTCACTGCTTAAAGTGTCACTCCCATTGTGGGGGAATTAGTGGGAGATCAGTGGGAAATGATCATCAGCCTGTGTTGCTGATGAAGAAATGTAACTGAGTTTTTACCTAAGATGAGTGTGGCTCGACCCTGAACTATCATGAGAGATATCACTTAGAAAAGAAGATCATTAAAACTGTTTTGGACTGGGTCTCTCTGAATTTTTGCAGTATCTGATAGACTGACAAAAAGAAAGAGTGGAGGGGGACAGGGGACTGGCTGACAGTACACCACCACATTTTCTTCAAATGAGCAAAAAGGCTTTGTTTGGGGAAAATTCTGATTATTCATTGGAAAAAAGTGTTGGTGATAGTAGCCACTGACAGGTTCTACATTCCCTTGGGTGTATAATCCCACAACAGGAAAAAGGTACTGCTGTTCCAAAAAAAGTTGTGCTTTGGAATCTGGACTTCTCCATGACTTCAGTACATCTGTGTCCTGCCTCTCTCGTTGCTACCACTGCAAGCCTCCAGCCAGTCATAGATCTGGGGAGATCCGCCCCTGGATTCCTTCAGTTCCTTGGCATGGCTCAGTGCAGCATGGTGATTAGGACCAATATCAGTAAGACTGCATGTAGCACATGCACAGTGAGCTCTCTGATTCCCATTGTTTGCATCTCTTTTCAAAACCCTAGATCCACAACTGCCTCCAGCCATGCCAGGAGAAAAACTGCTGAGTGCCTTTCTAAGCTGCTGAGAGCCATCAATGCCTGCTGAATTCAGAGGGTGCAGATCTGGTTAGCTTTTTCAAGAGTTCAGGATCCAATTTCCAAATGCTCAGCACTCACAGCTGGGGCACGTTTTGAAGCACTCAGCACTGAAAGGCTCGCAGTGTGATGCTGATTCCTAGATACAGAGTGCAGCACATTCGCTGTGTCAATCATGGGTCCTAAGCTTTTTCAAAATATTTTTAAAGATGTTCCTTAGAGCCTGCTCCTGCTCCCACTGAAGTTACTGGCAAAATTCGGATTGACTTAATGGAAGTGAGAGCAGAACTCGATTAGAAAATCAGGGGAATGCCAGGGAAAAGGGAACACACAAAAGCCAGGCAGTTCTGTTCTGGGAAATGAACAAGGGAACATGTTTTGTACTTATAACTGAGGTTTTAGCCACTCCAAAGCACTAATAATAGAGCTTGCAAGATGGCCTTGGAGCGGCTCTTAATTTTTTTTTATTAAATTCAATTTCATTCCAGCTCCAGAGTGCTTTGTTTATCTTCCATGCTAGCTAGCTAGCTTTTAAATACCTCCCCCACAGAAGAGTTATCTCTCTATCTAGCTATCCATTCACCCATGCATAGGGAAAGCATGAAAGACACTAAAATATTCTCAGGTATGCAGTTGTAGCCATATTAGTTTAGAGGCAAAAGGACTCAAAAATTGTGGGAGATGTGATATCGTTTATTAGACCACCTAGATATTTGCAAACAAATTATTTTATTTATTTGCAAGCTTTTGTACATACACACCCGTCATCAAGCATAGCATAGAGAGCGGAGATTGTAAAAGTTCTCCTAGGTAGAAATGAAAATTCGTATTTCACAGGAGAGCTGAAGGTGTAGTAATCTCTCCTGTTTGGAATAGTTCATTTTGTCCAGGTTAGGCACAGAGAAAGGTTGAAAAAGGCTTTTGCCGCAAAGTTGTCCAGTGGCAAGCAGGATGTAAAAGTATATTTCCTTCAGGTCATGATGTCTCATATTTCACAGAAGAATGGAAAGATGGAAAGTTCTTCTGGGCAGGAATTTCTTTTATTTCCACAATGTTCAGTGTCTTAAAAATCCCTTTACGTTAAAAGGCCTTTGAGACTTCACTTTACATTTTCTGCTCATTGGAAAATACTGGGATAGGGCAGATCCATTTCTGGGGGTCACAGAGGCTTGCTGTGCAGCAGACCCAATAGGGGAAAGCAGCAGATTTAGGGGATATGAGCAGGAGTTGTACAACCCTCTCATGAGGCAGTTTTGGATTCATAGATTGGAAGGGTTGGAAGGGACCTCACATGATCATCAGGTTCATTCCCCCTGCACTAAGAAGGAAAGACAAGGTGACCCCAGTGAGGTGACCATCCGTCTCCTCTTGAAGATTTCCAGGGTAGGTGATTGCACCACCTCTAGAGGGAATTTATTCCACAGTCTGGACACCCTGACTGTGAAGTTTTTCCCGGTGTTAAGCATAGTCTTCCAGAAGTTTGTGGCCATTACTCCTGGTTTTCCCCAAGGGTGCCCTGGTGAACAGTTGTTCACAAAGCCCTTGATGTACTCTCCTGATATAGCGGTAAGCTGCTACCGAGTCCCCTCTCAGCCTTCTCTTTTTCAGGCTGAAGAGACCCAAGGCCTTCAGCCTTTCCTCATATGGCTTGCCTTGCAAGTCTCTGATCATATGGGAGGCTCTTCTCTGGACTCTCTTAAGCTTTTCCACATCCTTGTTGAAGTGTGGTGCCCAGAACTGGATGCGGTACTCCAGCTGTCGTATCACCAATGCTGAATAAAGCGGAAGAATCACTTCCTTGGTTTTGTTTAAGGTGCATTAATTGATGCATGCCAGAGTATTGTTTGCCCTGCTGGCTACAGCATCGCACTGATTTCAGACTATGGTCTATTATTACCCCCAGATCCCTTTCATTCGTGGTGCTAGTCAGTTTGGTGCCACCAAGCCTGTAGGTATGTTGGGGATTGTTTGTCCCCAGATGGAGCACTTTATGCTTCTCAGTATTGAACTTCATCTGGTTCCGATCCGCCCAACTTGCCAGCCTGTCCAGGTCTGCCTGTATTTGCAGCCGATTTTCAAGCATGACCACACTCCCCCATAACTTGGTGTCATCTGTGAACTTGGCCAGTAAGTTCTTCACCTTCACGTCCAAATCATTGATAAAGATGTTGAAAAGCGCTAGATCAAGCACAGATACAGTCATGTTCTGTGCTAGAGGGAAAAGGAGTGGAGCATGAGACTGAGCTGGGAACACCTCATATCCTCCTTCTTCCAAGGGTCTTAGATGCTCTATGCTTAAGTCACTGAGCAGTAGAAACTCACTGGAGCAACTTGGACACTGAAGGATTCCTGTTACCCTGTTGCCCCTGTAACTCTCCACAATATAGGACAGGCCTGGGTGTTTGGACTGGGCACCTGAAATGAAAGGAACAAAAAAAAGCAGACAGACCCACATTTCTGAAACTCCAAAGCCAGGCCTAATTATATAGGGCCCAAAAATTTAACATCCAGTAGGAGGCTAGTAGTGCCTGATCTCGCAGATGATGTGCAGACATAATTCCTTATGTCAAAGGAAATGTTGCCTATAACTATAGCACAGGTCAGGCCCTATACCGGCAGAAGCCAGTCCTTGATGCTGTTTTACTGTGGCTTTCTTGTGGCATGTAACCAGTTTTGCTACTTCACTGCAATGCTTGGATTAATAAAGGCCTCTTATTTGGTCTCTACAATCTAAGCTTCTGTAATAATAATGATGTGAAATGAGGACACTGAAATTTTCTCAGGTGCTAGAAAACTCAGATTTTGGAGCTGCCAGACTGTACTGAGTAATTCAAAAAAACAAGGTGATGTCAACCGAAAAAACCTGCAATGATGCTGAAACCATAGGAAATGGATTTCCTGGACTAGAAGTTTATAGGTGGGTGTGTCCTAACAATGAGGTCAGCTTTCCAGATGCATCCATGCAGATGTGGACTCCACACAGTAGCATATACAAATACAAATCCCTGAGCATTTGAAAAGGGTTTAAAGTGTAAAAACCTCACATATGATGACAGTTCATAGATTTTGTAGACATTAGGGCTGGAAGGGACCCTGGAGGATCATCGAGTCCAGCCCCCTGCCCCAGGGCCGGAAGTCAGCAGGGATTATAGGATCCCAGCAAGATAAACATCCAAATGTTGAAGGCATTCAAAGTGGGTGCTTGAACTGAGGCGGCAGTCTATTCCAAACCCTGGGGGCTCAGACAGTGAAGAAGTTCTTTCTTATGTCCAGCCTGAATCGGTTGCATCGGAGTTTGTGACTGTTCGATCTTGTCATCCCTTGGGGTGCTCTGGTGAACAGACGTTCCCCCAGATCCTGGTGAGCACCCCTGATAAATTTATACGTGGCCACCAGATCACCCCTGAGCCTGCGCTTTTCCAGGGTGAAGAGATCCATTGCTCTCAGCCTCTCATCATAAGGTCTGTTTTCCTGACCTCTGATTAGCTGGGGCTGGGGTGAGTGCCGCACCACCCGGGGCTCTGCTTGTCCACCCTTATTTCTTACATAACTGTATAAAGTAGTTTCGCTTTATGCGAATTCCATTTATGCAGTGTTCTCCAGGCCTCTGCCGATTGCATAAATGCAAATTTACCTTGCATATAATGAATTTTGGGTACAAAAGTATTATTGTATAAGAGTGAATTTGCATAAATGGAACCTGCATAAATCAAGGGAAACCTGTAGTTCAGGGCACCCAACACCTTCTGTTGTAAGACCCTATTTTCAGTCACTTTTACCAATGCCAAATGTAGGGGTTTGGGCTGGAATTTTTTATTCTGAGTTGTAGTGCGGGGGTTGGGCTCAGCCTAGGACAATAGCAGTGGTGGGAAGATTGAGTTATCCCCCCCTGCCCTGCCCCTCAACCCAGGTGTTCCCCACCAACTTGGCAGCAAGCTCAGGGAGTGGGAACCTGCCTGCCCACCACTACCATTGAACTGTGCTGAGCCCAACCTCTGCAGAGTCTGGCTGGAGTGGGACAGGAGCTCCCCTCACCCTTGAGACAGGGAGGACACAGTGGCAGTGGCAGGAGTAGAAGCAGAAGGAATGGGAGAGGAGAGAAGGGAAGAGAAGGGGGCATGTCTCTGTGCATGAAGGGAAAGTAGGGGGGAGTCTTATGTTCTTTAGGGACTTAAAAAAGTCCCCAGCTGCTGCTCCTGCTGCCTAGTCAGAAAGGGGAAGTGTGGCTGCACTACTGTATCTGCCCCTGGGGACACAGCTAGAGTAGGAAAGGACCTAAAGTGGAGAAAGTGCCCAGTAAGAGGGGAGGTTCAGGCTTGCAGTAGTGTACCAGCACATATAACCTGCTGGTAGGTATATGCTACAACTGTTCTGTGTGCCAGTCCACAGATGAAACATTAGAGCTGCTAGCCATAGTCCCCTGCAGGTCGTATTCTTAGCTCTGGAGATTTCCCTGTCAAGCTTGATTTTTGTCAGCCACAAAGGAAGTTATTGCTCTTGCTTCTTTCCAGAACCTGGAATTAAACTCCAACTTTTCTAAGTTTTCTTCTCTTAGCAGATTGCAGCGAAACCTACTGAAAAAAACATGCCTCCTTTCTTTCAAGTATCTGGAAGTTGGAAGTGAAAGATGATAGCCTACTGCTGCTATTAGCTATTATGTTAACTCAAGTGGCAGAGTTAACTCAAAGGACCAGCGGTTTCATGTGACAGAATTTCTCTGATCCATTTAGTGTCTCTCTGTAATCATTTAAGAAATGATTTATTGCAAGCTTTGTGTTCTTTTAATGTAGCTTTATAAGTCAAGCATTTAAAGCCTGCCTGTGCGAGCTTACTTCATTTCCCCACTACACGCCCAATAGATGTACAATATGAGATAGTTTCTAATTCAGTGGTTCTCAACCTTGCTAGGCTTAAGACACCCTTGGATATATTGAAGTCATCCCTCAGAAAATGCCAGCTCTTAGTTGTCACTATGTTTTTTACTACAGAATAAAAATAGAGCATGGTTTTTTGTTGCAAAGAATAATAATAGAGCATGGTTTTTTCCATTGTTGCAAAGAACTCAGAAAGACCACAATTATAGATTTTTATTTGAAATCTTTTGAAATCTCTGGGTTTATTTGTGAATCATGTTTGCACACCTAATAGTCTAACATTGTGTGGCCATGGCACCTTGGTTGAGAATCAGGGCTCTAATTAAATAACTCAGGTGAATGCAATTCTATACTCCACCACAAGCCTACTGGCCAACCTTGGGCAAGTCCCCTCAAGCCCCCCGCCCCACCCCGTACCTCAGTTTCCCCAGTGCAAAATATGGAGAGAGGTATTTACTATAAAATACAATGGTAAAATTAAATATTCTCTTTGTCCAGTACCATGGCTTCATTCTGAATAAGTAGTCAGTCAATATTTCTTTAAACTTTCGTGCCTGTGATATGTACCAACATTCATACTCTGTACTGAGTACAGAACTATTATTTTTCTCTTGTATCTAAGTGCTTCACAACAAAAATAGATTTATACAGTGTTTTGTATTTGAATTTGCAATCTCATATTACAGTAATAGCTGAGTTATCCGGCACCTTACAAGCCGGCATGATCTGTTAACCGGCATGCTGGCTTGTAAGGGAAAAGTGAAACCAGCAGTGCCCACCGTGGCACTTCTGGTTTCATGAAGCCCCCATAGCTCAGGGGAAAGCAGCCTGCGCTGCCAAGCCCCCATGGTCCGGGGCATAGCAGCCTGCATGGGTCTCCCCTCCTTGTCCCTTGGGGCCCAGGGGAGGGGTGGTGAAGTGGCAGGAGGGGTGACAACGCGGCGGGAGGGGCAGCAACACCCCAGATGTGGTGAGACAGGCGGCGGTCCAAACAGAAAAAGATGCCTGTTCAGGTTGGTCAGTTAACCGGCATATTTTGTTATCTGGCACCCCCCATTCTCCATGGGTGCCGGATAACAAAGCTTTTACTGTTCTTGTGTGTTTGTATGAAACTTCTGTTACAGTGGGCATAGTCCAAAGCCATGATTGGGATGATTATCAGGGCCTCTTGGATGTCACAAAGCTTATGACCACACTAGGACAATAATACCTATTCTTAGGGTGACTCCATCTCTAAATATCTCATGTTGAGTGACATTTTACCCCCTGAATAGCTGCATAGAAATTAACAGAATTACTAGTGATATAAAATAATACTTGACATGGTAATATGGGTGGCACAATCTGGCTCTTTGTTTATATGTAGGAGTTTCCCTCCTCTCTGCAGGACAGTTTAAGAAACATAGGACATAGAACTCTATTATCAAGTATGGTCTACTGTTATTGCTGGCAACCATGCCATATAATCCCTTTCATATAGATATCAGACTCCTTTTATCAAGTCTTCTTAGCCTTCTGAGAAAAGAAATTTACTGGATTGGCTGCACTATGAAATCCAGATTCTTTTCCTATACCCACACTGCTGGTAAATGTGTTTACCAACAGGTATCACCAAATTATGGGGCAAGATAGGTTGCAGATACAGGTGGACATGGACAGGCTGGAGAGTTGGGCAGACTGGAATCAGATGAAGTTTAACACTTCTAGGTGTAAGGTGCTCCATCTGGGGGCAAACAACCCTCAACATACATACAGGGTCGGTGGTGACAGCTTGACTTGCACTATGGCTGAAAGGGACCTAGGGATAATGATTGACCATCGGATGAATATGAGCTGTCAGTGTAAGGCAGTGGTCAGCAGGGCAAACAACACGCTGGCATGCATCAACCAATGCATTTCGTGTAAAACTAAGGAAGTGATACTCCCACCGTACTCAGCACTGGTAAGACCGCAGTTGGAGCACTGTATTCAGTTCTGGGCACTGCACTTCAGCAAGGACATGGAAAAATTTGAGAGGATCCAGAAAAGAGCCACCTGTATGATCAGGGACTTGCAAGGCAAGCCATATGAGGAAAAGCTGAGGGACATGGGACTCTTTAGCCTAAAGAAGGGAAGGTTGAGAGGGGACTTGATAGCGGCTTACTGCTGTATCAGAAGAGTGTGTCTGGAGCTTGGTGAACAACTGTTCACTAGGACACCCCTGGTGAAGACCAGGACCAATGGATACAAACTCCTGGAAGGCCACTTCAGGCTTAATACCAGGAAAAACTCCTTCACAGTCAGGGCGTCCAGACTCTGGAAAAAACTCCCTCCAGAGGTGGTGGAGTCACCTACCCTGGAGGTTTTCGAGAGGAGACTGGACAGTTACCTCGCTGGGGTCACTTGACCTCAGTTGTCTTCCTGCCTAGAGCAGGGGGCCCAATGATCTGCAAGGTCCCTTCCAGCCCCTAACAATCTGTGAATCTATGACTGGGTTTATGTAAAAATCGGTAGCAGCTTCTAGTGCGTCTGCCAGTGTATGGAGTTGCCTTTGACACCAAAAGGCTGGGTTGTATCTCTTTATGTGCAAAAGGGTGAAAGTAATAAAAACAAAAAAGGGGCAGGGGGATTTTGTCCTCTCCAGCTAGCAAGACCCAAATGGTAGCATGAGATCCTCTGCCCAACTCTAGTGTGTGGTAGATGAAGAGCTCCTCTTCCTCTAAAACTCAGCTCCTAGATCAAATTAAGTTCCAGATAGCTGTTTTGGCTTAAATATCAGTCTGAATCAGGGCTAGGCAAGGCATATAGGCCAGAGAAGGCTCTGCCTCCCATTTAATTTTATGATCTCTCTTAACTTGTTGTAAGTCATTGTGAGAGAGTGAATTTTATGATGAACTATAAAACACAGAAAAGTTATTCTAAAGGCTTTTGTCCTTGTTAGGTAAGGAGAAATTCAGCACAAGCAGGAGGTGGAAAGAGCATGAGGCTGGGGGGAAATGATGTTGAGCCACAGTTGCCACTTGATGCCAATAAATCCTTCCAGTTTTAAGTATAGCAAACTCCAGTGCAGTGGGTAGCAGAACACACAAACCATTCTAATCACACTGAAGGAAGGTTATGTCCTCTTTCAGGGCTGGCTAAATGGTAGATTTTGAAGGGAAAAAAAGGCAAGCTCCAGGAAAGGAGCTGGTTGAGCATCCCTCCTGCAGCCTGCATGTTCTCCATATGTTAGACAACTGCCCCTTAGCTCTGGGACCAGGGACCTGAGGTCTGGGACCAGTCTTAAGTGGAGTCCTTGTGGGGTGCTGCAATGCGGGGTGCTGCAATGTGTTGTCCCACCTCAAGCTTCATCTCTGAGTATAGGGAAGGCAAGGACAGAGAGAGGCTGGGCTGCAGCAGCATGGGCCTAGAACCGTGCAGGTGATCAAGGAGCTGCTGAAGCATGACGGTAGGGGAGCATGGTTTTCAGGTTTATTCCCAGCTGCATATGGAGACCCCCAGGAGCCTGAGGGGGGGTGGACTTGGCAGCCTCCAGCTGCCCTCATGCCTCATTCTATCAGGAGGCTCCAGGAATGGGAACGTGAAGCTGCTCCCCAATCCCAAATGCCATGCAGCTTGGAGATGGCTGCCCCCACATGCCTCCGCCATCCTCTAGCCTCATGTGTTTGGGTGCAGCAGCTCCTTGTTTGAGACAGCCCTGGCTGTCATGCAAGCCAGGGAGTGTGCAGGGAGCAGCTGACTCATCCTTGGGCTGCAGGGTGGAGTAGACAACTCCCAGTGCTATTTATTTCTTCCAGTGGTTCAGTGAACCTAAATAATGTGGCTGCAAAACCAGTTCAGTTTGAGATTAGAGTATGAGAGGGGCAGGCCTCATATTGGGATCACAGGACCTGCCAGAACAAAGCAGCAGTTCCTCAAGCCCAGGGGCTTGTCTCCAACAGTGGCTGGGCCTTGTGCTCAGAGGAAGGTGTGAGAACACACTATTAGCTCTGTGTCGTATCTGTTCTCCTCCCCCAGCTTAGGTCCGTAGTTATATTGCAGTAGCATCTATAGATCTGTCATGGATCAGGGCCCACTGTGGTAGGCTTTGGCCACAAAACCAGTAAGACAGGCCCTTGTACTAGGGCACAGGAGGATATGATAAGTAGAGGTGGGGAATGACATACTGGCAATGAAATAGATTTAGGTACAGAACCAATAGTATATGCACATCACCTTGTCTTAGCTGCTCACAGAATTGCAAGTGATATTTTTCAACACTAAATTGGAGTTGGCTAGGATTTAGGGGCATGGCTAGTAGTGCCTTCCAGTAGGGCCGTCTCGGGCAGAGATTCGGCCCGATTTGGAGGCCAAATCTCCAAATCCAAATAGAATGAGGAGACCCTTTAATCTCTCTGAATCAAATTGGAATACTCTGAATCAATTCAGTGAGATTCAGAAAGATTCAGAGATTTGGACATAGACACACCTTTACATATTTTTTTCTATATAACTCTAGGTAGCAGGGAATGCTGCAATGCTGGGGCACATGGGGCATCCTACAGAAGCACGAGAGGCTCCCCAGTATGCTCAGCAGCAGACCTGGAAGTGAACCAGAAGCACTTCTGGTCCACTTCCGGGTCTGCTGGGGAGCTTACAGGGCAGCCCCCATACCGCCCCCCCAGCTCAGTGGCTGGTGCCTCCTGGGCCTGGGGGGCTGGTGGAGGGAGCACACGGGGTCCCCCTGCAGACAATCACCTTTGCCAAGGAAGTACTTCCAGTCAACTTCTGAGTTCGCCACCAAGCCTGTGGAGGGCCCCCCCATACTCCTGTGGGACTCTCCATGCACCCTAGCATCTCAGCAAACATGAGGCATGCCTGCTACCTCAAGGTATGTAGAAAAAACTTTTAAAGCTGTGCCTACGTCTGAATCGCTGATTCTCTGAATGAGCATTGATTCTTCAGATTCAGATTCGACCAAATTGAATCACGGACAGCGATCCAAATCAATGAATCAAATCATTGTCCCTGATTTGGGCCAAATCCAAATCCAAATCCAAATCTGAATCAAATAGGGCCCACTTCACACACCCCTACCTTCCAGGCATTCAGCGCCAGCATAGTGATTCCTCTGGGAATTGGCTGAGGAGACATTTTATATGTGGAATGGAGTAGAGGAGCCTGTAGGCTTGGGGCCCTGGGGGTAGTCCACTCTCTGTACCTACTGAAATTGGAACAGTTACCTGTTAAGTGGGAAAGATGCTTGGTTGACTTCAATGGGATAAACTGGTAACCTTATAATGTGAACACCAAAGCACCTTTGAGTTAAGGATCCCTGTGAGCAGAAGCATGGAATACAGATTTGCCTTGTTATCAACCAGCCCTGCAGTTGGCTGTACTGTTGCTAGTCTGTTATTAACAGATTTGGTCACTGCATGCTTCCAAGCCAAAAGGAGTCTGAGTGGAACAGCTCTGTCACCATGGCTAGGAACAGTCATTCAAAAAGCCTGAGCCTGAATTGGTTCAATCTTTTCAGGTTAATCTAACCTGGCTAGGCTAAATCTCTTTGTAACAGAACAGACATCCCAGACATACAGGCACATCCTTCAGTGGCTCAGGCCAGAAGCTGGGGGGCACTAGAGCAGCCCTCTCTTCCTCTCTACAGTGCTAAGCTGAGAGGGGTGTGGCCAGGCCCCAGCAGGATGCTCTGATTTGCCCAGCAGGAAATGGATAAGTGTTTATCACCCCATTAAGAAAACAACACAGGGACATTACCAGCTACCTGTTAATTCTGCATGTTGATTAAACCTGTTGACTCAGCATGGACCGTCATCAGCATGTGGTGTGCTAGCTAACACACAGACACCTCTCGGCAGGGGAAAGGGGAGGAGGGAATTCCTGCTTAGCAGGGAGTGGTGAGGCTGAGGGGGAAAGCAGCCCACTGTTTCTGCCAGAGCTGCAGCCAGGGAGCAGAGGGGAGGGACCAGCCCTGCAGTGGAGCAGAGAGTCTTGCCCAGCCCAAAGAGCATGCCAGGATGCTGGAGAAACCTGGTTTATCTTAAACCAGCAAGGGGTCTGGGATAGATATTGCATAAACTGGTTTGAGCCAAATCAGTTAAATCTGATACAACATTCAACCAGGTTTATCTCAAGCCGGTTTCAGTCATTCTCAAAGTGGTTTATGTGCACTGAACATTTGTTCTGTTACAGGTTTAAACCAGTTTCTGATCACTTAACCCAGTTTATGTGTAATGTCTGTCCCTAGACTATATCTAGCATCTGACAAAGTAAATTGTTACCTGTGAAAGTCTATGCTTCCGTGAACCAGTTAGTGTCTAAGGTGCCATGCTGCCTTATCTTCTGCTCTTTCTAGCTCTAAGACTCTGGAAAGCTCCTGGGCTCAGAGTTCTTCTCTGATGCTCTTCCATGGGACAGTGGGATGTTGCCATCTACCCACTCTGACCCTGAAATGGATGCCTGGCATTTTTCAAGTACCTCTTACACACATTCTCTCAGAGCTTTCTGTAGGCCATGGGCACCTGGCTTCTGTTGGCTACAGGGAGAGCATGACAAAAAAGCACAAAGCACGGATTTAGCTTTTACCTTATAGTGAACAATCCTTGTCATACAGAATGGCTTAGTGCTTCTCCCACTGAACTAATACTGATCAATTATTTCCAAAGGGCCGCCAGTCTGTCAGCATCCTTTTGTGTTTTGTATTTGTCCAGTGTCTAGCAATGTGAGGTCCTTTTTTCAGGATGGATGTTTCACTATTGTAGTACAAATTATAAATAAAATGAGGGTCAAAACTTGTAGTAAAAAACAGAACACTGTGATGCTATGCTTTCTTTCTATCCCCTCTCTCCCCGCACAGTTAGTAATTAGTAGTACTGATCAGCATTTTCCCAGTTCAGAGTCTGAAATAGCTTCTTCAGTCTTCTATGAGTTTCAAGGCAGGCTTCTAATAGGATCCTGCCTGGGTTCCTGGTGACTGCTTCAAGGCTGTGAGCCTGATGTTTCCCACTTTCCCAAGAAAACTTGCTCCTAACCACATTTTAGCTCTTGGCTCTGTAGCAGGGAGTCTGGAGGGTCTGAGAGCTCTGATAAGGGTCCAACATCTTCTAGGTTCCCTGCAGCAGACCTGGGACTCAGAGCATGGCAGTCATGGGGGTGAGTTAACATTGCCTGTCTGAACGCAATCATAGAATAATAAATAGTAAAGTAGGAGCCCTCTCAGAGCTGCTTCATAAAATTAACATGCTTATCCATGTCACTAATGACTAGCAGTGACACTGGCAAGAATATCCAATTCATGGGTGGCTGCAGAGTCTAGGGAGCTTCCATTTTGGGTTTGATCTAATTTTGCATAGAAACCAAGTATGTATATGTATATGTATATGTATATGTATATGCATATGTATTCTACAGATTTCCCTTACCAACCAGCAGAGATTCCCATGGTTGGCAAAACCGTGGTTAGTAAGACTAAAGGCTTATGTGAAAATGGGGTTAGGGACTTGAATATGAATATTTTTAGCATCTGCTGAAGCTGATTCCCCCATAATCTTCACATTGTGGAGAGCCTATGTCTCCTTTTAAAGTTTTTGATCTACCCCTTGTTGGCTTGGAAACATGTGCATTCACACATGCTTTCACCCGCCGAGGTCTGGATGATGTGGTCGTAAATTTGCTTTGCCTTCTCACGTATCACTTGGCTGCTCAAAGGCACTTTCTTCTGTGTCTGGTTTTCAATTCATATGCTAAGTGCTTTTTCCATTTTTTCTAAGCTATGATCACGTGGCATAAAGGTCACTTTAGCACTTTCCACTGTACCATGCACAACACTAGCCCTAATAGCACTTTCACTTTTCTTAATGGTTCTCACAGTGATTTTGTCCACACCAAAATGCCTCCCTACATTCACCACACTCTCTCCATGTGCTAAATAATCCAACAACTCCAATTTTGTTTCCAAGGACATCACTTTCCTTGCCCTCTTCCCAAATTGCTCACCTTCACCACTTAGAAGCCATGATTAAGGGCAAAATGCAAACATCACAAAGAAATCAGGAGAAAAATGTGGAGCACCTGTGAATGGATGTTAACGGCATGAAACACAATGCGAGACTGAGTGTGTATGAGGAGATGGGAGCACCATGGGTGGCTAGCAAAAGCATGGATGATTTGAAATGACAGGTGGCAGGCTGATGCGTGGCCATGGAAAACCATGGTTACTCAAAACTGTATACTGTGGTAGCCAAAATGGTATATAGAATATTAAAAGTGGATACTCAAAACCACGGCTGGCAAAACTGTGGTTAGTGAGGCAAACCTGAATATATATATATAAAAACCTTAGTTTGTCTGTCCATAACACTTTATTTGCACTCTGACTGGCTTTCTCGGCAGCCAATCAGAGTGCAGATACAGTGTTACAGACAGCAGGCAGCAGAGCCTAGCAGAGGTAGCAGGGCATGGGTGAGGGGGACAGGGTTGGGGCCACCACAGCAAGGGGGGAACAGGGGGTGCGGCCCTAAACCCAAACCGCTGAGGGGGGGGAATGGGGTCAGGCCCGAAGTGACGGGGAAAAGGGGGAACAGGATCAGGCCTGAATTGGGTTGGACCGGGTCAGATGAGGGGATCAGGGGTGCAGGGCGGGAGGCTGGGCTCTTTCCCTGCCAATCCCCCAAGCAGGGATGGGGGGAGCGGCTGCAGCCCAAGCCCCAAAGCAGCAGGGATGAGGTTGTGGGGACCGAGCCTGGGCCCAGGCCTGTGTTCCTGCCCACCCCCCTGGCAGGCGGTGACAGAGTGGACAGGTCAGTGGCACTAGCCTCACCCCCCTGTGGCAAGGCCAGCACTGCTGGCTCTGGACCCCATCCCTGCAGGCAGCGGTGACAGAGCGGGTGGGGGGCCAGCGCCAGCAGACGAAGCGGGGGGTGGCCTGGACTCGGCCCTGAAGTGGTGGGGGCGGGGGAGAGGGGGAGCAGGCCTGCTCAAGCCTTCACTGGTAAACTTCAGACTCCCTACTGCAGAGCCAGGAGCTAAAATGTGGTTAGGATTAGGCTTCCTTGGGAACATGGGAACACCAAGTTATGCTATAATGTATACACACACACATATATCCATGCGCGCGCGCGTGTGTGTGTGTAAGTGTATATATGCTGTATTTGTAGGGAGTAGGGAGTCTGGAAGGTCTGAAAGTGCGTGTACACACACCCCATATATATACACAGCATATATGGGGGGGTGCGCGTGTGCATGCATGAGTGCATGCATGCTTTCAGCGCTTCTAGACTCCCTACTTCAGAGTCAGGAGCTAAAATGTGATTAGGGTCAGGGTCCCTTGGGAATGTGGGAAACATTAGGTTCATGGCTCTGAAGCATATGCATACATATGTGCACTAATGCATACACACACACATGCACACTCTCTCTCTCTGGTTAAGCTGTCACATGAAAATCTCCTCTGCCTTCTATTTGACTTCAAACTAACATGGCTAACTATATCTCAGACAAACCAAATTTCAAGCAAACAGAATTTCTAGTGACATGAAACCCCACATTTTCTGACCAGCCCTAGTATTTACTGTCAAATGTGATTCTTGTTGAGTTCCACCAGGTGTCACACTTCATCTGGTTTGAAATGAAGGCAGCTGAAGAAGCCAAAGGAGAAATAACAAATGGGTAAGCAGGTAAGTTGGCATCAGATGCTTTATAAGCTGTTCTATGCTTTAGTATACTCACTTGTATTCTTCTGTTACATTTTTATGGTGTGTTTAATATGAAAAAGAAGTGAAAATGACTGCATTGGCAGTGATTTACAATAGCTACATTTGGCATTTTTTTAATATTTCCCCTGCCTTTGGGTGGAGGAGGAGGCTGGTAAGAAGGAGTTAGCGTCTCTTAGAGTTGTATTTTTTTTTATACATAAATATACATATACAGCTTCCTACAATTTGTTACTAAGTGACTGAGGTTTTTTTAGGGTTAATGTGTTTCAACACTTGTGCTACAGGAGTGATGGGTTTACAATATCAGAGTTCAAGGTTTGTGTGTATGAAGCACATGCACAAGAATGACTGCTGCGAGCGCTCAATCCACCCTCTCTCCCACAAAGTTGTGTGCATGTGTGATCCTAATAGAAGGACCGTAAGTTCCACATCTCCTTATGGTATCTCTCTCCTTTCTCTGCAGCCTCCAATGTGTTTCCCTGACAGCTCCTTTCCATATCTGTCTATGTCAGTGTACAACTCATCCCTGTGGCTGCAGTTTTGTTGCTTCACTAATTATTTAGCAATATTCTGCAGTCAGTGCCTTCCTACCGTTGACTGAGCTTTGTTCAGACCTATAGCTGGGCAGTTTTGCACTTTGAGCAGCAGTGATACAGGGCACTAGGCTGGCAGCAGCAGCAGCTGCTTTTTCTGTACCCACCTCCCCAAGTTTAACCCCTGGAGATGGTGCCCTGCTAGCCCCTCCCTAGTTAAACTATTGGCTCTGTTCATATCAGAAAATTATTTGGCTGTTGATTGGAGTATTTAAAATACTAAAAGTTTTTAATGTCAATGGGTGCATTTATACATGCAAATACTGTGGAGTGGATTTGCAGTGGTCTAAAGCAGTGGTCACCAACCTTATTAGGTCAGGGATCACCTTTGGCATTTAAAAGAAACCCAAGAAGTACTGTGTGCCCACCCCTGCCCAGCACCTGAGTCTGTGGGGAGGGAATGGGGGTGGGGCAGATTGAGGCAGAGAGAGAAAAAATTATTTGGGGGCAAGCCTCCCCAGCAGGTAGTCTGTGGGGGAAGGGATGGGGGGAGGGGAAAGGGCCATGGGGGTGGTGGGGTGAGGCTCTGGCCCTAGCCCCATTTCCTCCTCACCACTGGGGCTTTGATCTGCTCCCCCCTCACCATGCACGGAGGGGAGGGAGGGAGGGAAGGGGACTGGAGCATGCGCCAAGGTAGGAGATGAAGCCATGAGTGGCTTGTCCAGGGGCTAGGAGGGGGTGGTGTTCATGCAGCCCAGGAGGACATGGGGGGCACGTGCCCCCGGATCTGCACACCAGCCGAACCAGCTGCTGCTGTGGCCTGGGGCTGACTGATCTGCTGAGCTGGTGTTGGGACACACAGGTTCATGCATGCAGACTTAGCCCCCCACCCCAGCCTTGGATTGACTCCAAGAGGCTCCGAGATCTACCAGTCAATTGACATCCGCTGGTTGGTGACCACTCCTCTAGAGAAAACCCACCCTGGGCAGGCATCTACACATGCAGGGAAGTAGGACCTGCCCCCTCTGGCCCTGCATTGGCCCCCGGCAGTAGCTTGGGGGAGCTGGAGGTGCTGGCTGCAACTGCGTGCAGCTGGAGGCCATCTTTAAAAGGCAGCCCTGCATGCTGCTCCCTGGCCATCTGCCTTCCTGGCCCAGAGTAGCATGCAGAGCAGGGTGGGAGCATGTGGCAGCTCTGTTGCTGGACCCTGTGCCCACTGTGCTATAGCTGCTCCACCCAGGCCCTGGGAGTGATGTCCACTACCCCAGGCTGCTGCTTGCCACCATGCTTGCCCTGATGAGCTGCTGCGTTGCCTGGTTCAGGTCAGTCTTGGCCTGGGCAGCCCCTCTACAAAGTACAGCTGCCTGGTCTGGCTCAAGCCTCCTGCCACTGCACCACTGGTGCCCGGACCCTGTGTTGCTGCACAGACCCCAGCAAGGATGCTGCCAATGTGCTCCTGGATGCCACCACTGGGGCCTTCCACACCCTCCTGGACTTCTAGCTGCATCACCAGTGGGCCCACTGAGCCAGCCAGGAGTGGTGGTTGCACATTGTCCAGACCATTTTGGATGACAAGCAGTGGCTATAGGAGTTCCAGATGACACAGGCCACCTTTCAGGGCCTCCTCGAGCAGCTCTGCCCATATGTGGAGCAGTAGGCCACTGCCATGCAACCACCCCTCCCCACAGACACCTGGCTGGCCATTGCTCTGCTCAAGCTGGAAGGCAAAGCCAGCTTCCAGACTACTGCACTGGGCAGCACAGTTTGGAGAGAAGGTGACCTGCCCTCAGTGGTGAAAGAGCAGGTTAGGGATTATTTAGATAAACTGGACATGTACAAGTCCATGGAGCTGGATGGGATGCATCCAAGGGTGCTGAGGGAGTTGGCTGATGTCATTGCAGAGCCACTGGCCATCATACTAGTGATCAGGAGAGGCCCCGGATGATTGGAAAAGGGTAAATATAGTGCCCATATTTAAGAAAGGGAAAAAGAAGTATCCAGGGAACTACAGACCAATTAGCCTCACCTTAGTCTCTGGAAAACTCATGGAGCAGATCCTCAAGTAATCCATTTCTAAGCACTTGGAGGAGAAGAAGGTGATTAGGAACAGTCAGCATGGATTCACCAGGAGCAAAGTCATGCCTAACCAACCTGATTGCCATCTATGACTCTGTGATTGGCATCTATTGGCTCTGTGGATGCAGGGAGACCAGTGGATGTGGTATACCTTGATTTTAGCAAGGCTTTTGATATAGTCTCCCAGGCAAGCTAAAGAAGTATGGGCTGGATGAATGGACTGTAAAGTGGATAGAAAACTGGCTGGATCGTCGGGCTCAGAGGGTAGTAATCAATGACTTGATGTCTAGTTGGCAGCTGGTATCAAGTGGAGTGCCCCAGGGGTTGGTCCTGGGGCTGGATTTGTTCAATGTCTTCATAAATTACCTGGAAGATGGCACAGAGTGCACCCTCAGGGGGGAGTAGTAGATACGCTGGAAGGTAGGGCTAGGATTCAGTGACCTAGACAAATTGGAGGATTTGGCCAAAAAATCTCATGAGGCTCAACAAGGACAAGGGCAAAGTCCTGCATTTAGGATGGAACAATCCCATGCACCAGTACAGTTCAGGGGCTGACTGGCTGGGCAGCAGCTCTGCAGAAAAGGACCTTGGGGTTACAGCGGACAATAAGCTGAATATGAGCCAACAGTGTGGCTTTGTTGCAAAGAAGGCTAATGGCATACAGGGCTGCATTCGTAGGTGGGTTGCCAGCAGGTCAAGGGAAATGATTATTCCCCTCTATTCAACACTGGTGAGGCCACATCTGAAGTAATGTATTCAGTTTTGGGGGCCCCACTACAGAAAGGATGTGGACAAATCAGAGACAGTCCAGCAGAGGGCAACAAAAATGTCTTGGGGGCTGGGGCACATGACTTCTGAGGAGAGGCTGAAGACTTATTTAATCTAGCAGCCTCTAACTACCTGAAGGAAGGTTTGAAAGAGGATGGAGCTAGACTGTTTTCAGTGGTGGCAGATGACAGAACAAGGAGTAACAGTCTCAAGTTGCAGCAAGAGACATTTAGGTTAGATATTAAGAAGAATTTTCTCACTAGGAGGGTAGTAAAGCACTGACAGAGAGGTGGTGGAATCAAAACCCAGCTAAACAAAGCCTTGGCTGGGATGGTCTAGTGGTCCTTCTTTGAGCAGGGAGTTGGATTAGATGACCTCCTGAGGTCCCTCCCAACACTAATTTTCTATGAGTCTATGTTACTATGCATCTCAATCTTGACGGGATGAAGGGGTGAGTAGAAATCCAGTCACACAATCTTTAGAGAGAAGCATAATTAAGCACTTCTGTATTATTTTTAGCAGAATAAGAGGGATTCCATAAAGCTCCATGAAAATAAGAGATGGAAGAGCAGGGGAAGATATTAAACAGATGACAAGCAGGACGAGGCAACTGGTTTGTATTGCAAGGCAGTTATATGGAAATACTCCTTTGCATTAGCATAAGTTGAAGTACTGAATCAGTTTCCCCATAAACACCAGTTCAGGAGCATATGATCTTGTCATAGAACATTAAACTTTATCATATTGGTCAAGACCTATACCATTAGATAAATGGAAAATAGGTTACAGTGTGGACAAAAAAAATCTTTGTTACTCTGAGGGACTTCTTTGGAGAAGCACTATAGATCATTTCTCTAAGGTGATAACAAACATTCTTTAGAAGATGGGTTTCAATATTTATCCCATTCAGTCTGCATTATCCATACATAACTGGTGTTTTTATGCCCTCTCATCAGCTTTTCAGCCAGTGCCAATGGAATCTCATTTTCAAATCACTTGTACTCTATGGAAAATGGAAGCAGAAGTCATGTCATTGTGATCTCAGATGGGCAGTGATAAGGATTTTTGGCTATCTCAAACTAGGAAACTAAAACTCAAGAGTGAAAAAAAAAGAAAAAAGAAAAAAAAAAGAAGTCACACAGTACCTTCAGGAAAACAGAATTACAGGCTATAAATTATCTCTTTCACTTTTCCCAGCTTCTTCTATCTCTTTGTAACATAATAAGCATTTAAAGAAAAGACTTGATAAAAGAGAAGGTACTTTAATGATTGTTTTCAGTCTTGCATAAGAGTACTTTTTGTGTTTTTGTGTGGATATCTTGGCTGTGCCTTCTTATGTTGTGTTGCATAAGACTATATGGAGTCTGTTCTGAGGCTGAAAGCCATCTATAGAGGTGTAGAATTTTCTGTTACTCTAACATGCCAATAAATGGCACTGCTTGCACTGGATTGAATACAAGTGTACAAGTATTAACAAGGAAGTCACCTACAGCAAACTGAGCTTTACATAGATGGTCAGTAATTGTCTTCAAACCCTGGGGTCTGATTTAAAGAGGTGCTTTGTACTCAGAACTGCAACTGAAGTCAATTAGAGCTGTGTTGTGAAATGATAAAGGACTTTATAGTGCTCTGAGAACTCAGCTCCTGGGTCTCTCATGACATACCCAGCACTAGTGATATTGATATCCAATCCACATTTGATATTGATATCCAATCTCTGTTTCTCCATTTCTCAGGTTGCAGGGGGAGAAATTAACAATTTTGTCTTCATGGCAGAGTTTGTATAACATGGGGCCTCATTCAGAAGAAGGAGAATAACACTAGCTGCTGAGTCAGCCAGCACCATCCATCCTGTGCACAAGATGAAGCAAGGATCTTGGGGAACTAATACAACATAGCAAGAGGGTAGAACTGATGTGATGCAGAAATCCAACAGAACTGAACTAAGGTTGTACAGAACCTTAATTCTGGTCTTTCCTAGCTTCTGAGTACTTGATTTTATAACCTTAATGCAGCTTTTGCCTGTGTACATTTTCTAGCTATTAAGCAAAAGCAAACTGAAACAATAAAGGCTATGATGTGACATCATCCTGACATCTGGCTCATAAACTGGACAGGAGCCCTTCAATCCATAGCACGGGCCTCTGTTATGTGATAACAGAGTAACTAGGAACAGTAGTGAGTTGTCATTCTCTATGCCAAGAGTGCCAGAAATTAGCCCAGATCCCTCTCCAAGCTCTGCTCCAGTCCCCTTTCCCTGCCCAACTTGCTGCTCTGCTTTCTGCTTCTTGCTCTGTGCTCCCTGCCCCATATGCTGCTCTGCTTTCTGCCTGTCTTATCTGCCACTGTGTTGCTTTCCCCCTCCCTGATCTGCCACTTGCCAAACACAGAGGCACACTTGTGGCACAGGTTGGTGGCCCCTGCTCTATGTGGACCAGTAACTAACAGGGGATGAGCAATGGAAAGATGTGACCCTTGTGTTCCATTCCAGCCTATTGTGGGCCCAGACCTTTCTGCCTTGTTTACTTGACCACTTCTGCCTTATTTCTCCAGCCCCATTCCTTCCAGCCCATCACTGCTCTGCTCTTTGTCCTTGGCTCACTGTGCAGCCAACTGCAATCTTTATCCTGTAGCTTCTCATACCTGTTTCAGTTTCCTTGCCCAGCCAACCCTGCTCTCCCTCCGCACTGAGCTCACAGGCTGATCAGTGCAACTCTGAAGACATCATCTTCAGAATGAGCTCTCTGAGCTCACCCACTGATCAGCCTAGGTTTTGTCAACACTTGGCAAGCAGTGATCTCTCTGAGCTCACCACCACCGCGGAAACACCCTCCCTTCCCCACTCTGGACTCTCCCTTGCATAGATAGCTTCAATCTTGCCCTCATTTTTTAACTTGGTTCAAGGAGAAGGAGGGTTGTGGACTCATGAGTATTTGGAGTCCTTTCAAAAGGGCAGCAGCTGTTACATTCTCATTGTTATGCGGGAACAAGTCGAGATTGATACACACTTAGCAAACTCCAGCTTGAACACTGCTTCATATGGTTTTACTACATTTGTATCATTCTCCGCCTGTTTACACGTAACAGAACATAATAGCTGCTGACCTTTTGAAAGGACTCCAAATGTGCAGATACCCACAGCTTTGAACCCTTAAGGGTGTCATGAAAGAAAGAAAAACCAGGTAAAGAGAACAAAATATAGAACCATCAAGAGGTATCCCATTAATTAACTGGTTTTATATATACCTGCCCCTTGCTATCTCTTTCCACGTCTAATCCTTCTGTCACTTATTATTAGCACTCTGTATCATTTAGAGGGTGCATTTCTTGGGACAGGGACTATATCTTAAACTAGGTACCTGGTACTATTTTTGATACCAACAGTGTGGGAGGAAAAGCAAAGGGACTATTTAGAAATGGCAATGTGGGAGAATCAGTAAGAGGGGAAATAAGCCTCAAAGTAGCAATGGATTTCTGCAGAGAATTGGAGGGCGAAGGAGGAGGAGAGGCTTGAACTTCATGCAGGTGGTGAGGTGGGGCAGCGAAGGGCACCAGGATGAGATTTTGCCATCTGCACACCTCTTGCCAGTTCTTAACCAAAGCATGATGAAAAGTTAATAATTTATCCATTAGATTTTTTCTATACCAGTGACAATTCATAACAACACAACTGTGATTATGTGGAGTTGTTGGGGATCATTAAGTAAACTGCATGGTGTGTTTGTACTGTAATTATTATGCTCTGGAAATAACATTTATTTTTGGACCATGTATTAATTGCAATTGGGCCCCACTGTACTCTCTCTCCCCTTTCAGCAACGCTGTTGCACTCTTAATAGTTGGATGACATGGCTGGAAATGTGACTGGGTTCTTGAGGGTGTATTAAAACAAGCTGTACCTTCCTATCTGGCACTAGCAGAAATCAGGAAGTTGCATCAGGTAATTTTTCAAACAGAGCTGTCCTTTACAGATCAGCAACGCTGGCTAAAGTACATAATGGTATTTTTTTTCTTTATGGAAGTGTGTATTCTCCTGGTGTATGTCAAAAGGGTTTTTGGCTTTATTGCCAAAAAATACAACTTTGTACAGAACAAATGGGGAAGGTAAACCTGAAGGAGATGAGTTAATATGGAATAAAGAACATATTGTGAAGAAATGAAGCAACCAGATGAGCACATGGGCAAGAAAAGCCAGGACAGTGATAGAAAGGGGTGGAAAAGGTTTGAACAAATAGCCCATCAGTAACATGTGTCCAGATGTCAGTGGGAAAATAGCAGTCCAGGAGAAATTCACAGCTTTAAAATGGAAATGGTGTGTCTACAAAAGTTGACGGCCAACTGTGGCTGTGCTTCTCTGCTGACATAGGTAAGAAATTGAATTAGGTGGGTTGTGAGACATCCAGATGGGTCCACCAGTCAGTACTGAATTGTGGGGAGTGAAAGTAAAAAATGCTCTTCCTGCTTTTCTTCCCTGGTTCTTTATGCAAAGCCATGTTTTGGGCAGGAATGTCTAAAATTGGAGCATAGAGGAAAGCTCATCATACTCCTGTATTTTCCTGCATACCACACTTCCCTACATAAGACATACATCTTGTCTGGGGAAAGCAGAATGAAAAAAATATCTTTCCAGGGTTATGGCTGAATCCTGACCTCAGGGCAAACTGCAGAGTACATGTTTCAGTGTAAAAAAAAACTATAGTATTAATCCTTTCAGAGCCAGTGCCAAATTGGCTGTTTCTAAGTGACATTCTCCAAGAATTCATTTCTCCATTCTAGCCCCCCAAATCAGCATTCTCCTCTTAGGATATGCACCCCAGTTTTGTAGGGTTGATTTTGCTTCAGGTTCAGATTAGCACTAGATCTAATCAGTGGTGAAAAATAAAAGGATGTTTTTCAAATTAAACTAACTTAAATATTTTGCCCTTTTCATTCATGCGCAAGGTATACAAGCATGTTGAAGGAAAGGGCTATTTGAATAGGCAATGATTTCCCCCTACCTTTTTCAAGTGGAACTTACCAAACATTAGTGCAATACATAAATTAGACTTGTATCACACATGTAGGGGAAACTGGAAGTTGTTTTCACAAAGAGTAAATCAGCCATAACACAGACATTATAGCTAATGACAGGGAGTGTTGCGGGGAGCAATGCAAAAAACCCACCTGTTTGTACACATGGAGGCTATGTTGTAATAACTTGGAAAAAGGCAGTCTCTGAGGAGGAAGAACCGGCACCACACTTACAGGTTAGGGAACTCCCCTCTTGCCAGCACGGAGACGGAAAAGGATCTTGGAGTCGTCATTGACTCCACGATGAACATGGGCCGGCAGT
>NW_017728906.1:154670295-154689831 GCF_001723895.1 Crocodylus porosus | reverse complement strand
CCGGTGCTCTTTCCTGCCAAGGCAGGGGGTCGGACTAGATGATCTACCTAGGTCCCTTCCGACTCTAGCTACTATGATACTATGATACTATGAACATTGTGTGATTTCTTTTTTTCCACGTTCATCTGTGTTGCTGCCTACCTCGATATTTAGCAAGTGTTTCTAAAGAGGAGTTACAAAACCTAACAGGGAAAGTAAAATAATGGAAGAAGTTGGCATCAGTACCTAGCTTCTAAAGTAGTGCTTCCCAAGCTTTTCCTCAGCATGACCCCATTTTCTCAGCATGGACCTTCACTCTCTCCCACAGCCCCCTGGCCCTTCTAGTGCCTCCCCACTCCCCAGCTCTTCTGGTGCCCCTCACTCACAACCCGCAGCCCCCTGCCAATCCCTGCCCCCCCACCAGGGTCCGCAGCCCCCTGCCAACCCCAGCAGCACCTAAACCATGGCTGCCACCTGTGGGAGGTGGTGGCTGCTGTGGCAGGAGTGGAGCATGGAGCCTGGTTCCCTGGCCCTCTACCCCATGGGCAGCACAGCCAGAACTGAGCCTGTGGAGGGGCAAAGATGTGGCCTTCCTACTGTGGGCTTGGGGCTCCTTGACCTGTTGTTCTCCCCCTGGGGCCTCTGCAGCAGACCAAGGTAAGGAAGCTCAGTGCAAGTGCCAGGAGGCCCATGCTGGCTACACCGCCATGGTGAGGCATCCCTTGCCCACCTGGCAGCAGCAGTGGTGGTGGCATGGAGTTGTGCCCTCCACTGCTGCTAGGAGGGCAAGGGGTGCTTCACCACAGTGCTGTGGCTGGCACAGGGCTCCTGGCAGCAGCACCAAGCCTCTCTGGCCTGCTCTGCCACAGAGGCCCCGGTGGGAGGGCAGCAGAGGGGGGAACCCCGAGCCTGCAGCGGAAAGCCCACATCCCCTCCATCCCGTGCAGGAATCTGGAGGGCATATATCTCCTCTATGGGAGTGGGGTGACCCCATTTTTTATCTTTGCAACCTCAAGACTGGGAGCTGTTCTAAACGGTTAGCATCACAACGACCAGGCCATCCACTGAGGTGAGCTGTTACCTAGTTGGCTTCTGCAGGGCTGCAGTGCTGTTTTCTTTCTGAGAAGGAGGCTTGGCTCAAAGGAGAACTAAAACCTCAGGGACCCTTGAGCAGGGAGAGATTTGGATGAGCTAGGAGAGGCTGCCCAGGGTGTGTCAGAAAAGACTGCCAGAACAGGATGACTCTCACAGACCAGAAGTGTGCTACAAGCAGTGCAGGCTGTTCCTTCCAACTTGGAGATGGGGAATAAGCCAGACCCAGCTGAACTCAGGCTAAAGAGGGAGTATGGATGGTGCATCTCTATGTTAAAACACACTTTCATATGCTATGAATTGGCTGACCACTGGCAAAGTAAACTGCACTTTGTTTTGAAGAACCTGTTTCTGTATTACTACAAATGTTTTCTGCAGGTTCCTGAAGGAAAACCCTGGATGGCCACATTGGCCATCCAGATCAGTCATGAGTGGTACCCAGGGAACTGTAACCGCCGTCCTGGTCTGAGAGTTGGTAAAGTGAGAGTTTAAGCTTTGCTCCCTGGGGTGCACAGAAGGGAACAGTGTGGCATCTGTGGGAATTGTAACTGCTACTTGCCTGTCTTTCATGGTAATAAAAGTTTACCCTTTTATTCTCTTCTTCTGGCATTAATAGTATTTAAAATCTTTCTTCTTAACAAGACATCCCTTCCTCCTTACTTGGGAACCTGCTTCTGCCCTATATGATACTTTGCTTGACTTAGGTCAGGTCTAACAATAGCGATTACTGATAATACCTGTCTAATGGTGGAAGACTGGTCCTAAGGCAGTGATGCTCAACGTTCTGTGGTCTGGATGACTGGTGTGGGGCTAGTCTTCAGGCCAGATCTCACAGGCGGGGTTGACCTGAGGGCCAGATCCAGTGTGGGGTCCATCCATGGGTGTGCTCCAGCATGCTGATGCAACACTGGAGCTGGCTGCAGTGCAACCCCAGGCACTGACCCAAATCCTGCATGCTGGTACAGAGGGCCCATGGGGTTCCACAGGGGTCCAGAAATTTGGTGGGGGGAAAGTAGTGGCAGTGTTAATTGCTACGGTTGTGGAAGCTGCAGCAATTAACGCTGCCACTGCTTCCCTGCTGTCGTATTTCTGGACATGTAGGGGATCCTGGAAGCTGGATGACAGCCCCAAAGGCCACATTCAGTCTGTAGGCCAGAGGCTGATTACCACTGACCTAGGGACATAGCTGCAGATTTGAAAACTTAGCACCATTTGAAATTCTGAACACTGAGAGCCAGATCTGATATCTTTAATGTGTGCGTTAGCTGCAGCATCATCCATTTTGGAGTCTAAAATGTTGAGAAACCCTTAAATACAGGTGAGGGACACACTCTCCTTGACATATATACTTGCGCGTATCGAGGGACACATTGCATAACAGATTCTAAAAGAGTTCAGTTATATCTGAAAATAGAACTGACTTACAACATTTTATATTCTGAGCTTTTTCGGCCAAGATGAGGCAGGCACTAAGTATCCATTTTCAGATAAAAACTAACATTGTGATATTATGAGGAGCCAGGGCGCATGTAACACTCACACATATCGGAAGTGAAAGCTCTGCACTATGTACCTCTTGCCTATCTCATCTGATCCCAACCCCCACACCAATCTGTTTTTTAGGAATTATGGGTCTAATTCTAATTCTCTTCATGTGCTGTACTGTCATAGAACATTTTAAGGCACAGCAGATTACTTAGCAAAAAGCTCTAAGCCACTGAAAGCGACTGAAAAAGAGAATAACCAGCTCTCCAAGCTGTATTTATGTAGTGTGCTTTGCAGCAGTAACCCTTGCACAAACTTTCTAGTGTTTCATAAAGAAAAGCAACATCTTGCTGACTATGTCTGTGACTGAACTCTGGTTCTGGAATATAGTTTCATGCCTATGTGATATAGCATAGAGTTTGTGAGTACCTGGAAAAATCTGGTAAGCCAAGCTTATTAATGTTAAACCTGTTGGAGAAAGTGGCATAGTCCTACTGTTTGTGTCTATGTTCACAGCACTTCACAAAACAAACAGCAGTCTCTGATGCAAGACCTTACAATTTAAGGGGCGTATGCTTTGTGGTACTCAAAGGATATTCATGTGGCTTTTTCCATTAAAAGTCCCACATAACTGTCCTTGGTGGGATTCTTTGCAAGGAAGGACTGTTCAGATGGTTAAGATCTATCAAAGCTTAGGGCTGATCTGATCTAAGTAAGTAGACAGGGAAAAGGAAAGATATGTGATGGGGATAGCCCAATTTTTTTTGAAAAGTTGAAAGGAAGTTGCTAATCATAGGCTTTCGGGATAAGGGTCTTACCTGCCTCTGTGTCTGTCCAATACAATTGGCTGTTGGCTCTGACTTAAGGGTGGTGAGTATTACCATAGTATAAATAAATAGGCAATCATGGGGCTTGATGTAGTTATATAGCAGGTGTTGCTCTTACCACCATGCCTTTTCTTCCAGGTGGACCTCAAAGAGCCGCTGTTACATTTACTGGAACACAGCTGAGGTCAAGGTGCAGAACAAAGAGGTTTGTACTGACTACGGTGCAGCCAGGAGCATGGGTGCTAGACTGTAGAAGCAATAGCCAATAAAAATGTTAACCAGCAGCGTTCAGTTAAACAAGTCATGTTAATAAGAGGAGATAACTAGGTGAGCAGAAAAAACTTTAAACAACCACTTGTGTAGCCCCTTGTATTAGTAGGGAGTCTGTGTTGTTTTTGTCCTTTTGCCTCAGATATAGCAGAGTTAAAACCTCATCTTGACACTGGACTCGTACTTGGTGCTTCATCAAGGGACTGTGCACTGATGAGCAATGACTTGTTTGGAGGCAACTTACAGACATCCTAGTCAGGACTTTCCTTTTTGAAGCAAGACACTACAGACTTATTATCCCAACTGACAATGTTGAATTGCTGTGCATAAAAGCTGTCAGAGGCAGTGGATGAATAGAGGCTGCAGCACTGGTTTCTTGTTGGTGCCCTAAAGATAATCTACTGCAGTTGAAACATGGCCTGTGAAGCAGTGAAACCAGGGAAGTCTCATTTATTTTTTACGTGTCACATCTCTTTAATCCAATATGAGGAAAATAGCATAGACATTAATTGTTATTGGTTTTTGCTGGTAAGGGGGATACTCCGATATACTGGGAAAGAAGATGTGAGGCTCACAGAATGCATTCATAATAGGTTTCTATTAAAACAACCTCAGATTGACTGCTCCAAATGCTTGGGGCCTTACCATTTCCCCAGTGCAGTCAAAATAAATGGGGGGGGGGTAGAGAATGGATAGGAGCTGGGGAAACATGATTGCTCCTATCCAATCCCAGAGTGGCAGCACAGCCCCTCTATAATAACACACTTAGGGGGATAAAACGTGCCACCGAGGCTAACTCAAAACTCACCAAAGGAGCTTGGGGAGTGAACCGCGAGAGGCAGCACTGCCCAGTGGATAGGGAACAGGACAATTAACTTCCTGAGAACTGGGTCACATCCCAGATCTACCATTAGTTTGCAGGGAGAACTCAGGCCAGTCATGCCTCCTCCTTATGCTTCTGTTCCTCCATGAGTAGTTGGGGATAGGAATATTGGCTTCCTTTGAACAAGAGCTTTGAAATCTACATGCAGGAAGAGCTCTATGAATTAATGTTAATTTATACGGTGGCACATTCATATCCCCTCCCTGCATAAAAGGACAGGGAAGGCCTTTACTAAGCACAGCTCTGTGCTGTAAAGTAAATGCAGAATGCTGGCTTTTATATGCATTCTGTCCTGCCTGCACACACTCATGCTGCTTGAGTTCAGCTAGAGGACTTAAATAACAGTGAACTGAAACCGTGAATTTGATTTTCCAGCTCAAGAAAACAGATCGGTGAATGTCCTTTTACGTGGAATCAGAACTACCTTTCAGGCCTTGAAAGAGACAAATGGCTCGAGGGAGACCTTCAGTTTACTTTATTAAAAAAACATGGTAGTACCAAAAGCAAGCCAATGTATTTAACTGACTTTACCAGATAAATGAACCATTGAAGCACAATCAACTGAGATGTTCTTGTTCCCACTTCTCTCAGTTGAAACAACACTGATGGGCTGCAAAGCTGTGTGGTGCTGGCTGCCTGCCATTGTTTGAATATTAGCAGATTAGAAACCTCACCAACAACTTAACTCTAATTGCCACAGAACATTAAGAGAGAGTTTTTCTAGCATCCTCCAGGACAGTTTGGTCTACGATAATTGCATCATCAATTAATTTCATGTCCTAAACAGGTAGTGTCTTTACTGAATTCCTTCTGCACAAACCAGGTCTTATTACATAGATCAATTTCCAAGGCACAGAATTTTTGGGTCATTCTACATAAATGCAGTAAAGTGTGTCCTCAAACTGTATTGCACAGTTTGTCCTAGCCATCCTCAAGTACTTAAGATCTGTTTCAACTAATTATCACGTTAAAGGAGAATTACTGTGTTGACATAAGGCATACTTTAATAGCCTGCAAGCAAGTTCTTTCTGGTTTGGGCTGAGGCACATTTTGTTTATATCTGTACTGTAGTGCAAGATACATTTTTTGCAGTCTGTGTGGAAAGGAGTGTTATAATCTAGCTCCCTAAAATGCTCCCAGTGGGTAGTTTCCTGTAGCGCAGGGACAGCAAGATCTGTTGTAACCAGATTACTTCAGGAATTTACAAAACATTTCAATGGGGTTAGCAACTATGCCCTTTCTCAGTAGCTATTTAAAGATAGGTGAAAGTCCCCATAATTTGACTTAAAATTGTTTTAGGAACAGGAAGACAGATTCTTATACCTATAGTATCTAGGAAATTCACACTGTTTGCTCCCGTAACAAATCATAATATTACTGCCCTTGCCTTAGGAGGGTCTAAACACAGGATGCAGGACTTTACATCCACACTGTTAACCCAAGTTTACAGAAATGAAAAAAGGTAATTAGAACATATCATCATATTACACAGAGAAATTAGGGCAATTATGAACAAGCCACTAGGGGATGTGTGATTTTTTTTTTAAAGCAAATAAACCTGCATCTTAGAGAAGAATAAAACACAGTTTTTAATTAAACACCATACTAGTTACTTGAGATTGACAGTGTATACTTTATTAAATGCTAACTTCATCTACTTTCCCATTCCCTGAGCATCTGTTCCTGTATCTATATTGAAAAGAATGTCACTCTATATTATCTCAGCTTGTAGAATAAAATGTGATGAAGTTGCCCAAAGAAACATGTCAAGGCAGTGTTCTTCTAAAAAGAGTTCTGTAGTGTATCAATGTATAGAGTCTCTTCACTTTAACACCAGCAGACATGGACAGTGAATATTGCACTGAACAATGCTATGGGTGTCTCAATAAGATTCTTAAGGCTACTTTCACTTCTTTTAAAGTCCAGATAACACAGAAAACTGCCTTGCCTTGTGTGAAAAAGTATTGTCCAAGAATTCACTAACAATCTTTATGCTGCTTTGTCCAAGATCTCTTGAATAGTTCTACTTGGAAAACGCTCTGTTTCCCCCTTCCCCACCTGGCTTTGGAATGAAGTATTTAACCTTCCTCTTGAAATACATTTATCTTTATTGTCTTCCTTTACATTATACTTGCTTGGGCTAGGTAAGGACATGCTTGTTCCAGAAATACTTCCAACAGCTTACGTTTATCTTTTGTTGAAAGAACCACTGCTCTCTTTCCAAAGGAAATGGAAGATTGCCATAATGTAGAAACTATTCTAATGTATCTGAAACCTCTTCAAGACATTAGAGGTCCACTTTTCATTTAAGCACAGTAACATAATTGACCATCCACATATCACTTTGAAACCTGGTTTTCTTAATTATGATTCATTACCATAGTTTTTCATATTGCAACCTTTTAAGAAGTTGTTTTAGGGTGTATTTCTGCTGTAAGTGCATGACATCATTTCTTACTTGTACATTTGAATGTTGTACTATTAAATTTGAAGTGATGAAAAAACAGATGTTACTAGTGCAGAATTATTGTTCAGTTGTGAATGAAGGGCTACAAATGACTTGGAGACAGACTTCAAATACTTTGCTTTGCTTTTCCTTAAGGACAAAAAACTCCAATCTTTCTACTTCCTGTAGTACCAAATTAAAATCTTGGTTTTCTCTGTGAAGGAACCGTTAGAAGTTAGGAGGAGGGGGAGGAAGGGGGAAAGGAATGTTTTTCCTCACTAACATTTCAAATTGTTATACAACTTTCTATTTTGGAAGGCAATTAGGCTATTTTCCGGTACTCAAAAGCCCACTTCTGTATTGTCTGCATATGAATATAAACTCCTATATGATGATTTCTGTATTTTACAGAGCAGTTTGGCCTCATGTGGTCATTGTGGTTGTGTTATGCTCAACAACTACTAAAACCATGCTCATATGCATTAGTTATTTAATCCTACATATGTTAGCGCAGACTTAGTGAAGGGGCACTTGGAGGGGCCCAGATCAACTTCATCCAAGGGTGCTGAAGGAATTGGCCAGTGTCCTAGCAGAGTCACTGGCATGGCTGTTCGAGCACTCATGGTGCTCCAGTCAGATCCCAGAGGATTGGAAAAGAACCAGTGTGGTCCCTATATTTAAGAAGGGGAGGAACCAGGAAACTATAGGTCAGTTAGTCTCACCTCTATCTTTGGGAAAACTCTGGGAAAAATCATTGATTACATTTGTGGGAGCCCATCAGGGGAAATAATGCTGCACAGATTCACTGCAGGTAGATCCTGCCTAACTTTGTTTCTTTTTATGACTAGGTCATAAAATGCTTAGACGCAGGAGTCAAGGTAGATGTCATCTACCTAGACATTAAGAAGGTCCTTGATACGGTATCTCATTCTGTTCTCGTATATCAACTGACAGGCTATAATGTAGATGATTACATGGTCAGGTGGGTAGCAAATTGACTTAAGGGTTGCACCCAAGAGTGGAGGTGGACAGATTGATATCGACCTGGAAAGATGTACGCAGTGGAGCCCCAGAAGGCTCGGTTCTTGAATTAATGCTATGCAATGTCTTCATCAGTGACTTTGATGAGGGCGTGGAGAGCACCCTGTACAAGATCGCAGATTTTACCAAATTATGAGGCAATGTTAATACACCAGAGGGTAGGAAACATATCCAGGCGGATCAGGACAGGTTGGAAAAATGGGCCAAATGAAATAAGATGCAGTTTAACAGAGACAAGTGCAAAGTGCTGCACCTGGGCAAAAAGAACCACCAGCATACTTATTGGTTGGGGGATGACCTTCGCAGCAGCAGAAAGGGATCTTGTAGTCATAGTTGACTCCAAGATGAATACAAGTCATCAGTGTGACGAAGTGATCAACAAGGCTAATCACACTTTATCATGCATTAGCAAATGTATTATGAACAGGTCCAGGGAGGTGATGCTTCCCCTCTCTGCAGCACTGGTCAGGCCCCAGTTAGACTACTGCGTCCAGTTTTGGGTGCTGCACTTCAAAAGGGATGCGGAGAATCTTGAGAGGGTTTAGAGAAGGGCCACTCGTATGGTCAGAGGCCTGCGGGCAAGGCCCTATGAAGAGAGATTGAGGAACCTAGATCTCTTCAGTCTTCACAAGAGAAGGCTGAGAGGTGATCTTGTGGCTGCCTATACATTCATCAGGGGAGGGCAGCAGGGAATCAGAGATGCTCTATTTACTAGGGCACCCCTTGGAGTAACTAGGAACAATGGCCACAGGTTGATGAAGAACAGATTTAAGTTGGACATAAGAAAGAACTTCTTCACAGTAAGGGTTGCCAGAATCTGGAATGGACTTCCAAGGGAGGTGGTGCTCACCCTTACCTTGCGGGTCTTCAAGAGGAGACTGGACAAGCACCTAGCTGGGGTCTTCTGACCCCAGCACTCTTTCCTGCCCAGGGCATGGGCAGACTTGATGACCTACTGTGGTCCCTTCCGACCCTAACATTTATGAATCTATGTTTGCTTAATGAAAGACTTGAACTAAAAGATGCACTGTAAGAACTTTCTCCCTCTATTTGGGAATTCGCTTCGTACAGCAGTTAAAGCAGTTATTATTTGTGTTAAAATAGTCAGGAAGCCATGTCCAAATATTTAACTTTGGGGATGCTAATCAGGGACTTTAAAGCAACAGTAAGAATTAAGCTTTAAGGACTTGAAGCATGAGGGAAATGGAATTATAGAAGTACGGGGCTGCTAACAGATGGGTGGGGGGCAGGGGAGAAAAGAAACGTGTTTTACCGGAGGCAGCAGCCCATTAGTTTGACCGGGCTCTACAGTGTATGGACAGACCAAGCAAGTCAGCAGAACTTTTTGATTGAATCAGCTATTAGATAAAAGTGCCACAAAAGTCCTGTTAAAATGCTCTATACAGTTGTTGGGTGAGTTGGGTCCAACTAACATGATTCTTCTGAGCATGTGCTGAGCTTGGTCTGAGGGTGTGCCAAACTTATGTCTGTAGGTAGCCTATCCTATGTAGCAGCATCTATCCTAGGGTAGCTAAAATGAAATGAATGAATTTTTTTCAGTATCTTGCCCTGAAATAAACACCTACAGTAATGTCTCTGAATGCCCTGGAGTCATGGGGCTATAACTTCTGTCTCGTGTTTTGTGTACTTTTCTTCTACTTGAAAAAGAATGACTTGGGTTCTGAATGGATTTATGACTAACCGGTCATCTTTTGTCAGCATAATTTCTAATCTTTAGGATTTGTGTGCATCAGAATGTGGGGGAACCTGGTGGATCTAAAGCCTTTATGAGGAAAAACCAATTGCAATTTCTAAAGGGGTGTGAAGATAAGCAAAAAACGAAATGCATGGAAGCCTGGGAGAACAATTATGAGTTATAATGACAAATATACAGCAGCTTAGCAGTTCAGAAATGCAGTCTACATTTCTTTGGATTATAAGAATCGGTCTCTGTTGCAAGTCAGTACTGTTGCAAGTTGTACTGAAACTTTGTCTTGCAGTGTCTCCCACAACAGTTAGCAGCCATTCTTGTCCTGAAGATGTCTCCTGGTGCTGATCAGGAAATGATTATTAGTTTCCTTCATTACTCAGTGGCAGTTGCTTCTGCCTCCTTTTTCTGAAGGCAGACTGCATTTACTCTCTCACTGTATAATCAGTTTAATTATACATATGAGTGACAAGGGGTCTACAGGGATTACAGCTGTTGTGGTCAAAGATGCTAACCATTTTGTTGCCCAAGCACATAACACTTTAAATACCATAGCATGCTTAGAAATGTGCCATATTTTCATAACTCAATCTCATGCTGTTTGTAGATCAAAGGCTGCAGAGAACAGGATTAATGATAATTAACAATGTGGCCCTTAATACATGCAAATGTTTGTTATCATATATATGATCTTGGTGAACAGAAGCCAGTTACAGATGTAACGGCAGTCCTGTAACTGAGCCAATACAGAAGCTCATATAAGTTGTTAAAAGAGTAGAAGGATTTAGTTTGGGTTAAATAATTAACTAGGCAAGAAGACAGTACTTCTGGTAACATTTTAAATGTATGGATTGAAGTAAACTTCAGATGTAAAAAGACTCTGATTCAAAAACACTGTCCAGAACCAGATCTAGTTCATATGCAGAACCAAAGGCGAGACAAGCGTGGCTGGCTAAGGAGAGTAATGTAATGGAGTAGATTTGCATTATGCACCGACCTGGGCTAAAAGACTGTTTAGCAAGGGAAAGTTAGAGTTAACGCTCCTTGGACAAGTTTATAGCAGCTGCCTTGTGTCTGTGCTTCCACAGACTTTGACTACACAATGCCTGATTTTTTCCCCTAGAGTCCTTGCCTTGTTCAGTACCCAGCATGGACAATGATCATTTTGAGCAGCTATTCATTGTTCCCTCTTCTCCATGTACAGCCCTAGCCCTTTTTTACTGGACATTAGCCAAACCCTGTTGGCAGAACTGTTATACTGGTGCAAGCTGTTCATCCCTATGGTACTAGAGTTCTTTCTGAACTGAAAGAGAAGAGCCCTGCAGAAAATACCACAAGCCCATTTCATACACAGAAGTGCTGTAATTCAGGTTACATAGGGAACTGTAATTTTGGCAGCTTGGCCTTGAAGCCTCACCATTAATATTGATTTTTTTTTAAACATTGGGAAGTTTCTTTTTCTGAAAAAATGGCTGAACTGGCATTGTTTGAAACTTCCTCAAAAAAGCTATCCTGATGCAGACACCACTATGTAAACAGTTACCATTTGGGCGGTGATTTTTCTTCAAATTTAGAAAGAACTGAAAACAAGGTCTTTAAATGGTTGCACTAGAGAGAACTGAGAGCAGGAACTGTCCTGTGGATTGCTCACTTACAGTCACTGGAATTCTGGGTTATACCTTTTTTTTTCTTCTTTAGAAAAAGAAAGTAGAAATGTTTGTTCCACAGCTGTGAACAAGTGTCTCCAGTACATGTCTCCCACCCAGTAAGCTGCTGATTCTCAACTGGGGTTCTGTGAAATTCAGAAAAGCTATAGACAGGTGCCTTTAGGTTGAGAACCACTCAACAAAGGTTGAGAACCACTGCAGTAAGGCATACTGGACACGTCTACATGTGACACTACATCGACACAGCAACATGTAATGGTGATGTAGTGTCAGTGGGCACAAACTGTGATGCCGTAACTATGTCGCCATAACAATGCACTCCCTTGCCATAGCGCATTGCTATGGTGACATAGCAGCTAAAAATAACCATGCGCCACCAGCATGGTGCGGTATGGACTGTTACTGTGCTGTTATGTTACAGTGCAGTACCAACAGCGCCAGAGGGATACGTGTAGATGCACCCACTGTCTCTAGAATTACAGCTGCTGTGTATCCAGAATTTTTTTCATAGTTCTTGTGAATATAAGTTACTCAAAGAAAAAAAAAAAAATCAACCTACTCTTTTTGTAACCTGTGCTTGCTTCCAGATGAAGTGGAATATTGCCAAGATCATTGATGAATTATAGATAAAGAAATTTTGAAATCATTGGGGATTTAAAAAATAACCACAAATGGACCAGAAATGAAACATTATGCTTTCCTTGGAAATATATGGTATTAGCCACTGTCACATAGGATGGATGATTAAATGGACCTTTGCTGCTTTCCACTATGGTGCTTTTTACTCTCTCTATGAACAGCGAGTAGTCTTGACTGAACACTGGGCAAAACTTGCACAAACACGTCCATTTCTCTGCTCTGCACTTTGACTGGGCAGATACACTTCCAATAGAGCATTTTAATATGGCTTACTCATTCACCCATTGCTTGCCTACTAACCCTTTACTAGGCACACTAAGCATAACATACTTCAGATCTTTCTGCAGTTTAGAGGAATAGAAAATGAAGACTCCTACCCAGGCTAAGAAGGTACTGTCAAACAGCTCCCTTTTTTATTTTTACATGGTAGAGCTTGTTGCATCTTTAAAAAGTTTTAAAGTATTCCTCTACAAATCCAGGCATGACCTTGCTGCCTACAGAGCTCATCCTGCCCCTGCTTTACTTCACTGAGGTGACTGTACAGCACCCTTGAAGATCTTGCGCTTAATTCTTGGCCTGCCAAAAACGTAAGCTTTTTTTGTTCTTTGCTAAAACTTTTGATCACTTTAGATGCATGTAGAGCCTAGGGAATATTCTTTATTATGTGCTGTGTGCTTGTAAATAACTCAAAAGGTTACACTGGTTCAAGGTGATCAAATCATTATAGCAGCTGTGGTCACAAAAAATCAATGGGAGAAAATAAGAGCTAATGTTCCAGTCAATATTTCAAACGTTTGTCTCTTCTCTCACGTTTTACCTCTAGTCAGATTGGAAATTAATTGGATGATAGATCTGGGAAACCCTCACAGATTCTTATTCTCTCATCCTTCTTTCTCCGTAACATTCAGTCCTGACAAACAGAAATGGCTGGTTTATCTTATAGCACTCCAGCACCAATCCACAATACAGTAGTAACTGCCCTCTCTGGTAACAGCATCATCTTCTGCTGATTTAAAATGTCTCCCCTCCTTTATACGCTAACACTCAGGGTATTGCCATTTTAAATTTATACTCAAAAGCATTGCTTGACCAAATGCCCTTAGCTTCCTTTGGCTGTAAACACAGGTCTTATTTGAGGAGGTCCTGATTTATGCCATGTTTTGACCCATAACAAAAACGGAAGTGGCACAGCCGTTTATATACATAGCCCTCCCAAGCTGGATTGCTGCTCCTCAGCCATAGGTGGGCAGTGGGAGCACACAATCTGAAAAGCTAGAACTTGGAATGACCTGCAATAATCCTACAGACACACAGATACATCCCTAGAAAGTTTGGCATGTTTTCCCCCGCCCCCATGTGCTTCTTCAGTTCTTGAAATGGAACAATGGATGTGTGCACCTGTAGGTTCCCAAGACAAAAATACTTCCTCTCAAGAGAAATGCAATATCTGTGTGTAGCAATGTAGTCATCAGCGCCAGCATTTTTCTAGAAAAATAAACTGCCTATTAGCTCAGGAGCTGATGCTATACCACACCTGACTACTACTAAGTGAGCAAGTGGTTTGTTCTTGAGATAAGATGGCAGTGTCTTACACAGGACAATGAAGGTTACTACTTCATGGATACTGTTCTATTACTGCCCAGGTTAAAGGCAAAAATGGACAAATAGAGGGTTAAGAGTTCCCTGAATTTTTATGTATTGTTAATCCGAAGGGCCTAGGGCATGTTGCACAATTGACTAAAACTATTTCAACCCTCTGACAGCACATTATTGGTCTTGTTCACTAAACCAGGTGGCACTGGGCTGATGAAATGTGGGCAGTTTTGGAGACGGTTCTGCCCATAACTCTACATCTTTTCTGCTTGGTTAAGTGATCAAAACTCAGTAGAACCTGTTGTTTGTTACAGAGAAATAAATATTAGCTTTCTTTTAAAGGTCCTTGTCTACCCTTCTCCTTCCATTTCTGCATATGTTAACGTAGTAGTACAAACAAAGCTGTCATTCTCCTTTCTGAAGTTCTGGGCACTTGGACTTATTTTGATGCTCTTAGTAAGAGCAATGAAAAGCTGCGTAGAGAACAGAAACCTTCTAATTTTAACAGCTACACATACTGTATTTTAAACAGGGGCTGTTCTGTGACACCTCTACCTTAAGTACAGTGCACATCTGGCGGGGAGGGATTGTGTAGTTTCTACACAAATCTACCACAAGCAGAGATAATGCTACATGCACAGCATATACATACTTTTCTTACTTTCTAGAGGCCATGTTTTTCACTTCACTGGATAGTCTGTGAAGATGAAAGCACAAGGGCCTCCCTTACATGGAAGAGCTAAAAGTGTGTGCATTTAGACTGAACACTTGAGTAAGGGTAAACAACAGAAGCACAGTAGGACAGACAGAACTTCTTGCCTACCCTGTGATTAATTACAGGGAAGATGAATCTAACCTTTCAGGTTGAATCTGGGTTTCATGAGACAGATGCTACCAATACTGCCAAAGACATACTTTAATAGAATCTGACAGTAACTTTATATAAGAAGATAAGGACATGCTGCTGTTAAGGTCTTATGCTATCAGCTATTGTAGTACTACAGAGGCTTAAGCCTTCTTTAGAAAGGGGAGCTCAGAGTAATTAGTCCTACATTTTGTAGTACAGTACTCTGTAACAGTATACTGATATAGCCTAGACTGAAAAAGGACTTCAATTTGGGCAAATAACATCAAATTGTAAAAGCACTGCTGTATTTGAAAATTAGTTTATCCTTGACAGAAGTTTGAATAAGCATTAGTTAAGAGCAATTTTACAAACAGGCCATGTTTCAAATCCATTCTGAGATCTCTGAAAATCAACACAAATCTCTCTTTTCTGGTGGGGCAACTTTCTAGTTGTATGGATGGCCTATATCCCCCATCTCAAGTTAGTGTTTTTTTGCCTACGGGGGATGGGGTGCAGTGGGGTGGGGAGCATACAGTGTATGATTACACTAGTGGCAGATCATTTCCAGTTCCCCAAAAAGACCAGGCCTTTCTCCTCTCTAGCAACTGGCTTAAAGGAACAGGGACACATCATATTCATAAGTATATTGACTTGAAGTATGGTCCTTTTTTGTTTTACTCTCCAAAATGAAATTGGGTTGAATACTATTTTAGAAAGCAATTATTGGAAAAAGCATTTGGCTAATGTTGCTTACAGACAGCCACAAGGCCAGGATGGTAGCTTGGCCCCAAGATGATTAAGACACAGATAAAATGCATTGGTTCTGATGCTCCAGCAGAAACAGGTAAAATTTACTAAGGACATTTCACTGCATCATGTTTTTCAGACAGGCAGCCTGTTTTTACACTTACCATTGGCTTGCTCCTGAATTTCATGAGAAAAGAAAAGCAAAAGGGAAAACTAATACAAGGTTTCAGAACAGAATTCCCAGTTACAAGCTCAGTTTAAACTCCATTTAATTGGTGGGGGAAGGAGGAATACCTACAGAAAAATAGCAAAATCATGATGTTTTGTACAGCGGGTAAGACAGCTCACCTTTGCAATCAATACATTTATATTTACAACATAATTACAAATTCATTTTAAATGCATGCTCTGTTAAGCAAGTTCCTTGAGTAAGACTGCTTGATAGCTTATGCTATTGGGTATGAACTATACTTAGACTACCTGCTAAAATCCTTTCTCTGTGAATGCCTTCGACACAGTGTCCCACCCAATTCTGGTGGACAAGCTGAGGGACTGCGGCATTGACGAATGCATGGTCACATGGGTGGCAAACTGGCTCCAGGGGCACACCCAGAGCGTGATGGTGGACGGGTCGATGTCGACCTGGGAGGGTGTGGGCAGTGGAGTCCCCCAGGGCGTGGTCCTTGGGCCGGTGCTGTTCAACATCTTCATTAGCGACCTGGACGAGGGTGTGGAGAGCACCCTGTTCAAGTTCACTGATGACACCAAGCTGTGGGGTAAACTGAATACACCGGCAGGCAGGGACTGCATCCAGGCAGACCTGGATAGGTTGGAGAAGTCGGCAGATCTGAACAGGATGCGGTTCAACAAGGACAAGTACAGGGTGCTGCACCTGGGGAGAGGGAACCAGCATTATGGTTATAGGTTAGGGGCTGGCGCTCTCAGCAGCACAGAGGCAGAGAGGATCTTGGAGTCACGAATGACTCCAGGATGAATATGAGTCGCCAATGCGATGAAGCAATAGGCAGAGCCAACCGTACCCTGTCATGCACCAACAGGGGCATCGCTAACAGGTCCGGAGAGGTCTTGCTCCCCTTCTATGCGGCGCTGGTCAGGCTGCAGCTGGAGTAGTGTGTCCAGTTCTGGGCGCTGCACTTCAAGAAGGATGTGGAGAACCTGGAAACGGTCCAGAGGGGGGCCCCTCGTATGGTTGAGGGCCTCCGTGGCCAGCCCTACGAGAAGAGGCTGAGGGACCTGAATCTCTTTAGTCTCCACAAGAGGAGACTGAAGGGGGACCTTGTGGCTGCCTACAACCTTATCAGGGGCCGGCAGCAGGGACTCGGGGAAAGTCTGTTCACCAGGGCCCCCTTGGAGTCACCAGGAACAATGGCCACAAGCTGAGGGAGGATAGGTTTAGGTTAGATGTTAGGAAGAACTACTTCACTGTAAGGGTGGCCAGAGCCTGGAATAGGCTTCCCAGAGAAGCGGTGCTCTCACCTTCCCTGGAAATCTTCAAGAGGAGACTGGATGGGCACCTGGCTGGGGTCTTATGACCTCTGCCACCCCCAGTGCTCCTTCCTGCCCATGGCAGGGGGTTGGACTCGATGATCCGTCTAGGTCCCTTCCGACTCATTGATTCTATGATCTGGGAAAGTTCCCCTTGAGACCAACTCCAAAGGAACACATTTCATCATTGACCTGTTACAGTGCTTACAATGGTTGTAAGCTGTTACAACAACTGACCATCAGGAAACAAAATTTCAAAATAAGGGTGAGGCTCGTTACTACTGAGGAGATCAAACAACACTCAGGTGTTTGAACATTTTTTCCTAGTCCCTCCCAACAATGCCTTGTCAGTGTAAGTGTAAAAGTAAGCTTGGCAGGATTCAGTTTTTAAATCGATAAATGTCAGTTTCACCTTACACACACAGCCCAATGGAAAAATATTTCTGTTTGTAATAATTAAAGTTTATAGAAACCTGGGGGAGGGGGGGGGGGCACAAAGATCCAGGACAGGGGTAAGGAAATCTGGGGCAGGTAGTGCTGTGCACCTACATGGCAACTGCTGCAGGTAGGCTGGGGGGCAGCTACGCTGTCCATGCACCGTTCCTCTGGCACTGGCTTTGGCAGCCATTGCAGCAGCTGAGGGCTATGCTAGTAGCGGGGTTGGAGGGGCAGGGCTGTTGTCAGCCAGGAGCCCAGTGCCACAGCCACTCCCTCTGCCCAAGTCATAGGTGGGGATCAGGTGTCAAACCCCCATAGGGCACAGCCCAGCCCCTGCATGATCAGGGCAGGGGGCAAACTCCAGCCAAACCTGGCCTGGCCCCTATGTGATCAGCAGGGACCCTGGTTTTCTCTGGTTAAAAACTGCCTCCAATTTTCAGATTTAAAAAAGTAACCCAAAATCCACATTTATCCAAGATTAAAATGAAATGCCATTAATATGAGAAAGAGAGGAAATTTTAAATTACAGAAAAATGTGGATTTTAAGTCTGAAAATTGTGGAATTTTTTTTTTTGAATCAGAGAAAACCAAGATCCCTGGTGATACTTTATCTGATTTATACACATTTACTTGTTATATTTTAACGTGATTTTTATAAAGCTTTTAATATTATACTGTCATTACTAAATAGTTTGCCTGCCACATCCCAAATTGTATACAATCCTGAAAATTTAAAATCAGTAAAAATCAAAAGAAACACCTAGAGGTAAACACCAATCTTAGCCATCAAAATGATTAAAAAATAAAAATTGAATTCTGCCAAGTCTATATAAAATGTAATGCTATGATCACTTGGTGACTAGGATGGTCCTGAGGAAATCCCTCTCATATCCTATTGCGGGTAATTAACAAATTTCCTTTTTGCATGTAGAGCCGATAACATAAATTCTGTTCAGAAAGCAGCTCTCAATAAATGCCCTTAAATGAGATAAATTAAGTCCAATTAGTCCTCCTGCTGTCATCTTTGAGGCAGGGAATGCTCTTTTCCACCATTAACTTGCAGTGTTACTTCATATACAATACAATATTGCAGTTTTAAAACAAAAGCTCAAAGCAGCAGCATTTTGAAGGGCAAGATAAGGTTTTGTCTACTTAACCAGTCCTAACTTGATACTTTTATAGTTGCAAGTAAAGGCTCAGGCATGGGTGACTGATGCCTTGTGATCCTGGGGACCACCAGCAGCTGATTAACAACCTGGAAAGGGCGGGGAAACAGGACAAACCCAGAAGTGCCACTGGTGCTTCTCTCAGCACCCCCACGTGCTCGGGGGGGGGGAGGGGGCACCAGTCATCACCCCCCACTCCCCGGCCAGTGAGGGCCAGCCTCACCCCCCTACCCCATGCTCCCCCTACATGTCACCTGTGAGATCAGGTGTGCAGCTAAAGTAAACTTTTTAAAGGGTGGCTCCTGGATTGGGGTTCTTGCAGAGATTTGAGTTTGATATGCCAGAAAGTGTCCTTACTATAACTAGTGCTTTCAAATGCTTTATATGACAGGTAAAAACCTCTCTCTGGTGGGTTGAGAGAGGCAAGTTGGCTTGCTGGGCTGTACACTTCAGCCTGGTGTGTCTCTAGTATGGCTGGTTATTGGGAAAAGGTTTGTCAAGTTTACAGAGTCAGCAACCATAGATACCAAGTGTTTGCATGCACTGTACAAGGTCCTGACACACTGCAAAGCAGCTACTGCATGCAGGAGAGTGGTCTGTTTCTTCATTTCTAGGCAGCTCAGCAGCCATTGCTGGGGGTGTGCAGACACTAAGAACAGCCCAGAAGCCGCAAGTTAGAGGCCAAAGAAGCAGTATTTACTGTGCAGCTACGTCAGATTCCAATGAATTTGCAAATTCTGCTAAGTATCTTGTCAGAAGGACAAGGACATGAGAACGAAAGAAGCAGCTGTTGCCAAGGCCCTCCTGCTCGACTCAATGAACCCAGAGAAACCAATACTCCATCCTGTACATGGTGCTTCAATTTAGGAAGCCTCAGAGCCAGACTTCAAAAAAGAGAACCCAAATTGGATTTTACCTCATAGTCAGGAAGCAGTTACGCTTTATACTGCCTGTATATTTACAAGTATGGGAATGAAAAAGAGACATTGTAGGTGCCTCCTGTGTTAAATCTGGAATGAGATACCCATTATCATCAGGTGAGATAAACAAGGACTTTCCCACTATTACTTTAACTAATAATACTTTAACTAGGGGGTCAGTGGGCACAACCGTTGGAGGCCTCAAATGCCTCTACACGAATGCTCGAAGTATGGGGAAGAAGCAGAAGGAACTCGCCCTCCTCCTAGCTGTCACCAGCCCTG
>NW_017728906.1:154665711-154670284 GCF_001723895.1 Crocodylus porosus | reverse complement strand
TCTGACCCCGGTGCTCTTTCCTGCCAAGGCAGGGGGTCGGACTAGATGATCTACCTAGGTCCCTTCCGACTCTAGCTACTATGAAACTATGAAATATGTATATGTAGTAAGTCACATAAATCAGGAGACTGTTGTAGTGCAACAATGTGGAGCCATGGCAATTATGGACTTTGCCTACTTCCAGACACCAAGCCCAATTTATCCTAACCAGGCCAGGGACATACCATGCAATAGCAGAAGTATTTAAATAGCAGCCCAAAGCAAGATAAATAGCAAGCTTCTGGCCAAATCTGAAGCTTCAGACCAAATGACATTACAATAATGAGCATCACTGTTTTTATACAATGTCTGAGGACAACTGGGAATATTATATTATTAGTTTGCCTGAGATAATATAAACAACGCAAGTTGTGTTTCTGGGCTATACACAAAGCTTGTCACCACTTTTGTGCAGATAGGAGTCATCATCATGTCTAGATTATACATTTTCACATAGGTTTAAAGCAACAAGCAATAATTAATTTCACATTTACTTATTATTCCTAAGTATCCAAGTTAGGATCAAATTGGAGATATGTTTCCAGCCTGTTCTCAATATACATGGAATAGTTGCGCATGATTTTAAGATGTACCCAAGTACCAAACATTAGCAAAAAAACTTGAAAAGTCACTATCTGTTGCCCTTTATTCCATTTTTCCTGAAGGGACTCAAATAATACACCTTTCAGGCAACAGTATTACTAAAAATATTTTCTGTCCTTAATTCCTTCTCTAACCACAGTGAAGCAGTACAACGGGAAGGTTTGCACAGATATTTTAATTTCCCAAATGTTTAGGCTTTACATTAAACAGAATTTTACATTGTTTGAGCTGTTAAATAAAAGCAACTCAAAAAGTGGTAAAATGCGGAAGGGGAAAATACAGAAAAAGGAAAAAAAACATTCAGAATCTGCAGCATTTTATGAATCATTAACATACAAAATTTAAAATGGAATTTTTTATTCCTGAATAATATAGATCCTTTTGCAATAAAAATTTCATACCACTGATTTGAAAATACACTGACATCCTTCTTCATGCAATATACTGCCAAGTAGCACAATGGGTGTTTGCATTCTTAGCATTAAACATTCTTAGTTCTTTTTGCAGCAGTTGAATGGTATACCTTCACATCTGTCATCTTTGCTACAGATTTAAAAAAAATGGCATGAAAGGACAGCTTTAAAATGGATTCTGAAATTCAGGGTGAATAATCACTGATGTACGTTATTTAAAAATAAATTGGAGATAAAGTTATGCACATTAGAGAAGTTAGTGGAAGCATGATAGTGTTTGGACACAAGTTAAGAAGACATCTTATGTGGTAAACATTTATTGACATAGTCTGCAAAGCTTTTTAAGCCGTTTGTGTATTTGTTCTTCTCTAAATTAGGTTTTCATGTATGCATTATATAAATTATCAGTTTATTGTAAGCTACATAAATAGTGAATAAAAACAAATCAAAAGTGCACTTAAGTATTTTGGTCCATATTCTGTACTGGCATATTTGAATACCTCAAACTACAAGTGCACTATGAGAATGTCTTGAGACTAAAATTTGGTCACTGTGCTGGGGGGTGGGAGGAAATCTAAACAAAATGCCATATGGTGATAGAGCATATTTGATCAAAAAAATTCAAGGACAGCAATTCAAACCTAAATACATTAGTCATCCATTACAAATAACAGTACTAAATTGCAAATGAGGCTATATTGCCTCAGTTTTCCTCCATTCAGGAAATCCCTTTAAACTAACAGGTCAAATGAGTTATGACATGATGAACCTACAGCAAGATGCTCTGTGTTAATAAAACTCAGATGACGTTCTTCATACCGCATATGCAAACCACATTAACACAAATGTTAATAGCAAAGCGACAATTTCCATATCAAACAGGGATGGACAGATGATGGTTAAGCAGTGCACTTTCTGCAAAGTAATATAAAATCTGTAGTGCTCCTTGCATATGACATGTAAAGGTTTCACTCAGAGCCTGAAATGCAGCCACAGCAAAGATCCCTAACCTCACCCTCTTCACCACAGTTAGAGCAAACCTTTAGATTCCATCTTCCAAGATCCATAATTGAATTTGGATTTTTAAATTACCTTACTTAAAACATTTTTGAAACCTTCTAATGTATTTTTTTTCCTGTCTCTGAAAACATTGTGGTCAGTAAGGCATTTTTGTGCTCCTGTTTGGATAATTTATTTGCATAGGCATGAATACATAATCACTAAGCATGTCTAGGCTCATTGCCCCTACACTCCCTTGCTCCCACCATTAGGCACATGTTCCTGGGGAAGCCTGTGCACTATCAACCCTATGGCACACCTGACTGTATAAGGTTGTCAGATCTCCCAAACAAACTAAACGCAACAAGCTTTTCTCTAGTCTTTGCAGAAGTTGTAGGGGGTTATTCATAGCAACATGCAGATGATGATTTTCAAGTCAAGTGTGCCTTTCCTAAATTTTACATCTGAGGAAGTCTTGTCCTTGTAAACCCTGAAGAACATTTGCATTGTAAACGAAAAGGTAGTGTGTTCTCTAGTACCAGCATTTTGCCAGGGCTCTCACAGCATTGGTACCTTGTCACAGTTAGTTCTGCTATCCATAAAAAGCAAGTGCAGGGCTGATAAACATGCTTTTCGTAAACCATGCATTTTTGCAGTATGTCCCACTGAACTAGAAAAACTGTTTTATAGTGCCAATACATTCATGGTGCCTTCTTGAGGCATTTCCCTGTTTCCGAGATTTTCATATTAGGTAGTCCTATGAATTGAGCAGTAGTCTCAAACTGACGTGGATGTAAGCGGTGTTGAAGGGAATGTGTCCTTGCACAATTTCTAAGAGCGAGGGTGGGATTCTGGCTCTCATTTGAGTGTCTTACCAATTACTTTAGTGGGAAGAGTTAGGTCCATGCTAAGAACATCTGAAAATCCTATACTGAATATTAATTGTGTGGATGGAAGTTTTCCATTCAGAGCTCAAAAATTCTGTTTTCCAAATGCATTTCTGGAAAGAAATAAAGAACAGTACTGTTTACACACAACATGGTCAGTGACCCTGAACTACAGTAGTCAAGGTCTGATCTAGTGAGTGAAAGACAGACAGGCTTTGAACACTACAAGAAGTAGGGCTGTAAGGGTGAAATGATTCTCAGAGATGAGAATCGATGGTCCTTGCCTTTCAAGAAGAACGACGGCCCCCTATCCACTGCATGCCCATTATTTGGAAACTGGTGGAAGCTATACCTCATGTGCCTTCCTCCTTGCTTTCTCCCTTTTCTCAAAAAGGGAATTAGTACTCTAGTGGTGCTTTGGTTTGGGAGAAGTTTCTGGTTACATTATATCTCCATTGAATTAATCAAAGACCAGTCGGTCCATCTTCAAGCATCAGTATTTTGACAAGATTTTTAGATTTGTATGGAAAAACAGAGGGAAGACTTCAGTGATTTTTAAGACGTCCCTGTTTTCAACCTGCTTTAGCCTACACTTTAATTCCTGCTTTTTTGCAGGCAAGAGCATTTCACCTTACACTTGAAAAGGCATCACTAGATAGTTATGGGAAAGGGTCTTGGACTGGGTTGGGCAAAATATGGCCTGCGGGCCAGATCCAGCCCGTGAGGCCATTCTAGCCAGCTTGTGGGGCCCCTAAAAAATTTAGAAAATTAATATTGATCTGTCTTTGGTTCCTGTCAAAAATAACAGGAACCAGGGGCAGTAGTACCCAGGGGAAGCTTGTCACTGGGCAGCCCAGAGGCGGTGGTGACAAACACTGGCCGGCATGGCAAGCAGGTGGGGGTCGCAGCTGCTGCTGCCACAGTGCAACTGCAACATGCGAGACTGGAGCCAGCGCAGGGCCCAAGCTGGCAGTGGGGCAGGTTACAAGCTGGTGCTGAGCATGGGAAAAACAGCCCCTCACCAATCCTGTGGCCAGTGCCCCACACTGCAGCTACTCGCAGCATGCCTGGGGCTGCCTGTGCCTGCTCAGGACAGCCCTGCGTGGGTTGCGAGCAGCTGCAGCAGGGAGTGCTGGCCACGGGGTGGGAAGGGGATGCTTTTCCCTGCACTCAGCACCAGCTCCTTCCCTGCTGTGGAGCAGGGGGTCGGGGCTGCACGCTGCCCCCCACCAGCACCGGCGGGGCCTAGAGTAGGGTGGCAGGAGTACAGGGTCCTGGCCGGCACGGGCTTCGTGGAGCCAGGCCAGCTCCCCCCTCTCCCTGCTGGTGCAGCCCAGCCTGGCTCCACAGACCCCTGCCAGCCTACGCCCAACTCTGGGCCCCACCAGCGCTGGCCCTGAGATATTGGCCCCAAGATGGTGACCAAGGGGCAGGGCACCTGCCAAGGGGCAGGGCTACCCATATGGCCCTTGACAGCTTCTCAAAACTGGGTAAGTGGCCCTCCACCCAAAATAATTGCCTGCCCCTGGTCTTGGAACGTGAATGATGGACTGGCCCAGGCTAACATCCTAAGGGATAGCCAGCACGGGTTTGTTGCGGGTAGGTCTTGTTTGACCAATCTCATTTCCTTCT
>NW_017728906.1:154630297-154665700 GCF_001723895.1 Crocodylus porosus | reverse complement strand
GGTTCAAGCACCTACATTGAACACCTTCAAGAGTAAATTGGATGCTTGCTGGGATCCTATGACCCCAGCTGACTTCCTGCCCTTTGGACAGGGGACTGGACTCGATGATCTCCCGAGGCCCCTTCCAGCCCTGATGTCTATGAAATCTATGAAATCAAGGAACTAAAAATTATGCTTGTGGCAACCCCTGTTACTATTTTAAAGACAGAAAAGAAGGGAAGATTATTTTCTTTAGTAATGGAAAAAAACAACTAAATTTAACCATGAAAGTAAGTGTGTGAGTGTGAGTTGAGCGGGGGGGGGGGGGGGGGGGAGTTAACAGAAAAGCATCTAAACCCAAGAAATACTTCTCAAGTAGCACAGAATCCATAACTGTCTCCCCCATTCAGGTTTATGGACCTAAAGGGAGGGTGTTGCATATGTGTTTACAGGTAAAACTTTGGACAAGTCTATTCTCTATTGTGGTAAGATTCAACGCATTCTGAAAAAAATGGATAGCTGAAGATGAAGTGGTTTGCAGCAGCAGGAAAAGGCCAGGTACTTAGCTTTTTATAAATACCTAGTGTAAGCAAAACTGGAAGACAAAAGCTGCACAAGTCTATTCAAGAAACAAACCTCAGCACAGATGGCGACACCATTTCCAACAGCATGAGCCTCAGCAAGCTCATGTTAATTTCTGGAGAGGTAGGTGAATAAAAAAGAACAGAGCTACTAATTTTCTCTTCAAAAGCCTTTTGAATACAGGGCAGAGCTTCATAGATAAAACTAAATGAGAAGCTCCTTCTCCCCAATATCAACTGGTTTTTAAGAGTTGTCTAAATTCATTGTTTCCACTGGCTTCAAAGGAAACAGCTCCAAAGTGGCTGCTGTTGCTTGCTTGTTTCAAAGACCAAGATGCCACTTTCCGAATCAGAAGCTGGAGATCAGCAAAATCTGTGTTGCTGGGTATCCCCACAAGAATTTACAGGGAAGTTGGGCAGAAAGATTTGGCTGTTTTTAATTCACTAATAAATTCAACACATGTCATTAAGGAGAAATTCCTGGATGTTCAATGGGACCCCAGCAACTCTTCTTCCAGTCAGCGCTTGGTGAAAGGCCTTGGGATTATGTTAATAACTGACAGCTGGACTGGGGCCCAACCATTTTGGCTCCATCATTCACTCATCCCCTACCCAAGGGCAACTAATGACAATCCACCACTTAAATGACAAGTGACCAAGGTCATTCTTTTAAAGTAGACAGTTTGATTCCATCTTAAAGAGCACAAACAGATGAATGTCAGATGAGACTAGTGAGGCTGTATACCCCAAATTTCTTATTAAAATTAACACATGCAAGCAGGTAGAAAAGGTAAGGACAGATGTTCATAGACATAAATTCACTAGAGTTAAATTAGCACAATTCCCTAAATTATTAAACTCAAATTGAATTAAAGTTGGTTGGAGTTTGGTGCTGATATAAAGAGGGACTGAAAGTGATACCTCATTCTTTTACATCCCTCATAACTGCAAATGGCATGTAGACTTAAAAAAAGCTTCACTAGAATAGAAGGAATTATAAGGCTCCTCCCTCCTCCCCTTTCAAAACGGAATGCCCAAAGATGAAGTTAGTAAAAAAAAAAAAAAAACTGATTTGGTTAATGTGATAAACACAAAAAAAAAGACTGAATAAAGTAAAATGAAAGTGATAAAAGGGTCACGTTCTAGAAAGAATGAATCATGCCATCAACTAACTGGTCAATAAAAGTCAACCTTCCAATTCCACAAATATTACACAAATACATGTCTGACAAATATTGTTTGCCAACATGTGGCTCACAATTTCATCCTATTCTTAAATAACCATTATAGCTATACAGTTCTCTTTAAATAGGATGATTCCTATCCAAACTATCTGATACAAAAATCCATTGTTCAACCTATTAGCAAAACTACATAGTCAACCCTGACACAACCACAAGACAAACACCCTAAAATACCACAGATAAAGCAGGGAGACTATGGTGGCCAGCATCCAGCTGCTGCAAAGGCTGTTAAAATATGTTTGAGAGATCCAAGGAAGAGTGTCATGGCCCCGGCTACAGAGGAAGGCAAAAATCTTGTCTCTACCAATCTGACCATGGGATAAAATTCCTTCCCGGCCCCAAATAAGGCAATCGGTCTGCACCTGGGCAGAAGAGACCTGTATGTTCATTTTTACCAATACTGCACTAACTGGGTAACAGCAACCTGACTGCTTAGCGATGATTATCTGGTAGAGGCACAGAAAGGAACTATTAACAGTCTCAGACAAAAGGCAAGTGGGCATTTCAGGCCTACCCAAGGAAACTATGACTGTTACATAATGTTAATTTCGGAAACGTTGCTGAATCGTTAACTCTAGTGATGAGCAACTGCATGGTTCATGGACAGAAAGTGAAAAAAATGATAAACACTTAATCAGACTACTGAGTCTGTTTAAGAGGTAGGCCATTACTAATTTAATGCTTTAGCAGGGGAAGACTCAACAATCTTTGCAAGTATAAAGCAAGCACAACAAACTCCATTCAAGGAGTTATAGGATTGCTACCACTGTCCTGGTCTGAGCTGCTCAATCTTTAATATTTTAATCCTCACTGAACTCTTGGAAGCTGAGAAGTATTATTACTGTTCTAAACTAAGTGACTTGAACAAAACCGCACAGGAAGCCTGTGGCATATGACGTCTCCAGAACCTAAGTTAATGATGCAAAAAGCTAAGCTGGGAATGCTGGGCAGAAAAAAAAAAAAGCAGTTACACAAAACCTCCAAGAAATGCGCTTTGAATCTTAATGACTAAAATCGTAGCTATTGATCTTAAGCTAGGACACACGTTGCCCCATGGATGTAACAATGCGCTAGTGCCACATGGCACACTATGGCGACATAGTGATCATGCGGTTCTATATGTGATCGCCAGTTATGTCACTGTAGTGGTGCACTCCCCCCATTATAGTGCACCGCTACAGCAATGTTAGCTGCAAAGTCTAACCATGCACCACATGCACAGCATAGTAACCACACATACTGTGCTGCGCTTTAGTACTTCCAAAAGGAAGTACTAAAGCACGATACCACAGCAACATCACCATACTGTGACGTGTAGACATACATGGAGTTTTCCTCTGACATGCACAAAATTGATAGGTTTTCATGTACAGGCTTCCCTCGCCAACCACGGTTTTGCCAATCACATCTTTCAGCATCCACACTTAATATTCTATATCCCATTTTGGCTACCACAATTTTGAGTAATCATGGTTTTCCGTGGCCACGCATCAGCCCACCACCTGCCATTTTTCTTATAAGCCTTTGGTTTTACCAGCCACAGCAACTTTCAGGAACCTAACCCCAACAGTTGGCGAGGGAAACCTGTACGTGATTTTGAAGAGAAAATTTGGCCCATTTTTTCCAATCAATACTGCACACAGGTACCAAGTGCCCCCAACTCTAACATCAGTCTTCCTAAAACTGTAGTTTTGGCATAGTAACATTCTCAATGCAAAACAATATGTTAAGAAAACTTCACTGAATACATATTTGTTTACTCTGGTCAATGCAAACTTCTGTAAAGGATGAGGGTGAGGGCATTAATACATTATATATATATTTTCACTGTTCAGTTATAGTTCCTACATGCTACAAAATAGAGATTTAAATTATTTTGATAATTTATTCTGGTCCTTACAGCTCTCTTGTAAACAGTGAGAACAGACATGCATAGCATTCTAAAATAGTTACAGCAGTCCCAAGATCTTACACTGATAAAAATCATGTCTCGGTATTTTTTTTTAAAATTTACATCAACAAAGGGATTTCCTTACAAGTCTTCTCTCCTACACTGTTCCTCCCCCCACCCCATGAATCTTTTCTTTATGGACTAGTCTGTGCCACAGAGAAGGATCCATCTAACATCCCATCAAGGCTTTTTAGTCTTTTATCTAATCAGCTATTAGATAAAAGCCCCGCTGAAGCACCTGATCTATACAGATGCTGGGGAGCTGGGTCAAACTAATGCACTTCCTCTTATCTATATATATAGATAGATGTTGGGTGAGCCAGGTCAAAATAACACAATGCCTCTTCTGGGCATGCACTGCACTCAGTGTGGGGGCGTGCTTTTTTTGGAAATCTATAAGCAGCCTTAAAGCTTAACCTTAACAGGGTGACTAATGTACCCAACCATTATCCCATTTTATACCACTAAGAATTGCACCATTTGGTGCGGACACCTATTTTTCTTGCTCTGGTGTCAAGTTGAAAACCTTGAGGATCCCTTTAACTGTGCAGTGAAAGATAGTACATCCATCTTATCACATAAGAGGAAAAAAAAGGAGTAGAAGGCACCCCATGGGTCATCTAGTCCCTCCTGCTACCACTGCACACATATTCGTTGTAATACTGTCTGCTGACCTTACGCAGAGTCCAGTTTTAAAAAGGACCCAAGCAAGGAAGATATTTTTTCCATTCTCAGAGTATAAGCAGTAATGACCCCAGAAGATCATTGCTGGTAGTTCATATATTTTCTTTTCCTTAACACTGTCATTATTTCTCATTTTTACCATTAAAAAGTCTCTCCCCAAACCCCAGACACTTAGACATATCTTCCTTTAACGATTCTGAATGTATGCATTTCAAATCAATTGTCCAGGTGTGCTGGTTTATTATTGTCGCACTTCACAATACCAGTGGATTCTATTTGCAGTAAACAGTGCAGTGATTTGATTTTAAACACGATAGGGGGACTAGATTTCCTGAAGGATAAAGAGATAGCAAAAAAGGGACATAAGAAAATCTATGACATTTAAAATCAGAAAAAGAAGGCAGCCAGCATGGTCTGTAACCCCCTATCCCAGCAGTAAACTTTGGACTAACTGAAGAAAAACAAAAACAAACAACAAAAAACTTGTCACCATAATCCAACTACCTTTGGAATATGGATTTTTTCCTGCGTTAGTCCTCTGTCCAATGTAACAGCCCTGTTCAAAGACTCCCTGGAACTGGAAAAAAGAAATAACTTATTTTTGTAGATTGTACCATTTCCTTTTCTTTCACTGCTTTTAGCAGGATGCGGCAGGAACCAGAATCCTGGGTTCCATGCTGCTCAAAAGGGACAAAAGAAATTGATCTTCTAACACTTAAGGCTGGACTCTTTTGTGTTTTTTTTAATTTTGCAAATGTCAAATCCTTCTATACTTCCATGTGGAAGATAAAGGACGATGATCTCAAATTAGACAGGCCTATTTTAGCCTTCTAGAGACATGAGATAGAACTCTGGTGAGAATCAGTGTCATGGCGAGAAGCAAATTTCTCCCCCTGAAGATCTTTCACTTGTATGACTCCTACTGTCCATTCATCTTGTTAGTAGACTGCATGTGGAAGGGCCTTACAGTCACTGCCTGTATATTAAAAGCCAAAAAAAAAAAAAAAAAGACAGAGGAAGTTATTTGTGGGGCTGTCACCTACCTAAATCTTATTCACTGGACTGAAACTAATGATCAGGGATGGGCCTCAGAGCTGGCAGGATTGGGGAAAGATTTTTCTTACCTCACAGTCACCTCTCATAGTCAAGTGGTTCTTTGGACTCCATCAAGCCTGACTTTGTCTGGGACAAATACTTTGGCTCAAGAGAATAATTTTTTGTTTGGCTGATTTGAAATTCCCAGACACTATGGGTGCATCCCCATGCACGGGACTGTGCATTTCCCTGGGGCTAATAGCAGTGGCATGTATTTGTGCTGCTGCTAGTTGTCCCAAGGGCTGCCCTTGCATAAATTGCCCTGGGTGGGGTAGGGGAGGCTGGGGCCAGCCCAGGTGCTTGCCTCAGCAGCCTTACCTGGGTCCTGGCGGGCCTCTGGGAGCAGAAGCAGGGGTTAGATGGGCATGTGGAGCCTGGCCAGCAGGTGGAGTGTGGCTCTGGCCAGCCAGGCTCTTGTTTCTGGCAGCACATGCTGCAGCCACTGCTTTTTTCTGTTGCAGTTTTTTTAAGATGCAAGGATTTCCTGGTATCTAATTTTGCCACCACACTACAAATATGCAGAGCAGCAAATGGATTCATGAGCACTACGTGCGTTTTGTGGTGCCTCTAAAGGCTTTGAGATGCCACAAACTGCATGTTTCTGCTCATGGGGATGCAGCCTGTGGGATCAAACAAAAGGACATTTTTTTTTAAACTGCTGTAAGCTGTCAGAATGCCACTGACTTAAAAATACAGACCAGCTGTCCACCAGGTCTCTCCTGTTTCACATTTCTAGACACCTCAATTTAACTATTGTCCTGTTCTTCCTGATGTTTCATCCATCCTACTAGATGCTTGCCCAGGGCAGCAGCAAAGTTAGTCAGGCTATAAAGGTAGCAGTCCATTATTACCCTGAGGTATTACGGAGGAGCCGAAGGCAGCAGAGTTTCACTTTAGCTAAGCAATAAGTGTTTGAATGCTGGCAAGCCACAGACTGATGTTGCATAGCTTTGTCAAGAAAAATAAATTTCAGTCACAAAAGCCAGATCATGAACCACCAGTCAGTGTAAAGGAGAACATGAATGGCTGGTGGCCATGACAAGATGTAGACCAACTTTAAAAAGAATTACCATTCAAACTGGGAAAGAATCTCTTTAGCCCATTTTTTGATAATACATGCTAACATACACTGATTAGGAGAGCCAGATGCTAAATAGCATAACCAATAAATCCAGGATGGCACTGCTTTCAGTAGGAGGTAAATACATTGATGAATGAAAAAAATAAAGTAAATAGTAGCAAGAAGAGTCATCCTCCCTGCCACACACAAGAATTTACTCATTTGCCTTTTACCATAAAGACCAATAAGTTACAAACCAATTGCACTTTCTATTCACCTGTTAAGGTAGTTGCATACCCCAGGTACGAGTAGATTTTCACAAGGCTGCAATCCTTTACTTAGCCCTTCCCTTGTAAAGCACTTTGCAATCTAGACTAGTAAAGGTCATTCAGTATCATTACTCCAGAGTATAAAGGGAGACTATGAAGTCTAGACAGGGCCAAATTACTTCAGAGCTACCAGCAGACCCGAGTTTAGCCATTTTCTTCTTGTATCCTGGTGACTGGGTCATAGTGTCTCAACAGCAGCCCCATGTGGAAGGTCCTGCAGTACCTTCCAAGGTCCCTCCATTTGATGTTAAATTATTACTGTATTTACTCGAATAGACAATGATTATAAGACAGCCCCCCCCCAATAATTAGATTCTATATATAGAAACTTTATAAATGTGTTATAATTTTCCAGGTATAGAATCTAATTATTGGAGGCTTGCCTTGAGTTTGTTCCCCTCCCACTGCTACAGCAGGGAAAATAAATCAGGGGAGTCGTGGAGCCCCTTTACTCTCTGCTTCCCCTTAACTTTTTCCCCCCCCTGGCAATCCCTTCCCCTTCTCCTTACCATCAGATCCTAGTGAGCACGTAGAAGTGAGAAACAAATTTGAAAACAACCACCTTGAAATTAAACATGGCCGAGAGGGGGTGACACAGAGATTCTGGGTGAACGGCATGCAATGCCATGGCTCAGTAGGACTTGAAAAACAGTTGGTGGTGAGGGGGACTGCACTTAATAGGTACTACCATATGTCTTATTCAGATGGGCTGTACTAATCTATTTTTGTGGCAAGTTCCCATCAGCATGTCTGCCTAACACTGGGCCATGTGTTTTACAGTCACTCAGTGTTAGCTGCATTTAATCAACTTCAGAGTTGGTTTCTATTGCTGGGCACATGCTGCTTTTGGCAGCAGTTTAATGACAGACAATGTATTTAGTGAAATTTCCTTGTACACAATTATAAGGCAAGGGGCTTTTTTTCCACCAATGCCAATGGGGGGTAAAGGAGGAAAAAGGGGAACCTTGTCTCATATTCAAGTAAATATGGTATTGGCCTTGAGAGAAGCTATTTGCACCAACTTGGAAGAATCCAGAGAGATGACCTAGCAGACAGGACCTTCTTAAAAAAAGGAGGGCAATTTTCTTGCCTATTAACTTTAACAATGCCCCTGTAAAAAGGTCATTTGGACCAATTCAGGTTTTTAAGTTGCCTTTATTTTTAAAAGGAAGTGCCAATTCCAACTGCAGGACATGTGAGTATAATTCAGCAACCTCAGACAAGATCAATAAAGAAAAATCAGTCATTTAAAAATAAATATAAGTAACCAGATTGGGAACAAGAGTGGGGGAAGTGAATTTAATCTCCAGCAATACAGAACACTAAAATGATGCCTCCTGAGGAAAAGCAAGCTTATCAGGCCCAAACAAATTTGCTTAGGCCCCACTTTATGCCCTTCCACAGTTTTAAGCTCCTGCCAGTATTTTAATTTGAACCAGTTTGCACAGACTCAAATTCAAAACTGGCATGGATGCTCTTGTTAACACTGAGCTGAAAAAAATTAATTTCAGCTATTGTAAAAGGAGTTGCTAAGCAACGCATTCCCTTCATTTTGCAATTTGTGTGGCAAGGGAAAAGGACAGGAAGGTGCCAATGAAACTCAGTACCATCACCACACCTGGGAATGATGTTTGCTAAAACATGTAAACAGGAAAGCCCTTTTTGGAAGTGCAATAATCCCTCAAACCCTTTACAATGCACCTTTTTGTTAAATATAAGACCCGACTCAAAATTCTTTCACAAGAGAACACATTAGCAAAACCCATCACAAATAAATAGGTAGTCTCTGTGAGGGAGGTTGGGGGGTGTGTGTGGAATTTTGACAGCTTTGTATACAGTATGCAGGTATTGGAAACATTTCAAACCAAGAAACCCCTCCACACCAAGCAGCTTGTATCCCGACATAACGAAATACAAAAACTAAATTGCACTACACACAGGTTTTCCAGACAAACTCAAAACACCTGAACGCAGCCAGATTGTACAAACCGTTAGTTAAAAAAATACCTTCTTGTATATTTTTGAGAACAAGTTGAAATAGAGTCTCTGTGCAAACGTTGAGCCTTGATCTAGCAGAGGACTTAAAATCATAGATGCATTAGTTCCTTTTTCATCTGCCGCACACACTGCATGATCTTATCTTCTGCAACGTGATTAGGGTTAGGGAATCTGTTTCTTCAGGAAAAAAATGACTTTTACATTCCAGTGATGCATCATCAAGACACTACTGGTGTCATATCCCATAACTGTTAAGAAAAAAAAGTGATATGTAATACTGGACGAGTGCAATATGCTATTCTGTTAAAGAGAAGCATTAGGTCAAGTATGGAAGCCAAAGTTCTGAGAGTTCTTGACCAATTTTTGACTCATTTCTTTACAAGGAACATATCCGTTTCTGGAAGCTTTCATTATTCATGTCAGTTAGACAAAGGTATGCAAGGTATGCTATTGTTATTCTTTAATTGGGTAAGACAGACCTACAGAATAGGCCTTTCAGAAAAAACAGTCAAGAACACTGCACTTCTGCCAATATGACTGATTAACATTATGATCTACAGGTCTCTCTCTTTAATATAATGATTATTCCCATCCCTTTATTATGAACTCCCTCAGAATTTTAACTTGCTCTGCACTGAAACTTGACACACCTTCCATCTCATCTTTACCCAGGAAATACTCATTAAGATTAGATACTTTGATGTACACCACAACTGGACTTCCTCAGGCAAAAAAAGGTAAGGTTGACACTTACCCTCAAGGTAGCTGGCCCATGTCACCCTCCCTTCTAATATTAAAAAGTTTATAGGTGGAGACTTGTGTCTTCCTAACAAAAAACACACTCAAGTCAGTTCCTAGACTAGGTACACTGTCAAGTTGTTTTAGCCTGTGGTCTTCACAAGGAAGAGGGGAGGAAGGGAAAAAGATTACCGTATACATCATCTAAGCTAAATCTCTAGCAGTTATTTCCACATATTTTCCTAGCATAGACATACATTGAGACTTCTGCCCACAAACATTCAAGTCGCGTATGCAAAACAAAAGATGCATTACAGTTATTCAGAATGAGCATAGAAAACCTGTACTGTACTGTACTGGTAGAAAACAGGGCAGAATGGTACTTTGGAACTAAGTTTTTAGAACTGTGTCCTGCCTTCTGCCTGACTTTGAATTAACATGACTGTCTCTGTACTGTATTGTTCGAATACTATGAAGGAATTTGATTTAAAAAGGCAATTGTTTTAAAATGAGATTTTGAGGCTGTTTGCTGAAGAGAAAATGTTCTACTCCAGTAATTTATGAGCTCACTTGAAATTTTGACCATTTAAAACTGTTTTCAGTGCTTCACAGCAATTCCTCCAACTCTCCAATACCTTGGTTACTGCTTGGTTAGAGCAGTTTTTATTTCCACTCAATTCTTACTGTACCAGTGCTCCAAATACAAAGCTCAGTAAAATGATGGTACTTGCTTTGGCCGCTGATCAAAAATCAGAATTAGTCTAGATAAAAACAGTAATTCCAGTTAGTCTTAGCAGATCACATTTTCTTCCTACTGATTCCCTTATTAGCACGCCTGAAATCATAGCGTGCTTATTTGCATGGAAAAGGCACAAAGTTATTAATGGACTTAGGTGTAGAATTCATTACCTCAATAAATACCCAGCCACAGAACCTGAAATACTGGTTTTCACCTGAAATATGGTCTACTCATCCCTTGCTAGCCTAGCAGAGACGCTAGGTCAGAGTCAGTCTCCGAGGGCAGGGGATATGTTGCATCAGTACTGTTTTTCAGTCACTTGAGTCCCCCAGCAGACATTACACTTGAGATGCAATTAATCAGCTATTCACATATTAAGTAGCAACCTGGCCACATGTTCATGCAATTAATGGCACGATAAAACAGGGAATAGGACACAAAATTATTATACAAAATGTATAATAACTTTGTGGCTATTTCTCATTATGAGCGTGCTCCTGGGGATAGCAGTCCCAATTTACTGACTGGTGCTCCCAGCCATGGGAGCCACCAGAGCCCTTTCAAGGCTCTAGAGTGCTTCTGGGGCTGGGTGTGCCAATCAACCTACTGGCACTCCCATCCACAGAAGCATCAGGCTTGCTACTTACCAGTGGAGGAAGAGCCTAGGATCATTTCAGGCTCACCCTGCATCAACAGGGTGGATCAGATCCCATTGCAACTTTAACTGAACATCTGTCAGTGGCCTAGGTGACATACAAATAGGCTCAAGGACCATTTTGGATCAAATGAACCATTCCACTGTGTGGTGGCCCTGCTTGCCTAGATGTGGACCAACCACCAGCAGAAAAGCATTGGTGACTCCTAGTATGCCAAAAGAACCTGAGCTGCTGTGGAAGTAAGCAGGTATCATGAAAGCCTAGAGACTGTGTAGACCAAGAGTAGCTCCTGTTTTTGGCAGGGGGGAACAAAGACGTGGAACTTAAACTATATGGAAAATAAGAGAGCAGTATGGGGGATGGGAAAAGGGCTAGAAGGGAGGAATGAACTATTTGCTTACTCTTACCTTAATAACCTTGTCTGTACCAGAAGTCAACAGCCATCCCTTGGTTGCATCAAAGTGTACATGGACAATGCTGTGCTTACTGTTATGGAAAGTGGCTGTGGGTGCCCGTCTACAGAAAAAATAAGCATCAGAAAGAGTTAGTGAGGCCATGACTGCAGGGCTGAAGAAAATGATTATTTGAATGGTAACATAAGACATTGATTTTTCAATGTCTCTTGTTATCGAGAGAGAGGAGATGGCTTTGCTCTCTTTGAAGGGTATAAACCTGCTCCTTACTGGACACAGATATGCTAGCAAAATCTTAAATGGAGAACTGGCTTTAGCCATTGAAAGGAAAGGAAATAGTTTTGGTGAAGTAATACACAGCTATGACAGAAACCCTTCCCCTCCTGCCCCTGCCTTTGAAAGGTTAATGCCAGAATTTCTGGAACAGCATGGGTTGAACTCCTAGCACCTCAAAAGGTGACTTAAGTGTTTCCATATTTCTGAACCAGCCTATGGCAAAGCAATCTATTCCCACAGGAGAGTCTTTAGTAAGGCAAAGTCCAGGACAAGCTTTCAAAATAGGCAGAGGGTAAGAAACCAGAGCTCTAAAATCCACTGCCAGAGGTTTTTACTTTGACATTGTAATCATTTTTTGTCATACTTCTTCGACCATGTATGATAACTGTAGTCATGTAGTAAAAACCAATTTTTCAGCTTCAGCAGAGAACAGACAGGAACTACTTCGGGCAACACACTTCATTCTCCATCTTATACAAGAATAATTTCAGATATAAGGGAATCTATATGCTCCCAGCCTTTGAATGCCACCTGTGTGTTCCTATTTACCTCTTACTACCTCTTTATTAAGTGAATTCTCCTGCCCCAACCATATTGATGTTCTTCTCTGAACTCCATTTTACCCATCTTTCTGGTGACAGGCATCCACAATAGGCACAGCTGTTCAGGTCTACCACATCTATAGCCCTATACAGGAGAACTATTAGGTCTTTTCCTCAGTATGAACCTATGAAGGAAGACGACCGGGCTTCCTGAAGGAAGAGGCATTTTGTGGCATTCTGCAACAGCCCCTGTGTACCTACTGCCTCAGACAACACATAGGCAGAGCTCTGCATCTCAAACCCTTCGCAGGCAAGCTGGCCTATTCAGACTTACTCCTCATCTGTGATAGAGGCATGACAGCTATCGCAGACCCGCACTTCAAACTCAAATCCCATCAGTGGTATGGAGGAGCGCTTGGAGCTGCATTTGCCACATACTGCTTTCCCACACTTTCGGCAGTGATGCTGGAAAAAAACAAGCCAAAAAAGGATTCCTCAGAACCAACACACAAAGCAGTAATTTAGTTCATCCATTTGTTTCAGCAAAAGTCACCTGGGGCTATAGCCCCTGAAAAACAGTAGAATCCTCACTCGTCTCATTCAGCAGAGGAGGGAAAAAGGCTGGAGAAGAGCATTTGGTAAGAGGAAGAAAATCCTGGTTCCAATTTTGCATTTTGTTATCTTTAAAGCACAACTCCCAGTTAAATTCATGATGCAAACTAGGAACCAAAGGCCAAATAGAGGCAATATGGCCCAGGAGAGACCTGCTGGGTGACCTTGGGCAATTCACTAAGGCCCCTGCTACACATTATATGCATTGTGCAATAAGTTTAGACCAGCCATGTGCAAGTAAGACCAGCTACATGTGCAAAGTAATTATCACATGATAAAAGTGACCATCCAGTTACAAAAAGAGCCAACCAGCTATAAAGTTAGTGCTCGAAAAGGTATAAACTACTCCATAGCTGCTTTCTATTCAGCTGTAAATTTAAACGTACAGCAGAGCCTTAAGAGGAGGTACTACTGAATGGTGAATTTAGATTAAAGCTATTTTACTTACTAGTAAGTTTATATTACCAGTTGCAGTAGAGATTTTTGGAAGCCTTTTTCAGTCTCCTTAGTGCAATATTGTCACGTGGGAACGGCATTCCCATTAGCGTGTATAGACTTAACACACCCAAAGTCATGTTAAACAGGCTGAATGTTGCTTGTGTGGGACTCTCGCTCTATCTGTTTTATCAATTACCCTCTGCATACTAGACCAGTCCATCCCTTATACACAAGAGCATGGTACTTGCCCATCAGGAAACTTTACTTCTTTAGTCACTAAGTCTCAAAGGAATATCACTACTACTGCACATCCAGCAAGGGGAACACAAGAAACATCACCAGGGATCCAGGTTTTCAGTTCGCCATGGAAAAAAATATCTGGTAAAACCTGGATTTTCTCATTTTAAGGAAAAAAACCCTGGATTTTCTCCTTTAAAGGAGAAAAGCACTGGGAATGGTGGGTTTCCCCTTGCAGGCTGGCAGGGTTTCAGCCTGCAAGGGGCTGGGGAGTGGGAGAAGGGCAATCAGCAGGGGGTGCCATGTGCATCTGTGTACATACACATGCACATGGCCGCCAGGCAGTCTAGAAAACAGCTCCCCACAGGCAAGTCTGGCAGTGGGGGTGGAGATTGAGGCCCTCCTGGTGTGGGAAGGAAGGAGTTGGGCAGGGCTGGGGCTGATGCCCAGCTGGGTGGTGAGTGGGGCTTGGGGCCTGGGATTGGAGGGCCCAAGTGGGGAGTGGGATAGGGCTGTGGGTGGCTCATCTGCGTGGCAGGGGGCTGGCTCTTGGGGAAGGTATGGGGGGAACATGTCTCTCAGATTTATACACAGGGTGGGGGCAGGTATGAGCTTCCCCTGGCAAGCTCGGGCTCCCTGCCCTGCTGCCCACCCCCCCAGGACCTTCACTGCCCATTGGACAGATTCCCATGTGGCAAGACAGAGTGGGGTGGGGAAGTTCAGTGCCAGTGTTGTAAGCCCTGGAATGCTATGGTGAAGCACTCCCTGCCTGTCCTGCAGCAGGTGGGGTACAGCATGGAGCTGTACCCCTCATTGCTGCCGGGTACATAGGGATGCCTTGCCATGGCAGTGCAGAGCTCCCACCAGTAGCAATGAGATTCCCCACCCAGTCCCACTCTGCCCTTCTGCACCAGGTCCCAAATGCTGGGCAGCAGAGGCCACAGGGGAAGGGCAGCAAGGCGCGGAGCCCTGAGCCTACAATGGGTAGCCCACACCTGACTCCCCCTGTGGGCTTTACTCTGGCTGTTGCTGCCCGTTGGGGAGGGGGAGCTGAGCTCTGCTCCACCACAGCAGCCGCCACTTCCCATGGGTGGCAGCCAGGGTTTGGGTGCTGCTGCTGGGGCAGGTGGCTGTGGACCTGGGTCCCTGGCCCTGTAGCCCTGGCAGCTGGGACCCACCTCTGGCAGGGCTGGGGCGGGGCGGGAGCCTGTGGGTGGAGAGTGAAGGGCACCAGCATGGCCCAGGAGGCTGTGGGTCGGAAGTGATGGGCAATGGCATGGGAAGGGCATTAGCAAATCAGGGCTGCTCAGTGCCAGAAACAGGGTGGGGGGAGGCGGGGGGGAGTGGGGAGACAGCTGCAGATGGATCCATGTCTTGGTGAGTGACAGAGTCAGGGGCAGCTCTGATTTTCCATGATAAAAACCCAAAATGAATGCCAATACTTATAGGTATTTAGAATTTATTATAGTGATTGAGGCACTGGTAGGCTTCCAAATATATCAATAAAACATTATGTTCAACTGATACCTACAGATAGTGGTGTTTTATTTTAATAGTGTTAAAATGTGGATTTGGGGGTTTTCAAATCAAAGAATGAGTTTTATCAGAGAATTTGCAATTTTTGAACAGACGACCAGGATCCCTGAACATCACCCCCAGTGAACCCACTCTGGGTCTCTGTACTAGAATTATGTGGGAAAGTTTCTCCCACAGTTAGCTTTACAAGAGTGCAACACTACCATTGGTTACCATTAGGAGCCCAGATAACAGGTTGATAAGCACAACAACAGCATATATACCAGACTACAGCTCTATATTACTGTATTTATCCAAAGACAAGATAACCTCCCAATAATCAGATTATATGCATGGAAAATTATAAAATGTGTTTCAATTTTCCATGCATAGAATCTAATTATTAGAGGGCCATCTTAAATTTGTCCCCTCCACTGCTGCAGTGGGGAAAGCAGTGGAGGTAGGGGCATGCAGTGGGGAAAGCAATAGTGGCGGGCAGGTGCCCCTTGCCCCCACCTCTTGCCCCCTTAGCATCTCTCCCCACTTACCAACCTCGTGTCCTCCCCACACCTGCTACTGGCCATGGCCCTGGAACCACTGCAACTGCTATTGCTCACAGTTGCCTGTCCCCCCTGCCAAATGCCTTTAATTACTATGCATTTAGTGGAGAAGAGAAAAAAATTCTTATATGAAAAGCACTGGAAACATTTCACTGTAAGAAGTTTTATGCAAATAGAAGCATCAATACAAAGAATGTAGTACAAACCTGTCTAAGGCCTATTTTCTTACTGTCCCACATCTGTTTGAAGTTCCAGAAAAAAGGCTGGTCACACTTTTGACAAGAGTCACTGTCCAACCACTCAGGTGTCTATAACACAAAACAATGCTTTTAGATGGAAAAACTTCATGCAGGCATCTAACAATAGAACAAGGGGTGTGGATTCCATTGTAGTATAATTATATTTAGATGAATTTGACTAGAAACAAGTCATTTGAAGCCTTCCCAGAGATTTATGATGTGCTGAGCTCTGTACTCTGAAAGCTTCTTCAGGATTAAGATCCTGTACCAGACACATCAATCTGATTAAATTGTGAAAATAAAGGGCCAACTCCCCTCCCTACACCCCCCCAAAACTGGGATGTTTAAAATTACACATCTAAAAAATGAAAGTCCTGTCTGAGCAGTGCTGAGCACCACCTGCTGGCTGCAGCAAGTTAAAAGTACTCCAGATTTCCAAAATTGGGATGTCTCATTTTTAAGTAGCAGTGTTGGAAAGTTTTGCCCCATTTTTAGAAAAAATTATACCTGCCATTTCTGATCTTACTGCTGCCAAACCAGCAGAAGAATCCCCCAGATAATCAGTTTCTTGTCCTGTGCCTAACATTTATGCAACATGGCTTTGCTCTTCATGCTATAAAGAGAAGTGGGCAAGAAACTCTAAAGGCATATCCAAAATACTGCCTGTTCCCCACAACAGCCCCGGGTGTAGGGAATAGTAATTTCCTTATTTTTAAGCAGGAAACAAATTTGGCGCCTCACTTCTGTCCACACCAGCGTTTTGGTCACATGCTCTCTGCTGGTGCACACTCTTAAGCAGATGTTACCTCATGGATTCTCTTCTCTACCCTTACTCTTCAAGACAGTGACAACAATTCAAGTGCCCTTTCACATCAGTGCGTATTAACTCATTTAGACCTAGCCCTGATTACTAGAAGAGGACTGTTTTAGGAACATTTCAGTTAAGTATAGTCATAATGGATTGCAGTGTCAACCCTTACGCCCCACACCACCTTGATCTAGCCCTGAGCTGCTCTGATCTAACTTGACTGGCTCCTGCCCTCCACAGGTCTGGAAAATGTGGAAAGGTAGCAGCAATTAACGCTGCCACCACTCTCTCACCACCAAATTTTCAGAACTGTGGGAGACCTGGTGGGCTGAATGAGAAAGCTCTGTGGGCCAGATTTGGTCACTGAAAGGAATGAAATACACAATTTTGTGATTAAATAAGATCAGGCTAGAATACAAATACAGAAAAAGCCAGCGAAGTAGAATTGATGACAGCCTGAGGCACTGCTTCAGCCTTCCACCCAGGAATGAGTTAAGAGAACTGTTGATCACAGCTTGCTTCTAGTGTATGCTAGAGGCAGGTGCTTTAGAGGGTAGACCCTGCTACTGACCATTTCTTACACACTATTTAATTAATTTGAAGTCTGTAAATTTATACGAGTGAACTAAACTATCATCTCCTAAGCCCTTGAACACTGCATTTGAAAAAGGTACACTGCTTGTGACAGCAACTGCTCTACAGTCCAATGAAGAATGAGCTTCTATCATCTTTCAAGTATCCCTTTCCTATAGGCTTAGATGGAGATAAAGGAGAAAAAAAACCACATTTAAATAATGGCTTAGTTTCTCTCTTTAGTGCAATTCGAGAGACCCGATAGGAGCGGTAACATCAAAGCAAACACTAAAGCATACATTAAGTAGAAATATCTAATCAGTAAAAGATGCAAATGCTAAACCAGAAAGAAACATTCAAGAAGTGTGCCAAGAGCCCAGAGCAAAATATTGTACATTAAATCCTAAGGGTTTATGTTTTAGAATTAGTTTAGCTTAATATGCTCCCTACTGAGCAACTGATTATGGCTAGCCTGGCTCATTCTTGTATTTAAAAGACTGTATTTACACCTGCTGCTAAACACTGATGGAACTAATTGTATTTCTTATCCTATTTTCAACCAACCTCAAGTAATAAAAGCATTTTGTTTTGTAACAAAGTGCTTCAATTTGCACCTTTGAAGTCTCCTTCACCAGATAATATAAAACATTATTTCTGGGTGTTAAAATTGCATCAATAAAGGAAACATCTGTCAGGAGGGAGGAAGCAGCTCAACTTGTGCATTACTTTTGAAGCTGATGACATCACTTACAATTGCACCAGCAATTAAATGGATTGTCAACTTGAATACTAATGAATTTTGGGGAAAAAGTGGTAAAAAGTTTGCTGCCCCTTCCAGTTGCCATGGTTTTACAATCCCATTTTTCACATTGTTCACAAACGGGAAGAATCTTGCTGGGAAACGGTGAAACCAATTTTTCCCAGTAGTGGCAAATATATAGAGCAAAACAGAAAATAGAACCTAATTTCCCTACCATCTCTACTTCTCTAAACTCATTCAGTTATAGTAATGAGGTGTCACTTGTAATAAGAGTAAGCAAGAAGAGTGATTTTTATGTCAGTGTCCCTTTCAGGCATAATTCCACACTACAAAGAGTGACTAAATAGAACCTCACTTTTCTCAAAAAACAACCTTCTGTAGGTATTTAAGGCCATGAGTGAATGTAGACAAGGCCTTAAGCACTAAAGCATAAGTAGAGACTGCAGTTCGATGTGGCTGAAGTCCACAGGTGCAGCAAAGTACAAACTGAGGCTTTGCAAAGGTTGATTTGAGTCTGGGTTTAAACACATTTTAGAGTAAAGGTAGGTCAATTTAGCTGGATCAGCTCAGTTAATGCAAATCCTGTACATCTTTGTATATAGCGTTGTTACCACTATTCTGAAGCAGGTGCAGGATAAGGTAACCCTGACTTCCTTTTTCTTCCTGCCAGAGATGCAAAGCTGATGCAGTTACAAGCATGTAACAAGACTCTATAATCTTTCTTGTGCCTCAAAAGCAGATCCAATTAGTTACATCTGTGCCAAGCTATTAAAGGTAGGTAGGTTACACAGGTGTCAACTAAGGCTATAAATTTAATGATTTTTAATATGAATAGGAAAAAAACTGGCAAAATGTCAGCTGATTATCCAGAACTGGTAGTTTCTCTGTTTTTGGTTTTTAAATCTCATCCATTATTTTTACTTGTAAAATCATAGTATTTCTTATTTAGTCACTGAAAAATGAAAGCAGAACACTTAATAAGTGTTCTTCTCAAAAGTAATCCTAAGGGCATAAACCATTTAGCTATACATATAACAAACTCTCTGCCATACAAGCTCTCTTGGGCCACATAGCACAAAACACAATATATCACATTGTGTGCACGGTGGCTGCATGCCTAAGAATATGAGTTTCCTTTTCAAGAGCTTCAGGTTCTAAATTACATACTTGAGAAAGCCCCTTCTACCCATTACTCTGCTTTAGAGCATATAAGCAAGAACTGCTTATCTACCTCTTGTCTCTCAACATCCATATTCCAGACAACAATTCCACCATCTGCACCACAAGAGATGAGCTGTCGCGTATGATGAACATAGGAGAGAGACTGAACTTTATCACTGCAAAAAAAACAAGACAGTTAACAACAAACCCTTTACAACTAGTAGAAGGATTTTAAGATATGACCCAAGGTAAAGCAACCAGCTGGCCAATGTGCATGATCTGCAGAACAAAACATACAAAATTTAGCAGCTGTACTATTCAAGTTAGTATCTTTGAAGGTCTGTACCATATAGCATATTCCAGAGTCTGCACTGTTTTTGGAAACACCCACAGCCTTGACTTGTAAGATACTGGCGTGCTGGGGTAAACAGCAGGGGAGCTGTAAGGGGCCTAATCCTTGGTGTGGCAGCACAGCCCCAGCCATTTCCCTGAGGTGCAAGTGCCAAGCAAAATGCCTTCAAATGCCATGCTCTGGCATGTATACTGGGGGGTGCCTACCTACCCTTGGCATATTGTAAAATTGGCCCCCATGGGGTAATACAGAGTTTAAGACAGGGTGCTGCTTTTAGGCAGGATTTGTATCCAGATACAGGAATTGATTTCTCCAACTGAGTAGGCTTCCTCATTTTGTTGAGAGCCATGGTGTCACTAATTTGGCAATACAGTCCACTTACACTCCGCCCCCAATCACACACACCCACCTACACACCCACAGTTAAAAAGCTCTCTACTAAAGTTTAAGTTATTTGTTTTGTTAAATTGCCACCGATGCCTGTAAATGATGCAAGGAAAACAGAGAGCTGCTTGGAAAAACAGATTTGTGGGCTGCTACCAGCAGAATTCTAATATAACCAGGAGAAGAATTTCCAGATTCATACAGAATTGATTAGATTTCCCAAAATCCTGCCAATATTTGAAGATTAAAAGCTATTTTTAGAAAAAATAGGACTATTTTTCCTTTCATTATTCTTTGTTCAGTACCAAAACCATGCTCAACTTACACAAAGCAGACCCTTCCCCAGACAATCCATTATCTAGGAGACAGACATCAAACATCAAGACACAGGAGAAACAATTATTGTATTTACTTTAATCCATAACAAAGTTTTTTTACCCCATTTGCCATTGGTGGTGGAAGGAGGAAGAAATAGTTTCATTTGGATTTGGGTAATGCCCTAGGGCAGGCAGCTGCTTTAGCTCTGGCCCAGGTCCAAAGCTGCTGCCACTATTGCTGCTGCCTGTCCGGGTCCAGTCTGAGGCATATGGCAGGCAGGGACAGGAACAGTAGTGGGGGCAGCCCAAAACATGTGCACCATGTAAAAACAAAACAAAACAAAACAAAAAACCCCCCACATGTCAGACCAGCTCCCTGTACTGGGGGGGTTGCCACCATCTGGCCAGGGCCATCATGTGCTCCATGCCCCAAGCCAAAGCTGCCACGTAGGTTAAAGTGGTGGCTGGGATGGGGAGGTAGTCACCGGAGGGACACAAGGTGTGGGGGTCAGGCTGCCTGCCCCTGCACTACAGACCTGGAGGGGATGAACTGAAGATGTCCCTTCAAACAATCAGATTCTACACATGAAAAAACATTTATAAAATTTTACATCTATAAAATCTAATTGGGGGGGGAGGTGGTGGGAGATAGGGGGCAGTAGTCTTAAATTCAAAGTCACCTTGGATTTGGGTAAATACAGTACTTGTGGTCTGAATTGCCACTGAAGAAGTGGGTCAGAGAGAGGGGTGGTGGTTTGACACACTGGGATTAAAGATCTTCCCGTCATACTTTCAGGCTCTGGCACACTCATCTATTGAGAAGGGTTTTAATATTAGCCCATTAATCTGCATATGATGGCTCCTCCATGCAGCAATGCTGTTAGGAGGCAAATCTTCCATCTCGTACTATGTCACACTAGTATACTGAGAACTTGCCAACCCCAATGGCAGCACATGATGGAAATGCCACCACCCCACAATGGTTCTGTTTCAGTGCATCTTACAGACCAGTCATACCACAGATAAAGAACACAGATTTGCAAACAGATGATCCAATGCTACAACAGTAAGCCAACGCAGGTCTACGTTTGCAAGCTTTGTAAAGATCTGAAAGTTTCAGTGTGGGGGGGTCTTGGCAGATGCGGCATGCAGCAGAGCAGAACCCCAAAATCCAGGCATCCCAAACAAAGAAACTGCCTTTGAAGAGTGAGTAAACACAGGTACAGGCTCAGGTAGTGAACACAGCTACAGGTTCTCAAATTCTGAAGAACATGTGCATATCAAGGTAATCTTAAAAGTTTTTCAGACAAAGTCAAGTTGTCATGTCCCCACTTCATACCCCACCCCAGTTTAGTCCTACTGGCTCTGGCTTTCCCCTTTCATATATTCCCCTTTATAACAGCTATAACAGTAGAACCCACTTTTAACTTCTTCATAGGAACCACAGGACAAACAGTATGCCTTTGAATAAAATACATTACAGACACAGACAGACATTTTTTCAAAAAATGGCATACATCTAAAGTTAAAGCAGTAAGAACTGTCTATGTGCATCACTGAGGTTGTGTCCCTGTAAATGTATATTTATTTGAAATTTCTTATACTTGAGAGTGAGAAAGTTGAGTGCATTTTAAACATAAAAGCATCTTATATCTAAAGGAGTATGGCAATTGCCCGGTAATCCTAGCCTTGCCCCTAGAGGGCAAGCATAAGGAGCCTGGTATCAAGACCAGAAAACAGAATTGATCAAGGGGAAAACTACATCATTCAGTGTAGTTAATTCTAGTGACACAAGATGCAGTGAACAAGACATGCATCTCCAAAACACAGAGGTAAGAGTATACCCCTTGGCTTCATTTCCACAAATATGATGGTTGCCTTTTTCTCCCTCACAAACACAGACATACTTGTGTCCTTGTAGTTCAATGGCTGTTCCTTTCCTTCCTCCTATATCCCACATAATGATGGAATGATCTGAGCTGCCCGAGAATAGAATTCGTTGTACTGGGTCCCAACAGAGAGCAGTGATACCACCTAAAAACAGGAGACATGTAGAAACCAGTTATTTTATTACCGCTGAAGGCAATGGGAAAGGAAAAAAAAAAAATAGAGCCAAAAATGTGAGTCTCAAAATTTAGAAAGGACATGATTTGTTCAGACATCTAAACAGGCTGTTCTGTGCAACCAGAACAGTGTACTCCCAATAGAAAAGCTTCTGGCACACAAACAGCAGCCCTGGAAAGCCAAGAAAATCAGATTCCAATGTTAATGCTGATTTTCTGTAGGTGTAGAGCTCAGCCATAGCTTATGCACACTGAGCCCAAGAACGGTAAGCAAACCCTGGATTAAGAAGCCTCTATATAAGTAGCCAGGAAGCTGTAATGGGGGTGACCCATGTCCACCCCCTGGAACCAGAGCTTGCAAAGTGAAGCTGTTGGGGAAAAGTGGGAGGCAGTGCCTTCAGAGCATCTCAGCATGAGGACTGAACATTTCTGCCTCAAATCCAGCAAGTCAATGGGTGTTGAAGTGCAGGTTCCCCGCTCCATCTAAAACAAAGCAGCCTGCCTGGCCTAAACTGGAGCTGTAAGCAAATGGGGACAGCTGTTCAGGCCAGGGAAGTTGTCATAGGAAGTGCTGAAGAGAGAACAACCCATCAACCTCTCCCCTCTCTGCAGGCATTGTATACTGTATAGTGGTGGCTCATATCTCACAGGGCCATTATTGTGGCACAACCCCAATCACCAAAGCAATACATGCACTGTACTGAAGCCTTTAATTTCATATGTGCTTGTTGGCACAAGCTAAAAACACAGTAAAGCATTTCCCATTCTGAGCAGTACAAGTGATTGTGGGTGGAGCTACAGATAAAAAAAATGACTTGTGTGCCCATGTGTTAACAGGATTGGGTCCTTACCCAGTTAGTGTATTCCTCAATTAGGGCTTCGAGTGTTGCAGGTCTTTTTGATACCGTATTTTAATTAACACCTATTAGGTATACAGTGTACAGGGGCGGGCAATTATTTTGGGTGGAGGGCCACTTACCCAGTTTTGGCAGGCTGTTGAGGGCCACATGGGTAGCCCTGCCCCATGACAACTGCCCCACCCCTTGAGAGATACCCTGCCCCCTGGTCACCATCTTGGGACCAATGTCCCAGGGCCAGTACCGGTGGAGCACAGAGCAGGCCACAGGCTAGCAAGGGTCTGTGGAGCCAGGCTGGGCTGCACCAGCAGGGAGTGGGGACCTGGTCCGGTTCCATAGAGCCCCTGCCAGCTGGGATGCTGGGCTCCTGCCACCCTGCTCTTTGCCCCACCGTCATTGGCCCCGGGACACTGGTGCGGGCCCCGTGCTCCCGCTGGCTCACTATGCACTCACACCCAGTGCCCCCCAGCCCTGCAGTACAAGCAGGGGGCAACGCTCAGCCCCAACCCCCTGCTCACCAGCAGGGAAGAAGCTGGTGCTGAGCATGGGGAAAAGCAGCCCCTCGCCCACCCCATGGACAGGGCTCCCTGCTGCAACTGCTCACACCCCATGCGGGGCTGTCTGGAGCAAGCACAAGCAGCCTCATGTGGGCTGCAGGTGGGTGCAGCGCAGGGCGCTGGCCATGGGGCAGGCGAGGGACCACTTCTCCCCATGCTCAGCATCAGCTTGTAATGTGCCCTACTGCCAGCCTGGCAGTGGGGCCGGGTTAGAAGGTGGTGCTGAGTGTGGGGGGGAGAAAGCACCCCCTTCCCCACCCCATGGCTGATGCCCCACGCTGCAGTCTCTTGCAGCCTGCCTGGGGCTGCCTGTGCCTGCTCCAGACAGCCTTGTGTGGACTGCAAGCGCCTGCAGAGAGGAGCACTGGGCGTGGAGCAGGTGAGGGGCTGCTTCCTCCCCGCACTCAGCTTTTCCCTGGGCTCCTTTCCTGCGGGGAGGAAGCAGCCCCTCACTTGCCCCATGCCCAGTGCTTCGCGCTGCAGGTGCTCACAGCCCACACAGGGCTGTCTGGAGCAGGCACAGGCAGCCCCATGCGGGTTGCAAGCAGCTGCAGCGTGAGGCACCGGGCATGGGCAGGGAGGGACTGCTTCCCCCCTCCCCCACTTACCTGAGCTTCCCCCGCTGCCCGGCAGCCATGTGCTCCCAGCCCAGAAACTGTGGCTGGGGCTTCTGGCTGGGGGGCAAGGCCAGGGGGCCCCGCTGTTGTGGGAGCCCGCCAGGCTTCCCCTGGGTCCTACTGCCCTTGGTTCCTGCATTTTTGAGAGGAACCAAGGGCAGAGAAATATTAATTTTCTACATTTTAGGGGCCCCACGGGCTGTATTTTGTCCACCCCGGTATACAGCATTTTCAGTCTGACCTCTCTTCTGCTTATACCACTCTTTGCCTTGCTTATGATTTACACTGGTCTATTTTCCCCTCCAAACCAAGCATTAGTTGAAAGCGTTGCAGCAGCTCATATGAGCATCACACTACAGTGATGCTGACCAAACACCAAGAAACAGAGAGGATCATTTCATAGCAAACCTTACCTGTATGTCCCCTGAATGTTGTAACAAGGCTGCAGGACTGTGGCTCTAATTTGAGAATGGTTACTTGCCCAGAGTGATCACCAACAAACACATGCCGTGTCTCGACATCAAATCTGAAGGCCAAACATTGAGGAAAAGTTTTGCAATATCCAGGAAGGTGTTCTGTATTTTGGGGTTGTTATAGAAGAGTACGCTGCATTTTTATGAACAATTACATAGTAGTCCCTAAATGTTTAAATACAAAATTACTGTATTAAGCTTGAATAACACAAGTTGTAATTACATGTATAAACCTCCCTCTGCCCCTGCTAGCTAGGTGCTCTCCCAACATTAGTGATGGAATAATGCCCAGAAGAAAGACGACTTCATGCCATCTGTGGCAGTTGCTGTGTTTTGTTAAAGCTGTTTGGGCCCATATTTAAGGAAACATTAGCCTGAACAGGTGCATCCTGTCAGGTGCTCTAACCAAAGTGCGTTTGGACTTGTTCCAGCCAAATTAAGGGAATAATTCATTTTGACAGGTCCCAACCCCTGTAAATGTTAGCGTTCTCTCATTTCAGCAGATTGTTAGCGTTGATAGCTTTCACTGTGCCTGTGTCTTCTGTGACCAGAACCATGCACAAGGAAACGTTAGAGAAAATCTGGATTTAACAAGATAAGGGAGTTATTAGCTCTACCAAGATCCTTGCTATCTTTGTGTATATTAATCTCAACCAGGGTCACCCTTTGACATAATATAGGGATCCTATCAGAAGTGGCTTTCCAAGTTGTCTACTTTTGCCAAGAGTGCCTGGACTCCCAGGGACTAGCAGCCAAGAGACAGGCAAGACATTTACTTGAAAATCAGCATCATTTACTAGTCCTGATGCAATTCCACTTTCACCGTGTACCTGTATACACTTCTCATTTTGCCTGGCCAAACACTGAAGACAGGCTGGCTTATTTGACCTGTGTGGACAGAAGGGGAGTTAATTTTGTCCTGTGGGTCTCATCTAGCAATATACTGCAGTGTTTGTCCTGCAGGCTCTCTAGAAGCACTTTGACATACTGTTCACACTACTGATACATATCAGCTGCTATCTTGGTCTCTGCCCTTTCAAAAATACCAGGTTTCTGGGGCTCTTTTTGATTGGTGATAAACTGAGTGAATGTTTCTTGTATTTTGGGCAACTGGGATTAAATTTAAAAAAATAAAAGGGATAGAGCAGGAGTGCTCAGCCTTTGGCCTGTAAACCAAATACCGCAAAACCCCTTCCCTCATGTGGCTGGATTGGGAATGGATTGCTCCTCCCCCCTGGTAGGGTAGCTTGTTATGTTTAATGCTTTGAAGTTGCATCTGCTTATAGTATTGTTTATATTTAGCCTTATTGAATCATTGCTTAAGTTTTGTCCTTATTAACTTTTTTATTATTATTATCTGGCTTTGAGTTGTTTTTCTAGAGCTCATAGGTGCTCATTATAATAGATCTTTTTATTTTTATCACTATGAGAAGTTCTTTTAACATAACATAGCAATGGATTGTTACCAGCTCCAATTAACTGAACTTGGCACTAAGAGTTGAATCAGAGGGATAAAAGGATTGGATATATTAATGAAAAGTGATAAGGTAGACCAATGGACAATTTCCAGTGTCTTCCTTTGGGCAAAGGCCAAATTAGGAGGTGCACTCATGATGGGTCTGTTAGACAAAGGAATATGTTGACGGGATAAAAGATGGACAGTATGGTGACTTCAGAGAGACCAATCTGAAAAGCAAAGAGTCAAAGGAGTGAAGCTGAAGAAAAGCATAAAGAAGGGGGAGCAAGAAAGTTAGTCGCTGTCATAAATCCAGCCTTTAACACCTGTCTCGACCGTCCCAGCCCACACCATGCCCTTTGCTTCCAGGAACTGGAGTGGCAGTCTTTTCTGTTGAGAAAGTAACATCTGGGATTGGGTGAGATTATTGTACTGAATGTTTCTCCCTCTATGAATACAGAAACTGCTAAGATAATACTTGTTGTGCTAATAAAGTTAGACTTTGATTTTAGGACACTGAGTTGTTTGCATTCGTATTCCATGTTCCATTTAAGGGTTCATATGCTTTATGATCCCCAAGCACTATCTGGTGGACAGAGGTGCTAACACCCCTCCATGGAGTCAAATGGGACCCACTGCCCCTGCCCCTGCCCTGGGCACTGGATGAGGACCACCAGCCAGATTCAGCCTATGGTCAGATTAGGCACCATGCATCCAGCCCACTGGGCAAAAAGGTTGAACATCACTGGACTAGAGTGACCTTTAGGAATCAAGTGGCCTTAGCTAGTCCATATTCCAAATGCATACTGGCCTGTCCCATAGTGGAAGGTTCATTCTCATGACTTGATATCAAAGTAATTTAACTTAACCATATATGCACAATGTATACTGGCCTGATTGTGACCTTGGTTTGCTCCTGTCCATCCAACATGCTAGATGTTGAAACAAAAACCTCACCAGTATCTCAAACTAAATAGCCTTAAAAAAAAACAAACCCCAAAAACCCAGATGTTCTAAAGAAAGAGGAAAAAGATGACATTGCATAAAAAAGGATACTGAAGGCCACAAGCACCTGCACTGGTACGGTACCCTCCCAGTCGCTGCCCGCTCTCCGAGCAATGCCATGTGAACTGCTTGTCTTGCCCTGTGCTTAGCACCCACTCCATCTCCAGGACAAACAGAATCATCATAACTCTACTCTGGTGTGCTAGAAATGAGATGGACAAACATTATATTGAAGTCTGAAACAAAAGTGCAAACATTCAGCCCTTCCCAACAAATCAGTCTTGCAAATCTTTACTGACACCCAAAATGCTTATTCATACAAGAAATTGAAGGCAATGGGACTACTCTAAGTCACTACACAAGCCAGTAGGGGCCCTGCATGCCCTATGGTTTGTATGGCGACTGCAAAGTACGAACTTAAGGTAGCAATTACTCCCTTCAGCCTTACCAGCACTTTCCAGGAAGTCTATCAAGACTAAGGCTTTATTGTTTAAACCTGTTTTAAGGAGGCTTGCATAATAGTGATACAGACAGTTTGTGTCATTTGGCCACTCTTGCCTGTGCTACCAGTGGTGATACTCACCAAAAAAAAGTCATAGTGCACACAGTCTTAAGTTTAAGAAGTTGTTGCATTACACATGAGAACTTTTTTGTTTTTAGAATAAAGAGTGCTACATGAGATCAGAAACAGAAAATCATCAAAACTTATCAGTTAAAAGGACCCAGAGCTCAAGCTTGTATTAATCATGCACCATATTTTAGCCCATTAATTGTAAACCTTATACTAAGGCTGACTTCTTAAATAAAATAAATTAGCTTGAAAGAACTTACAGAATTGTACCCAGCTGCAACAAAGCAGCAAGTACCATAGTCCTTAATACAGAGCCTAGTGGTTATTACAGTACTGGGATTTTGAGACATGTCACACTATACAGGCTTCTTGCATTTGTCTATGTGAAAGCTGACACACTGGAAAGAGTTCAAGCATTTCTGACAGTGTTATCCCACCTGCAATATTCAAGAGCAAAATTACTCAATTTTGATTTTAGCCAAAAAGGCAGAGATTCTTCCCCTCTCTTCTTCTATCTCATGCTATGTAGCCACCCTTGTCCAAGTCTTTTTAATTTCCTTCTACCCCTTCAACTTTGTAAATTCCCTTCTTAACATTCACTAATAAAAGTTAAATCTGTTCTTATCAGCAGGGATCCTGGTTCTCTCTGATTAATGCAAAAACCCCATAATTTTCAGATGAAAAAGTAACCCCAAATCCACATTTTTCCATGATTTAAATGAAACACCACTATATGTATAGCTGTATGTGTGTATATCTGTATGTGTTTCATTTTAATTACTGAAAAATGTGGGTTTTGGGTTATACTTTTTAAATCTGAAAATTGGGGATTTTTTTTTTTTTTTAAATCAGAGAAAACCAGGATCCCTGCTTATCAATTTGGATACAGAGCCTTGAAACTCCTTCAGTGAGTACAGGGGTATCATTGGAGCCCAAAACACAACAGAGACAGGACAGGAGGCCTACAGGTGAGATGCCTGGTGAACACAGGACATTTCCTACTTCCGCTTTCCTACTATTGACATTGAGCTGGTGCACAATCAGTTAGAAAAGTTAGACAGTTATAAGTCAGCAATGCTGGATGAACTTCATCCAAAAGTGCTCAAGTCACCATCTGAAGTCATTGCGGGACCTCTGGCAAAACTCTTCCAAAGCTCATGGTGCTCGGGGGAGGTCCCTGAAGACTGGAAGAGGGTCAATGTTATGTCTGTGCTCAGGAAGGGGAGGAGAAAGGACCTGGGCAACTATAAGCCAGTTAGCCTAACTTCTATCCCAGGGAAAGTCCTGGAAAAATTAATCAAGGAATCCATGTGCGATACACTTGCAGAAGGTAGGATTCTGAATGACAGCCAGCATGGCTTAGTCACAGGTAGGTCCAGTCTTACCAAACTCATCTCCTTTTACGACCATGTAACTCACCACCTGAACAAGAGAGCGGAGATTGACATTGTATACCTAGACCTCCAGAAGACCTTTGTTCTGGTAACCCATGATGTTCTCACAGGAAAATTTGAGGATTGCAGACTTAACTGCTCAACATTTAGGTGGGTAGAAAGCTGGCTGCAGGGTAGGACCCAGAGAGTTCTAATGAACAGATATGCATCACCCTGGTGAGAAGTGGCCAGTGGTGTCCCTCAGGGGTCAGTGCTTGGTCCAGTGCTTTTCAACATCGTTATCAATGATTTGGATGCGAGGGTGAAGAACTCACTGGTCAAGGTTGTGGATGACACCAAATTATGGGGGTATGTGGTTATGCTTGAAAATAGGCTGCAGATACAGGTGGACCTAGACAGGCTGGCAAGTTGGGCAGATTGGAACTAGATGAAGTTCAACATTGTGAAGTGTAAAGTGATCCATATGGGGATGAACAATCCCCAACATACTTACAGGCTCAGTAGCACCAAACTGACTAGCACCACAACTGAAAAGTACCTAGTGGTAATAACAGACCATAGTATGAACATGAGCTGTCAGGGTGATGCTGTAGCCAGCAAGGCAAACAATACTCTAGCATGCATTAACCAATGAATCTCATGTAAAACCAAGGAAGTGATTCCTCCGCTTTACTCAGCATTGGTGAGAGTGCAGCTGGAGTACTGCATCCAGTTCTAGCCACCACACTTCAACAAGGATGTGGAAAAGCTTAAGAGAGTCCAGAGAAGAGCCACCCATATGATTAGAGACTTGCAAGGCAAGCCATATGAGGAAAGGCTGAGGGCCTTGGGTCTCTTCAGCCCAAAAAAGAGAAGGCTAAGAATGGACTTGGTAGCAGCTTACTGCTATATCAGGGGAATACATCAAGGGCTCTAAACAACTCTTCACCAGGGCACCCTTGGGGAAAACCAAGAGCAATGGCCACAAGCTCCTAGAAGACTGTTTCAGGCTTACCACTAAGAAAAATTTCAGTCAGGGTGTCCAGATTGCGGAATAAGCTCACTCCAGGAGGTGGTGTAGTCACCTATCCTGGAAATCTTCGAGAGGAGACCGGACAGTCACCTTGCTGGAGTCACCTGACCCCAGATGTCTTTCCTACCTAGTGCAATGATCTTGCAAGGTCCCTTCTAGCCCCTTACAATCTAGGAATTTATTTGCACCCAGAAAAGTTACTGATGGGGAGAAGATTTCTTAGTTCAGATCATACAGGACCTGATGAAGGTAAACCTTACAAATTTGCATTAACTAATTTGCATGCTGGGTGGGGCAGAGTAGGAACTGGGCTTCAGGAATTTAAAGAACAGATCAGATTTCTGGTATCAGCTTCAGATGGCTGAGGGAAATCCTCAACTGCATGTTTTTCAGTTTGCCAGAGGAGATGCAAGGAAAGAGAGACTGATAACAATCCAGATGTACTCTGGTCAAATAAAAGTAAAGGACATAAGCTTTTGGCTTAAAAGACACTGTGAGAAAGTAGAAAGTGGAGGAAGTTCAAGACATGTTGGGTGTGTGGGCTGGAGCTTGGAAGGCCAAGGGCAATGCTGAAACACGTACCTAGGAATCCAGGTAAGTTATAGCACATCCCCCCAATGATCTCCTTGAGCCCCCACAGAGGCTATATCTTCTACCATGAGCAGCCTAAGCTCTGCCACAAGTGTGGTGAGAGCAGGGGCATTTGGTGTCACAATGCCCAAATAAAATTTGTGCCATTTGCAAAGAAAAAGATCATGAAAGCAAGGAGGGTAAGAGGACTGACTCTGTAATCTGTGTGGGAAAAAGGGGCATGTCTTTAAAGACTGTCCCAACTCCTTCACAAGCAAGTAAAAAAAAAAACGAAGAAGCAGAGGCCACAGACACTACCCCCTTAAAAAAGGGGGCAGAGAAGCACATGAAAGGGGAGAAAAAAGGAGGTGACCCTCCTGGAAAGCAGAACCTGACTTCCTCCCAGGAGAGTAAGTGCACCCTAAAGCAGATGGTTGGAGGAACTTGCAAGAACTGATAGGGACGTTAAGAGGGAAAGGAAGGAGCTTGATCCCCAAAAAGAGAACCTGGTGAGAACCCCAGATGTTGGAGAAAACTCCAGGTCAGAAATGGAAACCCAGGAGGGAGAGGAGAAACCCCCAGGGAACCCAAACCCAGACCAGGGCTGCTGAGAAACTCCAAAGCACAAGAGAGGCCTTGTGAAAAAATATTTCGTGTGTGGGAGACACCGCTCAAATCTGAGGAAAACTGTCATCACATCTTATCATCTAAATAATGCCCACACCAACCAAAGACTCACCATCACTTACTATGGAGAAGAGGTTAAGCTTGAGAAGTTCCCAAAATACCTTGGTAAACCTCTCAATTGGAGCCTCACCTTTTGTGAGCATCTAAAGAATGTTGCTAAAACAACGAAAGCACGAGTTCACTTTGTCCATAAACTGGCCGGAACGACATAGGGGAGCAAATGTAACCATGCTTCGAACACTATCACTTGTTTTCTCTGCAGAAAATATTGCTCCCCAGTCTGGAACAAAAGCATGTACACAAAGGTTGCTGATACACAGTTAAATGCAGCCATGCAGATTATATCAGGAATGCTAAAAAGTATGCCATTGCCATGGCTTCCAGTCCTAGCAACCACTGATGCTGTAATACCGCATGTGTGAGGGAATACCATAGGGCCCATCAGTAACCCAAACCTCCCAATCAACAAAGACATCACTATGCCACCACTGGATAGGCTCAAGTCTAGAAAACCATTCTGGAAATATGGCAAGAAGCTCTATGATGATAACAAGAGGACTGAAGAACAAACAATGGAGGGAAGCCTGGGCAAACACCAACTTCCCACAGAAATACATTGTTGGCAACCTTACAATTCCCGAGCCAGGATTTGACCTACCAAGAAAGATTTTATCCCCTCTGAATCGCATCCAGACACTTCAGGAAAAAATGCAGACACCTACTCTATAAATAGAAAAATCAGTCTGGGGTGCAATTGTGGTGTGATTTTTCAGACTGGTGCAAGATAGTGCGAACATCGCCTAATTAGATCTTGTAATGGTGATCAAAAATCAATCCATGCAGCTACCCCTGAAGCAGTTGAATGGTTATCAAAAAGTTAGATATTAATTTATGAATGTTCCTGCATGGTATCTCATTCCATTCTCATAAATAAATTAAGAGGCTGTGACTTGGATGTTTACACAGTCTGGTGAATGGCAAATTGGCTGGGGAGGGGGGGGGGGGTGTCGCACCCAGTGAGTGGTAGTAGACAGATCGGTATCAACCTGGAAGGATGTGGGTAGTGGGGTCCTGCAGGGCTCGGTCCTTGGACCCATACTCTTCATCAGTGACTTGGATGCAGGCGTGAAGTACGCTTTGTAGATGATACTAAATTGTGTCAAGTACACACTCTGGAGGGTAAGGAATGATTGCAGGCAGACCTGGACAGGTTGGAAAAGTGGGCAGCGCATAATAGCATGCAGTACAACAAGGACAAATGCAGAGTGCTGCACCCAGGGTGTAAAAATATCCAGCACACCTATTGGCTGGGAAGTGACCCTCTCAGCAGCACAGAAGTGGAAAGGGATCTCAGAGTCCCAGTGGACTCCAAGATGCACATGAGTCTGCCATGTGGTACCTAAACCACAAATTGTAGAGCCTGAGCCAGCAGGCAGCTTAGGATTGGGACTCCAGATTGTTCTTCTGGAGCTCCAAATGGGAGAAGGTTGCAAGGACTATGCTGTACAAGACCAAACAGACCAGGAGCCAAGGTATGCCAGAAATTGCTAGGCAACTACAGTATATTAGTGTAGCTTGTTCAAATGGGTCAGAACCATGGCAGAAAAATAAAATCACAAGCTACAGATTTCTAAATCAAACTGATCTGCGGTCTAATTTCAGATATGCAAATATATTTCATCTTTTGATTCTATTTTGGCAGAAGACTTGTTATTTTAAAACCTGGGGTTGTTTAAAGCAAAGAAAAATAATCTTATCTGACAAAGTTAGGCAAAGATCTAAAAAGACTTCTAAAAAGCAAAGGGTATTTAATCTACATTCTTAAAAGATCAAGAGACAGCTTTAGGGTCAGTTTATTAGATACTCTTGAAGTCTCAAAGAAATTCTTGAAGGGTAAATTATTTTCTTTTGAACTTTTCAAAGCACAGAACATGGAAATAATTCTCATTCGTCTTTTGAACTCTAATCAGAAACACAGTATGTCCCCTGTAATATGGCATTATCTGTAGGTCAGAAGAACAGAGACCAGAATAAAGAACACAGCATAAGTGCACTATCAAATGATGACTATGTCATGTATTGTTGTAATATACCTCTGTGGTCAAACAAACAGTTGCAACGACACCTAGATCTCTTAAAATAGTACACTAGTTGACAACTGAAGGAATTACAGAAAGGTATGGACTTGTATTTCTTGATTGTGGAATAAGATCCTTACTCTGAGATGCAACAGAATCATTTTAGAATTTTCTTTTAAGACTAATAGTGGAGAAGAAACACTGCTCTCTTAGCTTCATTAGATATCATAAACAGTCCAGTAGCTTAGAAAACCCCGTTTTTCTTTTTTGACATTTCTGATGCACAAGTCAGTTTGTTTAAAAAAAACAAACAAACCCTTATAAACTCTCAGTCTATACTATATTAGTGACTCAATACCAGAACCAAGGATTTTCATTAAGTAAAATCAATGAGGACAGAAAAGGACAGTGTCTCCCTTTAGAAGGTGTAAGAGACTGATAATATTATAAACAAATATGACAGTAAATCTAAAGCTTTCTACTAATGCATACAAATTACATTTCTTACCTTGGTAACTTTTTACTGGACTCATCTTGTTGTAATCTTCTGATAAAATGAATTCCTATTAAAAAAAAAAAAAGAGAGAGAAAGAAAAAAAAATATTTAAAAGTATATCCATACTCTTTTATTCAAATTGTATACAAATATTATACAATTATCTTCATATTCATACCCAGCATTGTCTACCACTTTGCCAGTCTGCTCAAAGTATTTTACACAAGTACCTCTTAAAAATATTTTGCTCTTTAAAACTAGTTTAAATGATGTCAAATTAGAGGTTTCCAGTAACATAGGTAAAAAACCCCAGCTATTAAGAACCAGTGCTGTAGCAAGGAGTGGGGCAAGCGGGGAGACCGCCCAGGTGGTGAAGGAAAGGGCACCAAGAGGCACTATCCAGCTGGGGTGGGGCACAGGACAGAGTCTCAAGTGCAGGGGTGGGCAAAATATGGCCAATGGGCCGGATCGAGCCCACGAGGCCATTCTATCTGGCCTGCGGGGCCCCTAAAAATTTTAGAAAGTTAAGTTAATATTTATCTGTCTTTGGTTCCTGTCATTTTTGACAGGAACCAGGGGCAGTAGGAACCAGGGGAAGCTCATGCACTGGGCAGCCCAGAGGCTGCCTGGCGTGGCAAGCGGGGGGCCCACAGCTGCTGCTGCCACAGTGCAGCACCAACAGGCGAACCTGGAGCCAGCACAGCGCCCAAGCTGACAGTGGGGGTAGGTTACAAGCTAGTGCTGAGCGCGGGGAAAAGCAGCCCCTCATCTGCCCTGTGGGAGGCATCCCATGCTGCAGCCGCCCGCAGTCCGCGCGGGGCTGCCTGTGCCTGCTCAGGACAGCCCTGGGCAGGTTGTGAGCGGCTGCAGCAGGGAGCGCTGGCCACAGGGTAGGGGAGGGGCTGCTTTTCCCCGCACTCAGCACCAGCTCCTTCCCTGCTGTGGAGCAGGGGGTCAGAGCACCATGCTGCCCTCAGCTTGTACTGCAGGGCTGGGGGGGGCCACTGGGAGCGAGCGGGTGCATGGGGCCCAGAGTAGGGCGGCAGAAGTACAGGGTCCTGGCCGGCAGGGGCTCTCTGGAACCGGGCCAGCTCCCCCCTCCCTGCTGGTGCAGCCCAACCCAGCTCTACAGCCCCCTGCCAGCCTGCACCCTGCTCTGGGCCTCACTGGTGCTGGCCCTGAGACATTGGGACACTGGTCCCAAGCTGGTGACCAGGGGGAAGGGCAACTGTCAAGGGGTGGGGCAACTCTTGCGGCCCTCGACAGCTTGCTAAAACTGGGTAAGCGGCCCTCTGCCTGAAATAATTGCCCGCCCCTGCTCAAGTG
>NW_017728906.1:154624959-154630197 GCF_001723895.1 Crocodylus porosus | reverse complement strand
CCCCCCAGATCTGCAAATGGGGCAAGGGTGGGCTGCTGCTGCGGGCTTTGCCCCACAGGCCAAACTTTGTTGCTATGGTACTATTAAGCACTCAAAAGAAGCTGGCCCAAATTAGTGGCATGAGTTTGGGCCCACATGCCTGGGTATATTCACATCCCAAATGTTCTAGCACAGGGGTTGTCAACCCCCGTGGTACTCGAGCAAGCCCTAGGGGGTACACGTGGGTGAGGACGGAGTGCTACTATGCGCCATCCTGTCCGCCCAGGCGGATGCAGGGGGCGGGCAGGGGAAGGTTGCACATGGCCACTCCCTATTTGGCAGCATGCCCCCCCCCCGCCCCCATCCCCATCCCCCACCTTGCTCAGCATCTGGCCGCCTGGGGTACACTGACCCAAAAAAGGTTGAAAACCCCTGTTCTAGCCCCATAATCTTCTACACCCGGATTTTAGCTTGTAATGTCTTAACCTATGCTTATATACAGCACTGGCCTCTTGTGAAGAGTTTGGGGCAGATTTGTCAAGGTAATGGTCTGTAACTCATGTTCACAATTCAAAAGAATTCCCAGTCATGCAAACTATCCCATCAAGTCTCTGCGATTCCAGTCGCATCATAGGCCCATGACTGAGAACTTCCAATTCTTCCTGCTTGTTTCCTAGGTTCTGACTTGGTGTATAGACATCTAGAGTAACTAGCAGACTGTCCTACTTTCTCAGGAAGGCCTTCCCTGTTGCCCCCTTTCTGCTTGTGCTTCCTTCAGATCACCCACTTCCTCACTTACCTCAGGAATATATTAATATTATATATTATAACATACATAATAGTTTACATAATAAATATTTATTTTATTTCTATACATTGTACAAGTGATAAATTATATTTATTTTATGTATATTTTATATATAAATATATTTATCAATTCCGAAGACGGAGCAAATAACTACAGTAGTTCCATCTCTGGAAATAGTTGTAAGCATTAATCATCTCTGAAATGGCAGCCGCCAATCAACTTATGTACAGTAACTTAAGCAGCACCTGCATATTTCCCAATAGCAACATAATCTTTATTTACAAGAGACTATTATGAAAGGTTTGAGGGATCCACTAAAAGTGAGGCCCAACTAATGAAGACTGTAGGGGCCAACCTATTTCAGACATGCTACAAGATAAGCCCTGACCCTTCCCGAAGTGCGGCTCCAATACTCTTCTCCTGCGTTTCATTTGTGGTACATGTGCCACGCAGAGGCTGCCCATGTCACAGGTTCGTCACCCCTGTAGCAGCTTGCCTACAAATGCCAAGCTCTAAGAAATAAAACCAGGACTGGGTTGTATTACCCAATTTATGCACCTATGCAGCACAAAAATCCATGGATGTTTCTAAGTTTCTGCTGGCAATTATAAAACACAATTGTGTTCTCTCAAATTGTCTTACTTCAACCTCTTTGCTCCTTTACTCAGATCCATCCCCCAACAGCCAAAGACTATAATGCAGGAGAAGTATTTTAACAATAGTAACAAATCAATTATTGTGCTGAATTTCTGGCTCTTCACAGAAGTTGGAAATTGCTGTACCCTACTTATTTGTGTAGAATAAACATTACCTTAAGGATTGTAACTACAGCACCAAGTGTTTTACAGTTACACTTGCTTGGGGCAATGCCCTTTGGTATGTGCTGAACATTACAAGGAAAAAGTAAGCTTTACTTGCCATGGTGTGCACAGGGAAATATACCTGCCTTAACCATCTTTCACTAAACCAGCTTTTGAGAGGCCTGTAGCACACTGCTGCAGTGCAGACATTGAGGATTTTCAGAACTGACTGCAAGTTCAAAGTAAAATATACAACAGTAACTGTCAACGACTGGACTCTGACCTTGACTGCTTTTACCCATCTCAAATAAAACAGCCCTGAAGCAGCAAGGTAGTACAAACACATACTTTGAATTTTGCTGTTGATGCTTAGAAAGGCAACACTAAATATTCATCTTCAGTTAAAACTTTGTAAGTGCTTCTGTACCTAAAAAAAAGTTATTGCAGCATCATATAGGAAATGATGGCAGCACTGAGTAGATATCAAGGAAAATAACTGAAATAAGTAAGTTAGCAATATATCAGTTACTTAGTTATGTTGTAATGCACAGACCACAGGTACTTCTTATTAAGCACTTGAATATTATAACCACTGTGGTATTTTAAGCATTTTTTTTTCAAAGAAAAAAAGGAGTGCAAGGTAAGAAGCTTGTCATTAATCTGAGCACCATGCATAACAACTTCTTTCTGGCTTCATATTGCTTCCATTTTTTTTTTTTTTTTTTAACAAGTTACACACGCAATCCACAGCAGCACCGTTTCCCAATTATATACAGTCTCTCCTACTTCATGTATTATCCTTTATCCTTCTGTAACCTATTTTTTGATTTTTTGATTCCCTTCAGTAGTCATGCTTTTACATGTTGATTCTTCTTCTGACAAAAGTGATTGCATTAGTTACTTCAGGGGACATTTAGCATTAATAGAGGGGACCCCTGCTCAAGTACGTCACATCCCGATGCACTGCTCTTTGAAAATACTGACCTCTTTCCTAAAATGCTCTATAAAAGACATAAGTTAGTTTATATACACTTCAACACAGAGTTGCTGCTTCCATGGAATAAGGTTCTATGGTCAGAGCAATAGACTCACAGTTCCTGCTGATCTAATCATTTCTTTGGCTTGGTTTATTATAAAGGCAGAAGTCAACCAGAAGTTCAGCCCTAGATTACCATATATAAGGAACTACTTGGAGCAAACTTTTCTCCTTCCATCTGAGGAGGCTCCCATCCAGCACAGGCAGATCTTAAGACAGACACAGAGCAACTATCTACTACAAGACTAGGCTGAACAAGGTTGGGAAAGATTTTTTTTAAATGACTTGCACTTCTCTTCTATAGAGATTGCTGGAGCATCCCAGAGGATGAAGAAAAAAAATTAGGAGGCTAAATGCCAACAGTGACTAAAGCAAGGGCTCCCACACTTTAGGCTAAAATGAGGCCTGCCCCTTTGAAATGGCCCTCCAGGAACAAAACTTTGGGGATCCCCATCCTCAAATGTCACTGATCCATTTCTAAATACGGCTTATCAAATCACTGATTCATTATGAAAGCCTTTATGAGCCAAGGTAGGGCATCCTGAACACCTAAGAATGACAGCTTCATTTGGTATACAGCATGCAGTATGGAAATACAGGTTTGCTACACACATTTTTATTTGACGTTTAGAAGGCCACACTTTCCTCACATTGTAACTCAAGTACTGTATCAGCCTGGAAATTCCACTTTTTCCAAGCTTTTATCACGTGGCAATCTTGAATTTGGCTGAACAAGTATCACAGTACTTAATCTCTTGACAAAAGGATAAACCGTTTGAGAATCTACAAATCCTATACTTCATTGCTTATATTTAGACACAGAAAAACTGTGTCCCGTCTCACTGACCTTACAAACCAAGTTGACAGACAATGCAATTTGGACTATAAGATACCCTGAGGGAGATTCATCTTGGGAGTCTTACTTTTGTTTATTTTTATACAAAGTAGCTGACAATATTCTTATCTGAAAGGGGTTAGGAGATTATATCCCTAGAGGTAAACATATTGGGTTCAGGATTTGAAAAATAATTTGCATAGCTATCAGTAAAAATTCTGCTGATCTTCCAAGGGGTATTATAAAAATGATCAAAGTGGGGTTTTTTGAACTGGGAAATATTAATACCCGGGATTAATTGTTTTAGGGATTAAAGTTTTTCAGAAAAATGTAGAAGAGAGTTGGGATAACTAAAGTCTATATTTGAAGTAGGATATTCTTTTCTGAGGGTTAAACTGTCTCTTTACTCATGTACTTTATACAGCAGAATCCATAAGGGACAAGCTAGAATAAAAATAAAATGTGAAAGATGTAAAATGTCAAACTTCTGGAGTAACTCATTTTGTACAGAACATCAATCTAATGAGTAGACTGGAGGAAAAGACAAACTATCATTTAAATGTTCTTACTCCCAAAAGGTAAATATATTTAATTTTGCCACAATTTTTATATACATAATTTTACAGCACAGGAAAACAACATTACTTGCCCTCTTTGCCATGAGTGGGAAACTATCATTCCCTTCAAAGCTTGTCCCTTTATTTCAGAGTAGCAAGTTTGCTATTGGAGGAAAGTTTTCACTTCCAAAGGAACTTAAGTCTGAAGTTATGGAAATACCAGATCTCTTAAGACAGCTCTCCCAGCTCCAAACCAGGGGATTGGGAAGTTGTTTAAGAATGGAGGAACACAAACAACCAACAGTAAAAGGCCCCCAACACACAGTTTTAAAGTATCACCATTCCTTAAGAAAGCCGACAGCCCCTTTACTAATAAGAAGTCTTATAATTCTATTACCCTGATTAAGTGTTCAGTCTACTAAGTGAGCCACCATGCTAAATTATAAATGGCTAAAAAGAGCCACTTCACATCTAAGAGTAAAAGAAGCTTTGTTTTACTCCCAGAGCTGGTCAGAATGGCTCTCCACCTTTTAGCTAGCTCTAAGATGGCCAGCCTCTGCTTCAACAGTCTGCAGTCTTTACCTGCAGCGTGAGCTCTGGTCACATCTACATGAGACACTGAATGTGCAGTTGTTACTGCGCAGTCATTTAGTGCTTGTACAAAACAAGCATAAACCAGTACTAAATGACTGCACAGGAACCCAAGTTACTGCGCAGTAGTGCCGACGATTGTCTTTGTGACACTGTTACGCAGTAGCCTAATACTATATGCAGTAGCACTGCATCAGGGCCACATGATGCTACTGCACAATCAGTGTCTCACGTAGACACGGCCTCTGAGAAGTTGCATCAAAACTCCCTTCATTACCACCATAGTAAACTGCAAGTGACTCCCATAAAGGAAGTGGAATTACACCTGCATGAAATTAGAGGGTAGCTGGACATAGTATTTGTATGCTGCGGTGGAATTATCACTTAGAATCAGCCAAGTGGATCTGAGGAGAGAAATCGACCTTCATTTGCTGCTTTCAGAGAAGAGGTTAGTATTGGGATAACTAATAATTTAGTGAAAGCTTCTTCCAAAGACATGCAAACCCATGCAATTTGTTGAACTGGCTACTAAAGCCTCTAAGGCCAACTTATTTTTGTAGAGATTAGTATGAAATTTATCAAAAATCTGCCATTTTCTGCAGCTTCAATTTCTCTGGCAGCAGTGTTTGACT
>NW_017728906.1:154622851-154624514 GCF_001723895.1 Crocodylus porosus | reverse complement strand
CCATTCTTTTGTATTTTCACTTGCAATAAACCATAATACATTATTATTTCCAAGGTATGCATCCCATCTCCAGATCTCCTGAAGAAGGAAACAACTCACCCATACTGAGTAGCAACACTAAGAGAGATTGCCATAGCAGTAATTCCATTATGGGCAATAATTTTCATTAGAATTATAAAACATAACGCATGACCAGAAGCAGTTATCATCAAGGTAATATTCTGTCCAGCATCTAGGACCTGTTACTTCAGCCATGGCACTATAACTTCTTAACACACACTCTTAAATTTCCTTATAAAAAATACGAACCTTACGCTACTATGAGAATTTGGCAATGTTAAACACATTTATGTATACGCAATTTTCTGTTAAGAATCAGAGTAAAGCTTGGACTCTATTTCAGCTTTCTAAATCAGTCTAGGTTTGTAGCGACAGTTTTTGCATCTCACTACTGTAGCACAAAGCTTCTTGTTTTCAGTCAAGTTCTTACAGAAGAGATGCAAGATGCGGTAATTGGCAAATCACAGCAAGAGGGGTGAGGAATTATTGCTTCTTTTGGATTTCACTATCAAATTATTGCTTTTTTTGGATTTCACTATCAATGCTTGAAATAAAATATGAACTCTGGATGTGAACAACATTCTTAGTTCCGCTTTTTCACAGTTTCTATTTCTTGTAGCCTTCCACACTACTAGCTAGGTATAAGCACTTGCTTTTGGAACACTGCATGGCCTGAATGAATATCTTCAACTTGTCTTCTCCAACATGACTTCATATTTAAATTTGAAACTCTTATCCTAACATTTGGAAACCCAATGGATGCTCCATGCACATTAGTTAGCAGCATGGCCAGAATAAGAAAGGACAGTAGGCTGGGGAAAACCAAAGTTTGTGGCAGACTTAACCCACCACATGGAACTTAGTTTTGTTTGTAATGTAATTGATAGGAATTACAAATGTCTGTAATGTAATTCTCAGACATGGGCAATCAAGTGACTACATACCTAGTCTTCCCATTTCCCCCCAAATGCTGAATTTGACAACAAAAAAGAAAAAGCCTGATGTTAAAAAAAATCCTCAAAACAAAAATACCTTGTAAGCGTTAATGATACTGCTATTTGGCGTTATTAAAAGGGGAAGTGTGAAGAACATGGTTTCCTTTTCAGGTTTCTCATTTAAACCCACTGAATTTAACCAATTTGGTTCAAGTTTTTACTGAGAAGAAAGTGAAATTTCTGGGGCTCTCTTTTATGACTGGGCTTTTAAAACTGCAGGAGAGAGCTTAAGTTTTTTAAAAGGAATAAATGATTCTCATTTTAAAAACTTCATGAAAACATTACTAGTCAGAAAATGTTACATAAAAAAATTCTATTTTACAAATAAAAAAATCAAATAAGAACAGCCTACATTCCAGGTATACCTTTGTTCTAAAATGTACTATCTACATCATTCAGTTAAATGTACCAAATAGCACCCATCTGATGAAAGAATCCTCACTACCAGAAACAATACTATTAACAGGTTGAAATCTCAGCTTTTCAGAATCACTGCTAGTGAGATGATGCAACACAAATTAAGTCTTCCAGGAAGAGACTAAGGGTGAGATTGTTACAATTAAACCAGGTTAAGAACCCTTGCTTTAAACCTTTTTTTTTTTTTTTTT
>NW_017728906.1:154599461-154622220 GCF_001723895.1 Crocodylus porosus | reverse complement strand
TCCAGAGTAGGTGCTTGCACCACCTCTGAGGGGAGTTTGTTCCAGACCCTGCACGCACGCACGCACGCAAAACTGTTTTCTTATGTCTAGTCTAGTTTAAATCATCGTTCCTGGAGTTTATGGCCGTTGGACCTTGTTATCCCTTGGGGAGCTCTCTTGAACAGCTGTTCTCCCAGGTCCTGATGTACCCCTCTTACGTAACTGTAGGCTGCCACCAAGTCCGCCCCTAGCCTTCTCTTCTCGAGACTGAAGAGTCCCAAGTCCCTCAGCCTCTCCTTGTACGGCCTTCCTGCCAGGCCTTGGATCATATGAGTGGCTCTCCTCTGGACTCTCTCAAGCTTCTCCACATCCTTCCTGAAGTGGGGGGCCTAATACTGGATGCACTACTCCAGCTGCGGTCTCACGAGGGCCAAGTAAAGCAGGAGGATCCCTGGTTTTGCTTGAGATGCATCGTTGGATGCACACCAGAGTTTGGTTTGCTTTGCCAGCCACAGCATTGCATTGGTGGTTCATCTTCTGGTCAATCAAGACCCCCAAGTCCCTTTCAGTCATGGTGCTAGCGAGCGTAGCACTGCTGAGCCTGTAGGTATGTTGGGGGTTCTTCCTACCTAGGTGCAGCACCTTACACTTCTCTATATTGAAGGCCATCAGGTTTTGGTCAGCCCATCTTGAAGAGTGTGTCCAAGTTGGCCTGTATCCCTAGCCTGTCCTGCGGTGTGACCACCCTCCCCCATAATTTGGTATTATCTGTGAACTTGGCCAGTTTACATCTGACTCCCAAATCCAGATCATCGATGAAGATGTTAAAGAGTACTGACCCAAGTACCGAGACGCGAGGGACTCCACCTGTCATCTTGTGCCATTGCTCCCGTCAACTAGTACTCTTTGGGTCTGACCCCATAGCCAGTTGCCATGATTATCATATGGTCTGACGGCTAGGCCACAGTTCCCCAGCTTAACCATGAGGACATTATGGGGAAGTAGGTCAAAGGCTTTCTTCAAATCCAGATATATGATGTCCACAGCATCTCCCTTGTCCAGGACACATTACACCTGGTAATAGAAGGGGATGAGGTTAGTCAGACAAGACCTGCCAATCACAAAGCCATGCTGGCTGGCATTCGGAAGCCTGCCTTCTGTTAGTTTGGTGTTAATGGATCCCTTGACAATTTTCTCCAGGATTTTTCCAGGGATGGAAATCAGACTGATTGGTCTATAGTTCCCTGGGTCATCCCTCCTCCCTTCCTTGAAGATAGGGACCACAGTGGCTCTTTCCCAGTCATCCGGGACCTCTTGAACGCCATGAATTTTCAAATCTCTCTGCCAAGGGGGATGCAATGATGTCTGCCAGCTCCTTCAAGACTCTCAGGTGCATTTTGTCTGGGCCCGCAGACTTGTGAATGTCCAGTTTCTCAAGGTATTCCCTCACCTGATCCACATGGATTTTGGGCCTGTTGCCCACTCCCAGATTGGTTTGTGCCATTCCTGATAGTGTGATCCTCCTGGGAGGGTGAAAAACCAATGCAAAAAAAAACCATTTAGGAGACTGGCCCTTTCTTAGGCATCTCATGTCAGTTACCCTGCTGGGTCTTACGGGGCCCAATGCTATCTTTGTTATTTTTCTGACTACCCGCATATCTGAAGGAGGACTTGCTGTCCTTGATTCCTGTAGCTAGCTTGAGTTCGGTTTGTGCCTTGGCTTTTCTCAACCAGTCTCTACAGGTGTGGGCAAGTGCAGAGTAATCCTCTTTGGTGATGTTTCCTGTTTTCCAGCTGGTGTAAGATACTCTTTTGTGTTTAATGAGGTCCAACAGTTCCTTATTGAGCCATGGGGGGTTCCTTACTGCATTTCTTGTAAGATGGTATGGCTTTCTCTTGTGCTTCAAGGATTCTGTTTGAGAGACAATGATTCCTCGTGTACCCCTTTTCAGGGAGGGGGGTAAGGCCTCTAATTGCCTGACTGACCAATTCTCTCAGTTCGCAAAAGTCAGCCTTCCCAAAGTTAAGAACTTGTGTTTTACTGAGGGGTTTGCCTGCTCTTCAGTGATCTAAGAAGGTGACCAATTCATGGTCACTAAATCACCAAGCTCCCCCTCAATCTTCAGATCGCTCACCAGGTCCTCCCCTTTGGCCAGGACCAGATCAAGCAATGCATCTCCCCTAGTCAACCCACAGACCTCCTGGATTAGGCAGAGGTTGTCAACGTATGTGAGAAAGCTACGTGACCCATCAGATTTGGCCATCCACTCATCCCAAGAGATGTCAGGGAAGATCATGCATTGGGAGCATGTGGCTTTGACCAGTTCCCTATTGAATTCCCAATCTAGTTCTTCCTCTTAGTGAGGAGGTCTATAGTAGTCTCCTACAAGCATTTCACCCTCCCCATATTCTCCCAGTATTTTGACCCAGAGGGTCTCAAGACACCCTTCCTGGTTAGAAAACTCAATCTGCAGGGAGGTGAACTGATCCTTGACATAGAGAGCAACACCCCCACCCCTCTTCCTCACACAGTCTGTCCTATACAAGGTGTAACCCTCTACAGCCACCAACCAAATCATAGGTGGAGTCCCACCAGGTCTCCATAATCCCTACACAGTCAGAGTCATTTTTACATAGGAGAAGGGCCAGTTCCTCATGTTTAATTTCCCAAGCTCCTGGTGTTTGTGTACAGGCAGGCGAGTCTGCCATGACAAGCCCAATGCTTCCCTGAGGGGCAAAGCAGGACCTTTCCTTGGGCTGCTGCCGTTCCCTTGGGCTACCCAAGTTATTGGTAGTGCAGCTCACATGACCTGAGCTAGAACTGCTAGTATACTGCCCATCCCCCAGCGGTTTTATTTTAAAGCCCCATCAAAAAGGTCAGCCATTCAGGCTGAGAAGAACCCTTTCCAGGTGAGGTGGAGGCCATCCCTTCCCAACAGTCTGCTCTCTCTGAAGTGCGGACTGTGGTCGAGGAAGCCAAACCCCTCACGATGGCACAATCTCCAGAGTCTTCTATTAACCTCACTGATGTACCTGTCCCTCTGGAGCCCATGACCTGTGACTGGGAGGACTGAAGAAAAAACTCTGTGCTCCCAGACTCCTGAGCTCTGCAGTCACACGTGAACTGACCTGGACTTCTCCGTGCATTATCATTGGTCCCCACATGGATGAGTAGCATGGGTTGGTGGTTGGAGGACTGTATGAGTTTGGGGATCCTCTCCATCACATCCCAGACACAAGCATCCAGGCAGGCAGCAGACCTCATGGGCTAAGGGGTTGGGGAGACAGATTGCTCCCTTAGTCTCCCTATGGAGGGAGTCACCCAGCACAATAAACTCTGTCTTTTTCTAGGAGCAGGTGCTGGTGGCCCTGTGTCCTCACATGCTGGAGCCGGCAGTATGGCTGGCTCTGTTGATGCAAGAGGTGCAAAGCAGTTGTGAAGCTCCAGGGTAGTGGTAACCCTGGTGCTGCACCTCTTTGGGTTGGAGACAACTGTTGTCCAGGCAGCCCCAGGCTGGACTTAGTGGTGGTTCCTTGGTTCTGCCACGCTGTCATGAGCCATCGGGTAGAGAGCCTGAAAGTAAGAGTCTGGTTCCTGCTCTAAATCTCTAATGGAACGTAGCCACTGGACTGTTGCCCGAAGTTCCCTAATCTGGCACTTCAGGGCCACCACCACTGGGCACACCCCACAACGGGAGGTGAGTGTCCCCAAACCCAGCTGCCTGCAGTCTTGCTAGGCAGCCTCCACATGGAGCCAGAGGCTCTGCCTGAGTGGAGGCCAAGGCCGTGCCCGGGTAGGGACAGGGACAGCAGGCTCCACTTGGGTATAGGCTGGAACCATGGTCTCTGTTTTGGTGGAGACCCTGGTGGTTAGTTTAAAAGCACTTTCTCCTTAGTACGTGGTTTTTCCCCCTTTCATAAGCCTGAAGGTATTGTACTTATAAGAAAAATGAACCTTAAACAGCACTCAAGTGCTTAGGTCTTGAGGACTTTATGATTTTAAAGAGCAACCATCTAGAGCAGGGGTCTGCAATTATTACGAATGGCAGGCTGAACCAATACAGTTAGGTCTAAAGGTAGGCCACCCCTTCCACCACAGCCACTGGCACTGGGTTCCTTTGCCATCAACTTCACAGCTCTAGGAGCTGAAAGAAAAAAGTACATACAAGTTAGGTTTTGGGTTCTCCTGATTAACCCTGGAGAGCAGCCATGATTTGGGGAGGGGGGGGGGCGTTATTTCTTTTTTAACTGAAATTTCTTGTTACCCATGTTCTTGGGGGTGACCTTACTGTGACTATGAATTAGTCTAGCACATTTGAAAATGGAAAGAAGAAAGGAAAGAAGGAAGGAAAGAAAAACAAAATGAGCAGCACTATTTACTCTGCCAGACAGAGATATTAGCCAACTGCTAAATGACCATGCCACTGTCTTATCTTTGCCCAAAGAAACTCCATACAGCAGAGGTCGTGAGGTCACAGAGGGTCAAAGTCAGAAAAGCAACTTCCTTTAAGCAATTCAAAACAGTCCTATGCTAATGTGGGCAGCGGAGTCCCCCAGGGCTCAGTCCTTGGGCCCGCGCTGTTCAATCTCTTTATCAGCGATTTGGACGATGGGGTGAAAAGCACCGTTTAAATTCGTTGATGATACCAAAATTTGGGGTGAGGTGAGCACGCTAGTAGGGAGGAAATAACTGCAGCAAGACCTGGATAGGTTACAGGGCTGGGCTAGCAAAAACAGGATGTGCTTCAACACTGACAAGTGCACAGTGCTGCACTTGGCCAGTAGTAACCACCAGCACACTTATAAGATGGGAAAATCCCTTCTTGAGAGCATGGAGGCAGAAAGGGATCTTGGAGTCATTATTGACTCCAAGATGAACATGGGCCAACAATGCGAGGTCACAGTTGGCAGGGCTAACCGCACCTTGTCGTGCATCCACAGGTGCATCTCAAGTAGAGCCAGGGAGGTGATCCTCCCCCTCTATGCAACACTGGTCAGGCCACAGCTAGAGTACTGCATCCATTTCTGTGTGCCCCACTTCAGGAGGGATGTGGACAACACTGAGAGGGTCCAGAGGAGGGCCACCCGCATGATCCAGGGACTACAGGGCAGACCCTACAATAAGAGACTGCAGGACCTGAACCTGTTCAGCCTTCACAAGAGAAGGCTGAGGGGGGACCTGGTGACAGTCTATAGACTCACTAGGGGGTGGGACCAGAGGGGTTTGGGAGAGACCTTGTTTCCCCTAGCGCCCCCTGGCATAAGAAGGTATAACAGCCATAAGATGTTGGAGAGCAGGTTTAGATTAGACATGCATAAGAACTACTTCACAGTTAGGGTGGCTAGGAGCTGGAACCAACTTCTTAGGGAAGTGGGGGTCTTTAAGAGGAGGCTGAATGCCTACCTAGCTGGGATCATTTGAGCCCAGTTTTTTTTTCCTCCTGCCCTGGCAGGGGGTCAGACTTGAAGATCTATAAGGTCCCTTCCGACCCTACTTCTATGATTCTATGAATGCTGTCCCCTATTTGATTCTTATGCCATACTCAAGATATCACTTCCTTGTTTTCCAAAACACAAATGATCCCATTGCAGCACAAGGCCTGCTCAGTCTCACATAGCCATTATTTGGCTCATTTCTAACTATCACACCCTCTTCTTCACACAGAGAAAATCATAAAAAGGCATCCTGTATGTTTAAGGCCTTTAACAGTGATACCATAATAGCCACCTGCAAATGCAATGGGATAGCTGTGCTTGGGACTGAGAATTTCAGAACATTCTGGCAACAAGTAGGCAATCTTTCCCCTGCTGCATGCCCACACTAAGCCTCCTTGTGAGAGTCTGCAGGTACTTTCTTCTAACCAGAAAAGCTACAGGCAAGAGGATCCACAGCATGGCAGTGTCACTCTGAGACAGCAAGGCTACTTCTGGTACAGCAGATACTTGAGCAATAGGGATGATGCTCACTCATGACCCAGTAACTTCTAAAGTCACATTTTAGAAAAGGCATAGTTAATGACAATTCAGTTGGCCTTGCTCTAGTCCCATCACTATCCTTGCATGCATTTTGAAAGAAATAAGGAATGATCAATATATGCTATGGATCTAAACTTTTTTCAAGCAGTTATTTGGGGGCATATGCCAGAATGATTCTTTAAAAAGGGGGGCAGGAAGAACCTTTTTGAGTCCTGCTCAAAACTAAATCTGAGAGACAACTCAAGCTGACCAAATATTCTCGATACTGTTCACAGTAATACACAAAACGACCATTGTAGGTGTAGATCAGAGATGTGAACAGGAACTTAGACCACAATATATGCAGGTATGAAAAATCAGCCAGAGAAAATACCATTCTGCTAGATCAGTGGTCTCCAACCTTTTTAAGGAGGAGATCATCGTTGGCATTTAAAAGGCAAACCAAGATCTACTGTGTGCCACCACCACCCCCGCCTTTTCCCCCTCTGTCCAGCAGGTAAGTCTGTGGAGAGGAAGGGAGGGCAGTTTGAGAAAAAAATTAGGGGGTGCGCCTCCCCAGCAGGTAAGTCTCACCTGGCTGGGGCCCCACTCAACTTACCCTTGTTTCTGCTTGAAAGAACAATACAGCTATTTACGGAAGACAAATGTAGCTGCAGCTGCTGAAAGTCAGCCCAGTCCCATTGATTTTGATAGAACTACAGACTTAAAGCCAGCTGAAGACATAGATCAGCACATTTTTGGTACAACTCTATAAGAGTATTTCTGCACTGTATACTTAGAATCTTGCTCACAAGCACGAAGCTAGAAAAAGAAGATTAAGTTTGTTTCCTTGTTAGTACATTTTCTCTGTTAACCAAACATGCATATGCACATAACAGGTAGAAAGAAATTCTGCACCTTCCTACTATAATATATAATGCTGTAGTAATCTGTCAAATTTAAGATCCTATGGGAATAGGTATCATACAATTAAGTATTCTATTTCAGTAAGGAGATGGACCTGTCGGTCAGTGACTCTAGAAAGTGATCAGTGATCAGCAACTGTTTGATTATTACTTAAACAGAGAAAGCTTTTATTTATTTTTCAATAGGTGTTCTCATACAGTACAAGGTTGAGGCTAGGTGAGAGAGATGGAAAGAACATTGCTTTAGAAATCTATGAATATTGTTTCAGTATCAAAACCATGGTTAAAATTTCATAACTACACTATCCCTTCAGAAGGCAAAGAAGATTTGCCAGATGGAACTGGTCACTGCCCTCTTCCCTCACCACTCCTTTTTCCAACACTCTAAAGTAACCATAGTAAATTTCTAATTAACTAAGCATTTAAGATTACCCTGCTATGGTGGGATTGGGGGCAAATCTGAAGGGTACATATTCAAGACTAAACCCTAATTTACCCCTCTAATGGCAGAATTTGAATAACTGAATTCTGGCACTTGATTCACAAGTGTAAGTGTTCGAGCATCTCCCACGTAGTAGGTGCCTGAAATTCTTATCTTCCTTTTCCAACACGACCTTCAGAAGTGCAGCTGCCAACCTTGAGTCTTCCCTTTGGCACATGGATTTTCTTTTGCACTACTGAATTCTCTCCTATTCTTCAAATCTCATCTCCCATTGTCTTTTCTACTTCCCAGCCAGAAGGTTACACCAACTTAAAACTTTACCTTTCTTCTAATACAGCCAAAATTCCATAAGCCCCGTAAGTCAGGATCACATACTTGGTGCTTTTTTTCATGCCTGTTCTTTGCCATATTTAGATGGCTGAAAAATGCTTTGTGCTTTTCATCCAGAGAAGCCATGTTCTCACTTCACTTTTCTTACTGAGGCAGGAAATTACCAAACAATTACTATCATATTCTCCTCTTGCACTGCCCTCAATTTATACTTTCCAGTCCCTCCAGAATGCAGTTGGGAGGAAGGGGAGAATCATTTCCCCACTGTTGCTCTGATCAGATCACAAACCTTCTGCAAATTCAATCGTTTCCTCAACTTCTCCTTAGTTTCAAAGCCTTATAGAACTACATTTGGCATCACATTTCTGCTGTCCCTTCCACTTGCTCTTCATCCCTTATTTAGTTCATCTCAAGTTTCCCCTCCAAGCCAGCCCCAATGCTTCTCTCCCACTGTTTGCATGCTCTTCCACGCCAACCACCAGCTCATATGCCTAACAATCTTATTTTCTACCAAGCCCTTACTTTACTGTGTTCAGTTCATCCCGGTGTATTTAACATGCAAACAATATTAACCTCTTCAAAAGGTAAGAACTGTCTCTTCCTTTTTGTCTCTGAACACAAAACTGACACTTGATATAGTGACAGAAACAAAGGAAAAGTAGTTTACATTAAAAATTAAGGTAGGGGATTCGGTATCAGTTCCTAGCCTGCAAAAGCTTCAGAGATGCACAGTATCAAGCATGCAATGAAGAGCTCCCAAAAGGTCATAAGCACAGAGGTGCTCATCAAGACCAAGAGAAAAATTGGTTGGCAGATTCACAGTAAATATGCATCCCAAAATACTTACATGGCATTGCATGGTATATGCTAGGCCAGTACTGCCCACTGTCTCTCTTCAGCCAGACACGAACTGTTCTGTGAAAGAAAAAAAGTTATGCAACTATTTAAAAAAAAAATAGTGATAATGAAAACTAGTGCTGATGTGAACTGCTACACAGAAAGCCCTTTAAACAAAAACATCTTTCACCTAGGGCTGGGGGAATGGGAAGGGTCGATAAAAGCCTCCATAAAACCTCAACCTTTAAGCTTCCTCTAGTTATGTGAGGTTAGTGCATTCTTTGTTCATACTAATCCTTGGCATCTCTCCTAACTAAGCTTGTCACAACTTCCTTAATTGACATCTCGTATGGAATTTTTGACGTATACTTTGGTCAACCAGGAACCAGACCAACACTGAAGTATTTCACATAATTCTTCAGACTGGACTTAGAAACTAGCTGGGATCTTCTGTATCATCAAGTCCTCCTGCCCTGCAGGGGACTTTCTGACAAACTTATCAGGTGCCATATCTCAAAGCCAGCTAGATTTCTTGCCCTACCTTTTACCACTGGAAGTTTGTTCCAGAATTTCAATCCTCCTATGCTTAAAGACATTCCAACCTAAAATATGTTCAGTATATAGCTCCATTTGTTCTTGGGTCAACACTACTTTCTACCTTAAATAGCTTGTCCCCTTCCCTAGCATTTACATACCTCCCGAATTTAATTTCCCATGTTAGCATCACACTGGCAGCTCAGTGATCAAGTATGTTAGGACACCCTGGTCTCTTCTCCTCTATGATGAGCCCTCAACTCAGGACAGAAATTTTCATTGGTCTAAAAGGTATGACCAGGCCCTTAATATTAAATGCAATCCCATTACTATTCCTGCAATCTTCAAGGTCAGACATTTCCTCATATGAAGACTAATATTCTCTGTACTGACAATCTCTCTCAAACTGCATAATAAGCACAAAGATCAGTTCATAAGACTGAACTCTGAGGAACTGTCCTCCAATAGCTTCTTTTAGTCAAATACTTCCCTTTTTTTTTTATCTTATTTGCTGCCACCTCCCTTTTAAGCCTGCACAGGGAAAAGCAGCAGCAGTGGCTGGGTCCTAGGCACACACCCTCCTACTTCTGACTGACTCAAAACTGGGTCATTCTGGCCTGTAGCCCAAGAAGACTGCTGATCGCTAGCTTACAATGTTTCTGCTAATGGCTATTTTAACTAGTACTTCCCCACATGGCACTGTACCTAAGTGCAGACTAGATCTGCCACATTTGTTGTCTAGAAAAAAAAATCAGTTACCTTATTAAAATATGTGGATATCTACTTCATATCACAAGCTACAATATGGGTTTACTAAAAGTAGACTATCCCTTTCTTGGTTTACCTCCAGGTCTAACCATTCTTTATTTCTATATTTGTTCTAAAGCCCGATGTACTGCTGGAATCAAGGGGTTCCTTAGAGCTTCCCACCACCTCCAAATTATGTGCATTATGTTTCTTAATCTCCAGCCGGGTGGTACCATCCCCAATTCAGCAGATGCATTAAAAATCATGGCTCCTGGACCAGAGATTTCACATGCCTGCCAGCTCTTTCAGATTTCCAGAATGGAGATTTTACCTAATCCTCTGCAAGTGGAGCATACTGAACTTCTGAATTTTGTTTCCACCCACAGTGGTAGTTTCCATTTCCATGTGATCACTACCATGAGTCAGTTTTATATATTCCTACGTTTAAGTTGGCCATGCTTATTGAAAAACTAAGGCAAAAGGTTAGTTAAGTTTAAGCTGGTTTATACCTAAAGTATGTCCTCAATCCCAAAAAACCAAGAGGACATAGCAGCCTTATGGTGCATACTTCAGCATGACTCTTCAGCTCTGCCACACGTGCGTATTAGCATGCAAACAATGACACTGGAAAGCAGCTACACTGCCTTATTCAGATCTGACATGAGTGGAGAGGGAATAAGTGGGTAGGTCAGGACATATTGCTCAGTAGCAGTACTGAGCACAACCTGGTGGCTGTGTAAATGTGCCTTTGGATTACTACTAGCGACTACATATAAAACCAAGAGGGCTCTCAGCCTTAAAGGACCAAAACTGAGGCAGCATACTCTCTGGCTAGAGGTTGGTGAACTGTGGTGGGTATTTGTGATGGAAGGTAATAGCACTGACAATACAATCTGTGGCAAAAACAGAGTTCAGGCTATGAGATGGCCACTCTAACCTTTATATTTGCTCTAGGTTTTTAATTAAAGCACTAAAATGTAAAAGGGCTGAACATAAAGAGATCAAGAAGGTGAAAATTCAGTGCTACTAATGTCTGAATGTTCTTACTTGTTAGTAATCCTTTTACTACTCTTGCATTTCACAGTATGCAAACAGGACTGCTGTACCTGAATTACAGGATTTTTTACTCAGTCAATTACTTGGAACTGGCACACAGCATACTACAAGATAATTGATTCTACAGCAGATAACTCAGAGGAAAAAAACAACATGCCCCCCCCACACACACCTGAAGCAGTAGACAATGTACTTTTTAAATGTGTGTCTTTTCTGCACATCTGGACACCATACACTACTGACACACTTCCTAATAATACAAGTATCTCTTACAATTTATTTAAAATATATGCTTCATTAAATTAACTTTCTACATTTAATTGTAGAATACCAATGAGTAAAACAAATAGTTATCTGTAAGTGGGCAGACTTCATTCCCACTCATTAAATGTAAGGAAAACATTTAATATTGTTTTGAGATCAATGCCTATCATAGGCTGACCAGTATCATCTCACTGCCTCCTGGTATTCCACCATCTGTCATCTCTGGCCTTATACCACCATCTCCTACTGAAACGAATATTGCTTCAATAAAGGACTGCACCAATTAAGCTCAGCATGACTCCAAGAATGTGGTTTTCTGCACCCTAAAGTTCTGCAGCCACCAATGTGATCACTCAGGGTCACAACAAGCTGTCATCCAACTAGTCTGGGCTCACTTCATGATTCCAGACCCACCAAGTTCAGCTGGCGAATGAACGCCTATATGACCTGGCCAGTCTTATTTACCATCTGCATCCTCCACTCCACAGTCTTCTTATTGTCACTGTTATACGGCTAGCCACTGTGGTTTGCACCGAAAAATTCTTCACTTAGAATACTGCTGACACTAGCATAAACTACCTGGGAAGTGCAAGACTGAAAATTAGTACCACTGACTAACTAGCTACTGTATTTACTTGATTCCAAGACAAGGTTTTTTTGCCCCATTCACCGGGGGAAAAAGAAGTCTCCTCTTAGAACTGAGTACCTGCAGGTAGCACTGAGTCAGTCCACTGTGACTCTGGCTCTGGGCCTATTCCCTCACTGCTCCTTGGCTCAGCAGGGAGCCAGAAGAGCCAGGGAATGAGCACTGGGTCTTGGGCTGCCCTCTAGCTCTGGGCTCATTCTCTTACCTCTTCTGGCTCAGCAGGAAGCCAGAGAGCAGCAAGGGAACCAGTGTGGAGCCACAGCAACCAGAGATCCAGCACACAGCCAGAGAGCAGGGAGGGAATCAGTGCTGGGTCTCACTGCTCTCTGGCTCTGGGCCAACTGCCCCGCCACTCCCTGGCCCTGAGCTGTCTCCTTGCTGAGCCAGGGAGCAATGAGGGACCCAGCACAGAGCCACCCAGGAGCACAACACGTGGCAGTGCATGGAGAACAAGCAGAAAAAGAGCAAGTGGGATGGATGCAAGGGTCCAGGGTCAGGCTCCCTCTGCCACTTGCTTCCCCACTGCTGCTGCCTGCCACAGTGGTATGGGGGGGGGGGTGGAAATGCATTTAAGATGACCTTCCAATAATTAGAGTATTTACACAGAAAAGCATAAGAAATGGAAACATTTTCCATGTATAAAAATCTAATTTGAGTGAGATGGAGGGACTCTTAAATTCAAAGTCATCTTGGATTCAGGTAAATAGGGGAATTAAATAAAAAGTAGATGATGGGACAATCAGATTGTGGGAATCAGATCCAAGGCTCCTACAAATTCCCTTAAGAAGGAACACTGGTATCCTCAAACAACGTAGAGTTTCTCCACGTGGGAGTACGTGAGATGATGGCAGGGGAATACCCAAAGAATGCGTCTTTCCACCCTCCCCTTCCCCCACTTCCACCCCATACAACTTGGTGATGTGGTTAGCTGCTGTACAGAAGGCAGCCAAACAGGAAAGCACTCTCCTGTGTTAGTCATGTTGTCATTGCGTGGACCAGTCCTGCTTCCTGAGAGGCTGATGAGCTCCAGGAACTCTCAAGGGCTGGAAGATAACCTATGCCTCCCAAGAAACAGCCCTAGCTAGTTCCATCTTCTGTACGTCCTGAGATGCCCTTGTATCCCTATGATATTTCAGGGGTTTTTTTAAATGAGAAGGTAAGTCACATTTTCCTTTATCACAACAGTACAGGTACATGCTGTTCCTGCCAGCACACAGTAACAATAAGATCAGCAGCTATCAGGAAAGAAGTATGACAAGACTTACCACATCTGATGACTTTCCACTAATAAGACAGCCATGTTCAGAATGACAAGGATTTTTGAGAGTTATCTTTTATTGTACCAGTTGCATAGTTGAGAGGGATGCAGACAAGCTTTTGGGTACCAGTGCACCCTTCTTCAGGTCTCAGACATATTCAGATATGTATTTTAACCTCTTGTTTGAATTGGGTTTCACCATTCTATGAAGTATTTTTATTTTGGGATTATCTCACCAAATATATTCAAAAGTACCAGATTCAGAAATACTATCCTAGCAGAAACCTCTTTCCATTCCCATTTTTAAGTCTTTTTGGAATAAGAAATATCAACTTACATTTAGTTGATTAGAACAGACAGAGTTAAGATGGTACTTGAATAAAGGGGGTGGATTAAATCCTTTGATTAAAAAGAATGGATTTCTTATTGAAGTTAACACACAGGTTTTAAGAATAAACCTTCTTAAAAGTTAAATTTGAAATCATGCCAACCTTATGAAGGCTTAAACTTATGAAATTTTTTTTATTTAAAATTATTTAAGTAGTACAGGTTTGTTGCCTAATATAAAAACAAATCAAACCACTCAACTGAAAGAATCACTGGGAAAATGCAAAACCAGTTTTGATAAGAGTAGGATTTTCTTCTAGGGGCTGAGAATAATTTTTTAATTCCATTCTGCTCTAGTAGTTAGTTTCAGCGACTAGTCCATTCACAGCTGAGAAGCCAACTAGAAATTGAGAAGCAGGTAAGTTTGGTTTCCTGCTCAAGGAAACAGCTCGTGTATATAAAAATGAGATCTACTAGCTCAAAAAAGTTTCTGCAGGACAAAACAACAATCAGTTCAATTTGCTACCTACAAAGCAGGAGCATCCATCTGTCTTGGGAGACAACAGATTTGCACTGAATGAGGTACATCTGCAACTGTATTTATAGAGTCTAATTCTTGAATGACAGTACTGTCTGCACTCATCACAACTGAAGTCATACCTAATACAGTAGTCCTGAATATAGTGCAGAGTTCTTCTAAAGTTCCTTCTTTCCTCTGCATGTTGGGGTCTTTTTTCCTCAATAACCTTCATTACACTCTTAATAAACTGTTTCCAAGCAGTTTAATCCTCAGAAATCTTCTCCCAGTTATTTGATTCAATGTGCATTGCCTTCATCTCTTACAAACATCTTTGAAATGGAGATAAGGATATCTCCATGGTCTGGGTCCTTTAGCGTTCTCCATACAAGAGAACCTTGGGCATGCGGCCATCATCCATCCTCTGCATGTGACCAAGTCAAAGTCGACACTGACCGAGGATGGACATTCAGAACGTTAGCATGTTCAAAGACCTCAACATGGGCAACTCTGTCCCATCAGGAAAAATTCCTAGAACATGGCAAGGGCAATTTAAGTGGAAGCTGTTGAGGTGCTTTTTGACTAGAGTATGTGGTCCAGGACTTGCTGCCATACAAAAAGTTGTTGACAACAGGCATGATAGATCTTGACCTTGGTCTTAACAGTCAGTTTGTTGTTGTTCCACACACTGCTCAGCATGATTGTAATACCTGATACTTTGCCAATACAGGTATTCAGTTCAGCCTCAAGTGACAGACTGTTGGTAACAATGGAACCAAGGTATGTAAATTTACTTTAACATCTAATACATTTTTCACCTATTGTGATCACTGGTGGTGAACCAATGCTCTGGACCACAACACTGATCTTTTTTATGCAAATTGTAAAACCAAACTCATGAGCAAAGGAACTGATGAGGCTTAAAGTCACTCTCTTTGTGAACTATCATTGCATCATCATCAAACAACAGCAGGTCCCAAAATAAAAAAAAAAAATTCTGCACTTTAGGTCTTTGCTACCTAGAGACTTATTACTCCAGTCAATAGCAAAATGATTCTCCCCATTTTAAATTCTTATTTACCCATAACATTAAAACTACCACAAAAGTTGTTTCTAGGCACTAACTGAATTCTCATTTCTATCTAAAATGTGGTTTTATCCAAATCACAGGGGAAAGTAATCATTCATGTCTCACAGCATCAACTGTAAAAATTAAAATCCTGAATAACATTACCCAATTGCTTAAAATAAATGTGTAATTAAAAGAGGGAGGGAGAGAGGAGCTTTTACATACCACCCTCCCCCACCCATCCTGCTCAAGCTTCTCTTTTACCACCACCGTTATAACCAAGTCGGGCAGAAAGAAATTAAGTTTATATTATTTTATATTGTTCTCTATATTTTATAGGTTTCACCAAAACTAAAGAATGACAAAACTTGGCTTATACTTAAACAGGCATTGAAAAGGTGATAGCACAAAATCCTTCCTCAACTGGCAGAAGGACCACAATACCCCTCCTCATCCCTCCATCTCTCCAGTAAGTACTACCTTAAAGGCAAACTTGCAAAATTTGCTAAATTTAAAAATTTGCTTTTGAATGAATCAGTGCTGCCCGTAGAAAGACTTGGAACCCTATTTTAAGAAGTAGAAAAAAAATCAGCATCCTTTAAAGGTTTATTAACATATCAGCAATATTTCTAGTTACTCTGGTGATATTATGCTAGGAAAGGGGAATTGACTGTGGCCATTTAATCTTTCTGTTCAAGTATTATTTGCTTACAGAGGATCCAGAGAGCAGAACAAACATTTAGCACCAACAGTAGGCCCTGAGAAAAGACAATTTTTTCTGTAAAAAGAGAGAGACGCTTACAGCCCATGTTCTTTGTATTTTTGTATGCTCCTTCAAATAATGTTACCTAGAAATAAAATCCAGAGCTTTTAAAGCCCCTAAGGAAAACAACTCATAACTAACGACTTGAAAAACACATTTATTATGAAAATATAGCACAGAGAATATTTGCTGGTTGCATAGTTACTACAGTGCAATGTAGGGCATCTGCCCATGTTGAAATTCATTCTTTAGCTGCTCTAGGATTCAGCTGATTTCCATGGAAATGAATTGCCCATTAACAAGTGAAGTAACTTTGTTGTCAGTGAACTGACTGACTTGGAAAAGACTGAGGGCACTGTATGAATCAAAGGACATCTTTCTATTCCTTTCATAGGAGAGATGCTTTATGCATTCTACTGATAAAAGAGGAAAAAAACCGTGTAAGATTAAAAAAAATTCTACCATGCAAGCGAGACTGCACTGAAGATGCTGAATGGATGCAAAAACTGTACAACACATTATCATTATCATCTTCATATTATTGAAGATTAAAACAATTTTTTACTTCTGTGCACATGACTCATGTCCATCTGCTCTGCCAAGCTGGAGTACAACATAAAAAACTATTTAAGAAACTTTTTCTGCTAGAGAATTCTAGAGACACTTTCCCCAAATGTTAAATCCTGGTTTGCTGTTTTTAATTTTTTAAAAGGTGTATTACAAGTTAGAGGAACTACACACTGGCTGATACCTAGTGCAATATATTATGTAAAAAGGAAAATACCAGAGACATCTTTACCAGTTGGCATCTATTTCAGCTTGCAAAACCGTGTCGTATATAATCACCATTAGGAAATTTTGTGGAATTCCAGCAGCAGGATCTGCACCCTCCAGTACACACGGTTCTGAGACTGGTTCAGTCATTACAGATATAGTACTACATCTCCAAAGACGGAGATGTCAGAGAAGTGTTATAGGCTTGGTGCCTGCACTATGACAGACTGAAGACTCAGGGAAGCGATTTGTATTAATACTGGTCTAGGTCCTCAAGAGTTACTGTTTCCTACTGTGTAAATATTCATTTATTTGAGTAGTATCTAAAGGGTTCAACGTCTCATTGAGCAAGGTACTACATAGGAAGACAAGAATTGCTTTCCCCCCTTTAGGTCTTGCATATTACTACAGACTATCAGAAGAACCTGGTGGTTCCAACCCCTAAGCCCATAGCACACCACAGCCCATGCACTAGCAATCACTATTGGCTATCTTTCTAGCCGTTACTTTGGCAATTACCTATAGGCAATCTTGTAGAAGTAATTCCCAACAGGTACAGGAATATCAGAATGCTTAAGCTTCCTGTTTTATTGCAAATTTACCATTCACAAAAAGAATCCAATGCTTTATGGAAGACTACTCACTTGTTTAATAGATTACCATATTTCACATTTTCCCTTTTATTAAGATCCAGTACTAGAAATATATTGCAATTGTTCGTAGTAAAATAACTTAAACATTTTCCCCCAACTGGAAAATAAATTCATCTGGATTATTGCTCTCTTGGATGGATATTTTAATTTGTATATTGACAGGAAGCTCCTATTCTTTTGCCAGGGGTTTGGAGAGCTGTTTCCCTGCCCTTTTGAGGAAGTGGTTGCTTCCACCACATGCAGAAACGAGACTGAGGCACTGGAAACTATCAAAACCATTTTTAGTTTCTCTGTGGCAATCTAGTGGTCTATGAACCCACCCACTCCATGAAGCAATTTTTTAAAACTACAGCAAAAACCACCCACACACACCACATCCCATTTCCTTGGGGCTACTGAGATCCAGTCTAAGGCCATGTAGACCTGATGCATTTGATGGAGGGCTAGGAGTAGGGGGTAAGGGGAATTCAGACAAAGAACAAGGCATTATTCTGCCTCCACATCCAGAAATATCTATACATTGTGGGAGGAATCCATCAAGATAATTACTGATGTATCAGATCTTTAAGTTTCCACCTACAGAAGGAAAAAAACATCCGTTGATTCATGTCAAAGCCAAATACTGAGGACAAAATGAGTTACACTTCCATTTATGGTGAAGCCACCTTAAGATGCACAAGTCTGGAAGAAAACCATTTAGATTGCAATAGATTTTCATACAGATCTAACCCAGTAAGATATCCTGGTGCTGGATGACAGCTTGTTCAAAGTGAGCAAACATCTTAAAAATGATACCAGGTTGGTTCAATCATAACTGCCCTCTTCCAGCTGCATGGAGTATAGAACCATATTAACAGTATTCAGAAAACTTCCAGTGCTCCAGGGGAAAGGAAGGATAGTCACCTCTAGTTAAAAAGCTTAAGCACTGGCTTGGATCTATGCAATTTAGGAAGAGGTATACCAACAAAGCATCAGGGGATTGTTAGGCTGTACTATTTTCCCTACTCTTAACAGATTACTAGCATGCATTTTTTAAATCTCCATGTATTAAGTCTTCTCCTTTGCTTAAATGAAAGATTTGTCAAAAAAAGTTACTCCAAAATCTCCAGTAACAACGACTCAAACTTCCAAAGAGATCTGTCTGAAAAATGAACTGTCCAAAATAGCGGCCTTGGAGACTGCAAAAGCTTAACCTTGCCAAAATTCAGATAACTTTGCTCTTGGCAGCAGTGCTTCAAATCTCACCAAAAATCTGATAATTTTGCCATCTTAGTGAGAAGTTGTATTATTAGAAAGAACATACCTTTGGGGACTGGAGATGCAAAGGAAAGCTGGCCTGCATCAGTTAATGAGAAAAAAAAATATCCTTCAAAATGTTTTGTGCAGGAACTAAGTTCTTTAGTAGCTGCTACCTGAAAATTTATAACCCAGTTTTAGTGGTCTGTGATTAGGAATGAAGCATTTTATTCTAAAATAAAAGTTGAGTGAAAGAGGAAACAGGAACAAAAAAAAGTGAAAAAAAATATTTCAAAGTAACTCGCCTTTCAAAGATGAAAGAAAGCATTTTAGAAATAGAAGGAGGAAGAACAACAACTTGCAAAAGGGTGCGAGACCAAACACAGACAGTTGCACACACCAAAGTTATGGAGCTTTAGTTTTGGTCAAACAGCATAACTGTCACTTTAAAGACTGAACTAGTAAAGTGTACTTTATATTGAGTCGGGGATGGCACTAGGATTAAACTTTGTATGTTATAGATAGAAAATGCGTTCAGGAAACTTAAATGCTAGTTTTTAATTACATAGATATTTAATATTTCATCCAAAGTAATAAATATCTTTGGTTTACAACTGCCAATATTCCTACAAACAGATAAAATATACTATACAGAAACTGCTTGCTTTTCATTCATTTTTGTGTGCTCTAGTTGTTTATAAGCCAGCTGCAAGTTCACATTCATCTTACACAATACTCTAGCTCAAGTCTTGCTGTATAAGATGTTTTTGCATCCAATTTCTGCTGCTGTAAACTAAATTTAAATGCAGACTGCACAACAGTCAAACAAGACTTGGAAAATTTTCAATATTTAGATTACGTGGCTTCGTGGCTGAAGCTATCAAAAGCTTGTACAATAACTACCACCTGTATCTGAACTGAAAAAAATCTGCTGTTTAATTCAAATTTCTTGTATTAAGAAAGAGAAGGATTTATGCAATAGATACCCAAACTAAAAATGGCCAAAATAGAGACTGCAACTTTGTTTCAGCTTAAGAGAAACAAATTTCTGAGATTATTGCAGAACCATGGGATAGCTACTGTTTGACAGAGTACAACTCTTGGGTTCTACTTGCTTCTTTTATTTTCCAAGCAAGCAGGAATACGGACAGAAAGTTTCACAGGACGTCAAAAATGAAAAGGCACACCTGGAACCTGAGGCTTGCACATGATCATGTCTCAGGAACTTGCAAGTTTTGATTTTAATTGAGCAATCTGCCCCTCCAGGGCCTTGAGATACTGGACAACTGCATCTGTTTCTTCACCTTTGCGGTGGAGAAAGTAATTATTAACTCTAAATCAAACCACAAGTTGGGAGACCAGATACTGAACCACTGCTTATCCAGCCCTAAAGTGAATACCATTAGAAAAATCAGTTACCAATATATTTAGGAGTATGCTACACATTCGGGTACCCAAATGGAACAGTACAACTCATTTTACCTGCACTTGGCATTTTCAAGATTTTGAATACCATCACTTTTTTATCACCACCCTGCTTTTCTTTAAAGCAAAACATCACACTGAACTCAATATGGATTACTTATCCTTCTTGTAAAACTTCCAAGTAACAGAAGGTTACTGAACGACATGCAACCAGTTGTTATCCACACACACACACACACAGAGGAAATAAACATGCATGCCTTAAATTCAGGTCATTAAACCCTAGGCTCCTGGCTACTCAGGTGATTAAATATTTCTTTTCCTTTACTGTAAGACTAAAGTGATGACAAACTTTTTAAAAGACAAAGTTACAAAAGACAAAAAGTTAACAATAGTATCTTGAGACTATGCCAAGCACACAGCCAGTTTGTACTAGAAGCAGATGTGTACATCTGATCCACAAGCGTCAACAAATTGTTTTTCTCAAAGAGATAAATCTGTGCAGCAGGATTTTTGACAATGCAAACTCTAAAAGTTGAGGGCTACCCACAATTCTTTACTTATTATTTGTGGTAGATTTTTAGCTTTCAGGTGTCAGATAATTAACATTAAAAGTCACACACACATACAAAGGGAGCAAAGAATTTATCATACGTGACCTGTATTGACAGTGACTGCATAGTGAAGGGGAATTGTTAGCAATACATGCACAAATGTATAGTCTGTAGTAGTGTCCAGTATCCAGCTGCCTTGCTTATTGTTTTGGAAAAAATATCCACTAGGGATTACTTTTATTCTAAAAACAAGCCAGACCTTACTGAGATGTACCTAGTGATGGTATGAACTGGTACAGCTGGTATTAGGTGGTATCTTGCTGCTGCCACTTTTGATGGTATGAACTGGTACAGTTGGTATTAGGTGGTATCTTGCTGCTGTCACTTGACATACAGGCATACCCCAACAGCCCGTTCTGGAAGACCGATGGTAGCAAGCAGTCTTCCAGATTCCAAAAGTGATGAAGAAAAAATTCAAAATTCATGTTTGGTGGTGAAAGCTCAAAAAATGTTAATTGTCCTTGGACAGTACACCAGTTGGTCTGATTAATGGTCAGCCTGACTGTGTTGTTACCTGTCAAGGGCAAGCTTCACTTTATATATGGCCCACGCTCCTTTAAGTTTCTGCAAGATACAGGTCTCACAGCCCCTACATCAGGGGTGGGCAATTATTTTGGGCAGAGGTCCACTTATTGAGTTTTGGCAAGCCATTGAGGGATGCATGACAGGCAGCTCAGGGCAGATTAACATTAATTTTCTAAGTTTTTTTAGGGGCCCCGCAGGCCGGATAGAATGGCCTGGCAGGCCACATCTGGCCCCCAGGCTGCATTTTGCCTACACCTGCCCTATATTATAGTTTCATAGTTTCTAGGGTTGGAAGGGTCCTGAGCAGATCATCTAGTCCGACCCCCTGCCATGGCAGGGAAGAATATTATACTTGAATACACTCCCTTAAAATCTTGTACCAAGTCTTTAGTCTTTCTCTACTGAGATTTTCATCTCTACTGGTTTCTTTTGCAAAATGTACATACCTACACCATGGTTCTTGTTATCCCTTCCTCATTACTGAGTCCTTGGTTTTTACATTGTCCTCAAGTTTTTCAGCTGCTGTTTTCCTACTCCTTTCTTTGTTTCATTAGTATGCATTTTTCCCCCCTTTCCTGCCAGGTCATTCAGCAGTGATGAGGCTGCTTTTTGGTGCCTTAACTTACAATAGCTTAAAGTAGCTATGTGCTTAATGTAACTGGAACTCCTACATTTAGGATGCTTCAAGGTTATGGCTAACGCTGCAAGACCTTTAAACCTTATTTCATAGATTTACTTTCCTTATAATTAAGAAAGCAGGAGTAGCAAAATCATACCAGACCAAATTTTGTGTTATGTTAACAGGAACATAGAAAAGGGTCTGAAAATTTACAAATTAACTTGGCAAAAGGTTTCAGTCAGGCAAAGCATAAGACAGATATTGACCCTTACAAGTGCACAATGCCAGTGAAAATACAATAGATGTGTTACAGAAATTTAAAAAGAAAAAAAAAATCCATAGGTTGGAATGATTATTTTTCTATTCCAATTACTTTCTACTCCTCAAGTTGAAATGCACAAGAAATTGAAGTTTTTAAAAAGAATTTTAGATTAGCAGGCAGGCTTACTGTAGTCAGCTATATCTAATGGATTACTGATTTGCAAACAAGCAACACAAGCTAAACACCCTGTAATATAGGAGTCTATTGGGTTGTCAATCTGTTTATCAAGAAGTCTCTGAAGACAGGCAGACATAAGACTCTATAGCCATTTTTTAAAAGGTAGTACATAAACTACAGCCTAATATCAGAAGTTGAAATTTATGCAGAGAATAATAGGGTGAGAAATGGCCTCAAGGGTTACCTAGTCTAAATGCCTGCACAAATGCAGAATACACTAATTACACGTTTCCCTCGCTTCATGCGGGTTCTGCATGTGCACATTTGCTCTTATGACCCTTTTTATACTACAGATTAATTATATGCAAAGTAAATTCACTCTTATGCAATCAGTGTGGTGGAAACCCAGTCAGCCGCTTTGTATGGTGCATTGTGGGAGTGATATGCACAAAAATATAGTCTTCCTGTGTGGAAGGGTTGGAAGGGACGTGAGCAGATCATCAAGTCCGACTCCCTGCCATGGCAGGAAAGAGTACTGGGGTCAAAACCCTGGCAAGGTGTTCATCCAGCCTCCTCTTAAAGACCCCCAGGGTAGGAGCCAGCACCACTTCCCTTGAAAGTTGGTTCCAGATCCTAGCCGCCCTGACTGTGAAGTAGTGCCTCCTGATATCTAGTCTGAATCTACCTTCTGCCAGCTTGTGACTTATTGCTAGTTACTCCTGGTAGTCGTCGGGGGAACAGGGACTCCCCCAATGCCTGCTGGTCCCCTCTGACTAGTTTGTAACAGGCCACTAGATCCCCCCTCAGCCTTCTCTTGTGGAGGC
>NW_017728906.1:154588592-154599341 GCF_001723895.1 Crocodylus porosus | reverse complement strand
ATTCCAAGATCCTTTTCTGCCTCTGCACTGACGAGAAGGGAGTTCCCAGCCTGTAGGTATGCTGCTGGTTCTTCCTCCCCAGGTACAGCACCTTGCACTTGTCAGTGTTGAAAACCATCCTGTTCTCATCTGCCCATCCCTGTAACCTGTCTAGGTCTGATTGCAGCCTATTCCTCCCCTCTAGCTTGCCCACATCCCCCCACATCTTTTTACTCCCTTGTCCAAGTCACTGATGAAGATGTTGAACAGTGCGGGCCCAAGGACCAAGCCCTGGGGGACTCCATTGCCATCATCCCTCCAGGTTGAAAGTGACCCATCCACCACCACTCTCTGGGTGTGGCCCTCCAGCCAGTTAGCAACCCGTTTGACTGTGTTCCTTGCTCATTGTCTGCAATATGTGTGTTTTTGTAGTTGCTATCTCCATTATGATAGTGCCCTGGGCTCATGTATACTGTCTGCTGTTTGTGAGTACCAAATTTGTCTTGTAAGAGTGGTGGAAATGGGTCTGGGGGTCAGTACAGTCAAGGTCTTGGAACATATCCCTTCTTGTTACATTATAAAGTGGGTTCCCTTTATGAGAATGAGTTGCATGCAGTTTTCCAGGTACGCACGTACAGCATAGAGAGAGGGAAACCTGTATTTGTAAAACCATCGTTGTTAAATTTATCTACCCTCTTCTTTTAACCTCCAGCAAAGGTCTACCACCTCCTGAGACAGCTTGTTCCACTGTCCTTCTGTTCTGGAAAAAAAAAAACAAAAACAAAAACTTTCCCCCACCACAGGACCTGATCAAAATCTGTTTTTCCGCAGTTTAAACCCACTACTTTGTTTCTTACCTTTTGCAGGAAGAGAAAAAACAGTTACATTCCTCCTCCTACATGCAGCCTTACAAATATTTAAAAACTGGTATCATGCTTCCCCTCCAGCCGCAACATCCTTTTCTCCAAACTAAACATACTTACTTCTCTAAACCTTTCCTCATACAGCTTACATTCTAGTCATTTGCTTTCATCTCTGCTGCTTGCCTCTGGATCTGTTCCACTTCCTCTGCATCCTTCTTAAAATGCAGCCTGGAACTGCATGATACTCCAACTGAGGCCTGACTAGCGCCGAGTAGAGTGCTGCTATCACTTCTCATGTCTTGCACACAATAGTCTTGTTACTGCCACCCAAAAGTGTGTTTCCCTTTTGCCATCTACAATTACACTGCTGACTCATGTAGAGTCTGTGATCCAAGTCAGCAATGCTATTACCCAGTCAATCATCTCCCATTCAGTATTTGGTTTTACTTTCCTAGATTTAGCACCTTCCATTTGTCTTTGGCAAACTGCGCTTTGTCAAGAGCCCAGATTTCCAATTTTATCAGAACTTTCCAAATTCTACTTGTCCTTCCAGGTGTTTCCAGCCCCCCCCCCCAGCTTTGCATCAGTCACAACCTTGACCAGAAGCTTTCCACTGCAGTATCCAAGGTGTTACTAATAAATGTTAAACAGCCTGAGACACAGAACAGACACCTGTATTTTATTTATTCTGTATACACAGGAATTAATTTGACACTTTGGGAACATACTTGGTGAAAGGTGGCCATATCCATTTGTAAAATGAGCAGAATAATGTTGTAACTAGAATTAGAATCGTGACATTAGTATACAGTTTAACTTGTTGAAAAAAGATAAATGCTAGAAATTTTGGACCTATCTATAAAAAGTTACAAAATCAGGTAGACAAGCAATTCTCAACTGTGGTGCTCAAGACACCCTAGGGTGCTCTGGATCCTTTCAAGGGTGCTACAGTGTGCTAGACAACATTAGACTTTCAAACACGATTCATAAGATAAACCCATAACTTTGAAATAGAAATCCATATTTTCAGTCTGAGTTCTTTGCAACAGAAAAACTGCTCTATTATTTTTCTGTAGCCAAAAAGGAGTGAAAACTAAGAGATGGCATTTTCCAAAGGATGCCTTGAGTCTATCCAGTGGTGCCTCAGGTCTAAAAAGACTGAAAATCACTGGTCTAAACAAAACTGCAATCAACAACAAAGACTCCATTCTACTGTAAATGTGGGCAGAGGAACAAAATTAGAAAGTTAAGGGTAGAGAAAGAATAGATCACAAATACTACATCTAAAAGATACATCTCTTTCCTAGATTCTTCTCAAAATCAGATGTCACACTTGTCAGCTAACTATGCCTTGTTTAAGAGGGAAGGAAAGCCACACTATCATATAAACATGGAAATTTTCCTTCTTAGCCTTAAATCTTACTGCCTAGGTGCCTATCATTTGTATCATCATAAAAAGGGATCTACTTAATTTGTGGTTTCACAGTTTGTGGAAACTGCAAAAAAACAGCATGGTCCAGGAAATATTGCATTGGCCATGATTTCCCATTAAATAAACCTTTAAAAGCATATTATTCATATAATACACTGTTTTAGAATGTCCAAATCCTTACTGCAATACAAAGAAAAACGTGACAATGACTGCAGTCATAGTTCACAAAAACAAGAGTTACTGTCCGCTAGTGATGTATGCCAAGGCTAGGCTAAACCAGTTTGTGACAACAAACGTCCCCTCTGGACTGAAAAAATACAGGTATATAACTGCAGTGGCTCAGGCTAGAAGCTGGGGGATGCTAGCAGCTTTCCCTTCCCTTCCTCAGTGCTAAGCTGAGGGAGGGCAGGATCCTCTGATTAGGGAGGGGTTCTCCCCCCCTCCTCCTGACCAACCCATCAGGGAATTGATAACAGTGTTTATCACCACTAACTTAAATGTTTATCACCCTATTATGAAAACAGAGGGACATTACCAGGTACCTGCTGATTCTGCCTTTGTCCTTTCTGCCACAGCAGGGACCCTTGCCAGTTTGTGGTCTGCTAGCTAATGCTGTGTGTCTGTGTAGGGCAGAGTGGATGGCAGAATCCCAGCTTAGAGGGGAAAGGGGGAGCAGAAGCCTTGCTCTGCCAGAGGTGCAGCCATGGAGCAGAGGGGAGGGGCTAGCTCTGCTGTGGAACAGAGATACTCTCTGGGCTGGGCATGCTGGGATGCTGGGGGAATCTGATTTAACTTAAACCAGCAAGAGGTCTGGGATAGACACTGCATAAACCAGGTGACCCAAATCAGTTAAGGCTGATACTACATTCAACTAGGTTAATCTCAAACCAGTTTCAGCTATTTTCAGACTGGTTTATGTAAACATCTGTTCTGTTACAGGTTTAAACCAGCTTCTGATCACTTAAATCGGTTTGTGTATAATGTTTTGTCCCTAGCCTAAATGAAGGTGCCAGTCAGTGAAGTGAAAATGTTTCTATTAAGGTTACCATTAATTACCATTTCTAAAACTTTGTAGACTACTACGTATAATAAATTACGATAAATCTATAATTATATATTAATCTATAATATATTTCAATTTAGATTTATAAATATGATAAATTATATAAACGTACTTTCTGTGGAATCTGATATTAAATTATACGGTACATGCCTCTCCATCAACCAGCGGTAAGGGGTAGAGCTTCTGGGAAATGCCTGCAAAACTGGCTCTTTGTAACATGACCAAACTGTGAAAATTGCTTCGTCTTGTCACAAGTTAAGGAGACTCCTAATTATAGGTACGATACTACTTTACAGAACAGAGCAATATTTGTCCTCAGTTCTTTGAGATGGCAGAACAAAACATTTTACAAGGGAAAAACCTGGTATCTACTTTTATGGTGAATATTTATGAGATGCTTAAGTGACCACGTATTAGAAAAAGGAACATAATCACTAAAGATCTGCATATCTAATTGTAAATGACAGGAAGAACATGCACTCTTGAATTCCTGTCAGTGTCTACATTGGGCCGTAGGGGAGTATGTTGCAAGAGGTAAAGTTTAAAGAAACCGAGCAGCTACTGGAAGTGCTGATGCGCTTAAACAATTCTGCAGGGCTGCATAGCAACCCACCTGCACCTGTGTGGCTTCTTCTGAAAGTATTACAGTATAAAAAACAGAACCATGCTCTTGTTACCTCTCTTGCTTTCTGTGCTTATGAAAATTAGCACTTAATACATTCCTGTATATTTCTTTCTAGTTTAACTGAGTGTACAGCAAAATGAAATTGCATCTTCAAGAGAGACTCAAAATGATTACAATGTTCTATTGAAAAAAGAACACTTAAGGAAACTGCAGCATTTAAGAAAGTAATATTTTAAATGACAACTTATATAATGTAAGAGTTCAGTGGAAATGTTTGGGGTCCCCCCCCCACTAAATACAGATGCTGAGGTGGAAGAAAAAAAGAAGAAAAACGACTTAGAGAGGGAACAGAAGCAATCATGAAGGCTGTTTGCAGATATGGGGGAAAACAAAACAGAAAACCAAAAAAAGGAACACACACAAAAACAACACTAAACCCCAGTGGTTTACTTTAAACTCAGCACACTCCCACACCGAGCCCAGCACATGCCCAGAAGCGCAACACATGAGCTGCACCCTGCTTTCTTCAACACCTGTAGAGATCAAGTACTTTAGTGGGGCTTTTTTGGCACTGTTATCTAATAGCTGATTGACTCCGCTTTAACTAAGAGCGCCTGATCTCTACAGATTGGGGCGGGCAGTTATTTTGGGCAGAGGGCTGCTTACTGAGTTTTGGCAAGCCATTGAGGGCCACGTGACAGGCAGCCCCCAGGGCAGATTAATATTAATTTTCTAAATTTTTTAGGGGCCCCGTGGGCTGGATAGAATGGCCTGGCGGGCTGCATCCGGCCCCCGGGCCGCATTTTGCCCACCCCTGCTACAGATGCTGTGGAGATGGACTGAAGTAACATACTGCTGCTTCCAGTACAGCACTCCTCCCCACCATGTTTCTCAGTACCTGAAGAGATAATTAAGTTCATGCTATATATAAGATGCCCACCCTTGCCCCCTCAACTGGAAAGCAGAGTTTAATACATAAGAGAAACAGAATTACCACCACCCCATGGTATAATTTCACACTTCCAGAAGAACATTGAAGAGGTTGCAGTATATTGTTGTAAGGTGGCTTTGTGATAAAGTATGGCAATACAATACCTGGAAAAGCTGCCACCTACCCATCATATCAACTTTGTTACAATAGATCTTGGCTGTCAACCGGGGATATGCATACCCCTGGGGATACTTGAGAAGGCCCTAGGGGGTATGCGTGGGTATGGAGCACCACCACATATCCAACACTGATGCGCAGGCACCGCCCACCTGCACGGGGTAGGGAAGCTTGCACATGGTGGCTGCCGCCACTTTGCATTTGGCCACGCTCCCCTCTCCCCCCCCAGCACCGGCTATTAGGGGCACAAAAAGGTTAAACAACCCTGCAGTAGAAAATTCAGCTCCAGCTTGTTTTTGTATTTGTTACAGTAAGTATAAACAATGCCTTGCCGATAGGTAAGATTTTGAGGACACAGTGGAACCATTCTACTTTATAAAAACCTTTGTTGGCATTCTACACCACATTACTTCTTTGTCTTGCTGGTTTTTTTGGGGGGTGGGTTTTGGAGGAGAAGAGAATGTTCTGAAATACTTGTCCATTCCTTTCTACTCCTCATTGTGGCAGCACAGTAGGGGATGCTACTATACAGGGTCTCTCTGTGCCAGGCTCAAAACCTCACTTTGGGAGAGTGTCCTTCGGGCAGCCTACAGCCGGCTGTCCACTTCCTAAAGAACATCTGCAAGCCTGGGGTAACGCAGCTGCCACCCGGGCACTGGTCTCTGGCAGGGCTCTGTGCAGCCTGGGGCACACAGACCCTGAGAACCTTAGGGGTGCTTTGCCCACTGTAATATTTCTGGGTGCATCTTTCAGCCTGAAGCATCCCTAGATAGCATCCGGAAAAGCTGAAGGAAAATAGAGAGGAAAAAAAAACAACAAAAACCTTCACTGGCCAAGCCAGAGGTAGAAAGCTTCCTTCTTCAGCAGCACAATGCAGGTTGTGACCCAACACCTTTATTAATCAGAAGCAAGGGGGGGGGAGGGGTGTTGAATGAGGAAGTCAAAATACACTTTGAGCAAACAAAAGCAAGTTGAGTCTTAAAAGGGTCACCATATCCAATCTCTGTAAAAATATGACTGGCCTACATATTATCATCTCCTGGCCGGTTTCCAGCTTTCTACTTACAGAAATCACCAGGCAGAAGTCTAGGGTGCTTGCTTGAAGTTTTCAAAATGCCCTCTGGAAGGAAGAGAGAGCTCCCCCACTCCTGCTAGGAATTTTATCTGGCCAGGTCACCCAATTTACCAGCCTGAACGAAGAAGAAAGCAAGGAGAGAAAGAGGTCACCTGGGCTGACCCAAGTGTGGGGCAAAGGATTTCACATTCATCATCCAGACTCTGCATTTCCACTCAGCACAATAAGCTGGACACATTTGTAAGGCTAGGGACAGAAATTGAACATAAACTGGTACAAGTGATCAGAAACCAGTTCAAAATTATAACACAAAAGTAGTTCAGTGCACATAAAACTTCAAAATGGCAAAACCTGGTTTAAGATAAGACTGAAACTACATCCATCCAGGTTAACTGATTTAGCTTAAATTGGTTTATTGAAGTTCTGTCCCAGATTCACTCAAGATTCAAGTTCACTCAGTCTCCTAGCATCCCAGGATGCCTTGCAGTTCCTCACAAACCCCATCCCTGCCTCACAGGGTAGGTGGGCTAGCCTTGGCCCAAGCTGTCTGCTCCAGCCCAGAAGGTTGAACACCTCACACACTTATGGCCTGAGCCACTGCAGGCATGTAGTTGTAGTTGCATTTTCAGAATCAAAAGTAGATGTCTGTTCACTTGCTTATCTACACAGCTTAGATACCTCAGACTTTTGACTGTCTGTACCTAGCCTTACAGTCCAGGTTGTTTCGCAATACACTTTACACTACTAATCAGTATCGGCTGCAACTTCAAGTTTAAATAATATTCTCTAGGAGATAAGACATTAAAATCTAATAAAATTAGTCAGGACACTTACCCAGCAAGTTTAATTTTACTTTGTTTACCTTTGCTTCTTTAGAAACAGAGAATTTTTTTGTAAACAAAACAAAAACCAAACAAAAACCTCACACTTAAATCTTACAGCAAGATCATACAGGAAGATTTACCTTTGAAATACGAAGCCAATGTAGGCATCTTGCCAATCCCCTTATTGATTCACGCATTAATTTAATATGTTTTAGGTCTTTATCATTCCAGTTTTTAAACAGTTGAACGCATGTAGTTTTTAGCACTTCCCTCTGAAGAAGTGTATCACTAATCATTGGGAAGTGTTCCTGACATTCATTTTTAATTTCTGCTGGCTTATTCTCTTCCTATAATTCCTACTAAAAGCCTCTTTCATAACCTTAAAGTTTTCAATGCCGTTTGTCACACTGTGGACAGTCACTCATTCTATTGGTCTTTCCCTTTTGTACCTATTGTAAGTTCTCACAATTAGAAAAAGCCAGAAAAGCTAGAAATTCACATAAAGACATCTGTTTTCAAAATAAACAAGTTTCACTTTATGCATTTAACCTAGTAAGTAATTTTAATAGGTTTTGAAAAGATATTCTAATCAATAACCCACAAAACCCACAATCCTGCTTGGTTAAGTGACAGTCCTGCTTGCTTAGGATTTAAGTAAACCTGTGTGCAAGTCTGAATGGACATAGAAAGAATGCCTACGCTGATCAATAAGTGCCTGACCATTTGTCCAGTGAGTTAGTATTTGATAAATGCTGTTTTATGTCCTATGCTACACAGTTGACTTAAGCATCAAGCATCACAGCATTGGCAAAGATGAAGAGTGCATTATCCACTGCACAATTCTTCAAGATGTACCAACACATATGGTACATTATTTACAATACTGTGCAGTCAGGTTGAGAACATGCTTCTCATTACTTCCCAAGAGATGCAACAATTCTCCTCTCATGATAGCTTAATGTCTCCAAATGTTTAGAGCTTTTCTGTTATTGGGAGGGCAGGGTGGGGCAGAGAGGAGGAAACCAAGGGGATGTTTACGATTTCTTTGCAAGAACAAAGACTATGGGTTATCCCAGGGTCTACTTGGAGTAGAGGAAAGAACTTGCATTCCTAAGAGAACGTGTTATACCAGAGTGACAGTCAAAACCACCACAGCTAAATGCAAGTAAGTACTGTACGTGAAAATGTAATTTGATAGTGGTCTTGCAACCTCCCAACTGCTGACTAACCTTCTACTTGCCTACACTAAAAATTACATGCATAGGAAAGAGCCTGGCACTCTGAGCAACAACTTTCTGCTATTTCAGAAGCTGAAACAGCAGGGGATACTTGCAACAGATGGTAAACGAAGTGCTGACCCTATCTCGAGTCATATTTTAAAGCGACGATTCACGGTACAGAACATTTACAGCCACCCTCAATTCCTGTGCTATTTAAGCCTGAAATCAGTTCTGAGCATCTGCTTACAGATGAGACAAGATGAGGGTAGCAGATAATGAAGACTTAAGAGGGAGGGTTTTTTTAAGGTCTCAACGTAATTTTTTTAGGCCTGGGGTGGCCAACCTGCTGCATGCATGCCACAAATGGCACAGGCAGCCTTAGTGCATGGCAAGTAGCAGACTGGGGAAGGGGACAAGCGGCAGAGCAGCAGATAGGGCAGGAAGCAGAGCAGCAAATCAAGCAGGGGAAGGGTATATGAGTGCCACTCAAGAAGAGTGCAGGGCTAATCTGTGGCAGGCCAGCCAAAAAGATTGGGCCCCACACCTTTTGGCAGTGATGAACTTAAATCTATTTGGCCTGTAGGCAGTTGAGCCAGAATCACAAAATGCGGAAAGGAGCAGGAAGAACAGCTTTGCTGATAGGCAGGTTAGACCTGGGGGTTAGGGAAAAGATGCCTTGATGTGACCAACTGCCTCAAGACAAGAGATTTGTTTCCTACAGATTTCTTTTTAATTCTTACATAGTCTGCTGGATTCTATTCTAGAATTTGGGAAAGTAGGCTGAACTAGACCTCACAAAGTCATCTTGTCCAGGTCCCCTGCTCAAAGCTGGATCATCCTGACTAAACCATCCCAGCCAAGTATCAGTCTAACCTGTTCCTGTCATTTTTTTTTCCTCAGACCTCTTTAGTAAAAGACCAGAAGACCCAATAAGCCTCCACTAATTTATCAATAAGCAAATTACATCTGTGTCTGGGTGTTTTTTCTAAATTTGATCAGATGTCCAGGATTTTAGTCAGCTCTGCTTTAAAGATTTTCCTGGCTTGCCATAGCAAGAAGCTGCTTGGGGCTGGGGAGAGCAGGGGGAGGGTGACTGGAGGCAGGGCACACATGCATGTGGCCCGTGTGTAGCCAGCCAGGCAGGGTGGTGGGAGCAGCCCGAGCACCTGGATGCAGGTAGGAGGCAGTGGTCAGAGGGCTGGGGCTGCCGGCTGGAGCAAGCTGTCTGGGTGCTGGAGCTACGGGGGTGGGGGGGGTGGAAACGACACACGACACACAGACATGCCCATCCCTCCAGCAGGGGAGGGGGCAAGAGGCCCTTCTGGGATTTGTGTGGACTGGCTAGCAGCATCAAGGCCAATGCCTGCATTTTCAGGGACAGGGCGCCAGGAAATGCTGCAGGGCTGGGGGGAGCAGGGGGCTGCAGGTTGGGAGTGAGAGGCACTGGCCAGGGTTGGGGGCTCTGGGCCACTGGCAGTGCCGGGGGCTGCAGGTTGGGACTGCCGGGGGCAGCAGCATGGCCCAGGGGGGCAGGGTATTGTGGGTTGGGAGTCACGGGACAAGCCTGTGGTCTGTAGATCAGGAGTGAGGGGCAGCAGCAGGACAGGGAGGGTGGGGAAGGAGGCTGTGGCTTGGGAGTGAGGGGCAGCAGAATGGCCAGCACACCAGCATATCATTGCCCCCCATATAGGCAGACAAGGTTCTTTGGGTAAATCCAATATCTTTTATTATACCAACTCAAATAATTGCAAAAATTCTTAGCAAGTTTTTAGGCACAAACACCCTTTGTCAGGCTGAGGAAGCATCTGCAGATGGTCTGTGCTCTTCCTGGATGGAGTAGTAAATCAGTCCTCCATCCCCACCCACCCCCACCCCATGACAAACGTCCTTTTTTGGAACTGAAAATACAGTAAACCTAGACTAGCAGAGTAGGGTCTCATCACTTTTCTGTGATTTAAGAACAAGAATTAGGTCCAAGAGAAAAACAGTAAAAGAACCCTCACAAACTTCTGAGGCCTTGGTTTTCTCATACCATTTGCTAGCAACTACTATATACAAAATCTAACCTTGGTACAGCAGTTCACCATTAACAATGAACTGGACCACGTAGAGGGCTCTGACCTACTGCTTCAGCAGTTCTCAGCCTCTTTCCTTACCAAATCAGGAACAATCTGTTTTCAAGAGGTCACTTTAGAATGAACCAACAAAGAAAGCCTCCTTCCCTCCTTTCCCCATCATTTCAGTCTATGGAAAGAAAGATGGTTGTTCTGTTTGATGCCATCAACTGCTCTGTACACCCCATGCTGCTCCCTGGTGTCTGAAAAGGCAGGCAACACCAGGGGACGTGTCAGTTATGAATAGGTTTTGCTTGTTTGGACACCAAACTTCACAGCGGTACAGAAAGTTTAAAGGCAGTTCCTGCCTACAAATTTTGAAATTTAAAAAAAGTCACTTGTTGTTTTTCCCATTAATTCTTAGAAGGCTAAACTAATGCTATCAGTCCTCTGTAAAGATACATGTGTGCTTTTTTTTTGGAAATACACAAACGCTAGGAAGCAGA
>NW_017728906.1:154569738-154588492 GCF_001723895.1 Crocodylus porosus | reverse complement strand
AAAAAAAAAAAAAAAAAAATCACAACAGCGTGCAGAGGAGGGAAGAATAAATGGTCCAGAAAGGTAAGTGTGAATTAAGCCATGAGAAGGATAGATAAAACATAGGAATAGCTTTCTAGCAACCCTGATAAAAAGCCAAGACGAGAACTGGGCAGGTCTTCAGTGGGGTAAGGACTTTAATATTCTGGTCTCAAAAGCTTTTTACAGGTGTGTCAATTAAGACCAGGGGTCAGCAACCATGGAACCGTTGGATCCAGCCCACAGACATGGGACTTTGGCAGCCAGGGGGAGCAGGCTGTAGACATTCTCCCTCTGTGCCTGGGGATATAAGCACTACCTGCAGCCGGGTCCTACTTCCCATGCTCTGGCCCCTGACCCAGGGTGGGTCATTCCAACTTGCAGCTGGAAAATGGTTGCCTACCACTAATTAGGACAGCATGCAGTTTACATCTGGTATTTCCTTATGTCACATTGGGTTTTTGACAGTCACTCTTGTGCCCCCACCTGTTCCTACTCCCCGTATTAGAAACTAGTATCATGGTCATTTATATAGCAAGTCAACTGGGGGACACACACAGTGCATCTACATAAGCTAGAGAAAGAGGACATTCTTTTCTAGGAAATAAACTCCATCTCTGATTTCTGAAGTACAGCAACGACAGTACTAAATCGTAGCATCAATGAGTCGGAAGGGACCTAGACAGATCATCTAGTCTGACCCCCTGCCATGGGCAGGAAGGAGCACTGGGGGTGGCAGGGAATAAATCAAATAAATTTCCAGTTTGGCTAGAATCAAATATTTCCAAATCTGCAGCATTCAAGTTAATACCTATTTTAGGTACACAGAGGCTATAGTTGTTTCACTACCACAAGTAAAAATTGGCAAATACTAAATCCATTAGGCTACATATGTTCTGTTTAAAAGTCATGAGAACTCAAACATAGTATTATTTCAGCCATATGAGGATTCATTGCCCATCAATGGAAAATAAAAGTGTGAGCAATAAAAACAAACCCACAAAAGGTGAGAACCTAAGCATTTCAAAGAATTTTGCAATGGACATTAAGATCTAGAAAAATAGTATAAGTCTTTTAGCCTACATCTTTTTTCAAGCAAGTATGAATTTTACTGCATTTGTCCTATGAGTTTCTCCAGTAATATTATACCAATTCAAGTGTTTCTACATGGTGTCTGTCCAAAAAACAAAGAGGCAAAACATCAAATTCAAAACTCACTATTGCCAGGGTATACACTAGGCTAGATTCCTTATCAAGTTGAAGCTTGTACAAAAAGGTAACTTGAGCCAAGTTGGTGAGAAGCACAACTTTGACAACCTCATTCTTTAAGAAAAGTACAAAATGTATCATTACCAAATCCAGTTCTAAGACATTTTCATGGCATGTACATTAGATAAGAACAGAGGGAAGAGAGTATTCAACCACCCCTTTAGCGGTTATGGCCAAATGGGGGGGGGAAGAAGGGGAAAGAGGGGAAGGACTTAAGCACCCACATTTTACTTTAGGTAGAATATAGGCACCCAGAGTTAAAGTGGACAATTCAGAGTTCAACCTATCTAGGTGTTTAGACACCTAACAGTCCACAGGTACCTAATCTTTTGGCTAGGGTCTAGGTTAGCGGTTCTCAACCTTTTTGAACTCCAGACACCCTTCCATTACTTTTGTGACTTGACTGGCATCCAATTTCAAACATTAATATATACCAGTGCTTACCTCCTTGCAGAGGGGACTAGGCAGTGAAGCTGGGAGACTGGACAATCAGGGACAAGCAGGAGCCTGCACTTATGAGCTCATCTCCCCACAGGCTGTGGCACCTTTTAAACGATCTGGCAGCACCTGGCTTGAGAATCACTGTTCTAGGTCCTCTTTGTGCTGAATGTGTTCAAAATAGTTCCCACCTTCCAAGGGTGTGGGTGTGTCGGGGGGGGGGTGTAACTTATAGCTACAGGTAACGCTGGGGTGGGGGGGAGGGTCATCCTACACCCTTCCTGTTGAAGCTGTGGCACCACAAAGACCACAAGATTCAAAGAGCCAGAAAGCAGGCCAATAAACGTATTGGTGTTGGGAGCAGGCACCAGGACCCTGAGCTACCCTACTCCCCTACAAGTTATGAAGCAGCTTCAGAATCAGGCTTCCCTCTTGACCTCTTTGCTGCACAGTGACACAGCTTCAGTAAAGATGGAAGTCATATGGAAGAAGTAAAGATGGAAAATGTCTCCACCAAACCCAGCATATAGCCTAGTGTTTAGGACACGCTCTTAGGAAGAAGCGCGAGATGGGGATTGTGAACCCCTTCAAAAAGAACCTATGAACAAGAACATAGCATTTATTTAGCACATGTGGTTTCGGCATATTGTTTCAGCCACCTTAAGGCAACGTCATCACCAGTGTGAAGATCTTGAAGGCCACCAGGTATCTTTGTAAATGGACTTCAGTCAGCAATGTGGGATATGGTTTCAACTCATCCACAAGAGCATTTGTTCTCATGATTTTGACAAAGTGAAGTCAGTCCCATGAGTCAGAAAGAAACAACTTGGTAATCCAAGGTGAGTTCCAGCTGTACAGAGTCACTCAAGGCGTGACTTCAGAATCTCTGTTCTTCAGAGTTCCCCCATCATCTGGCTTAGGCACCCCCTTGTGCGGTGTGCTGCTTGTTCTAAACCTCCTTTTACAGTCAGTTCCTTATTCTCCCTATTCACTATACAGGAAACCTAGGTGACTGCTTCAGATTTTGGAGTTCTACTCCCATAGCTGGGCACCTCAAAGTTAAGTGGTGATAATGAGCCACCCCATCAAGCTCTAAGTCACTTCCAGCCCCCTCCTCTTGCGCCCAACAAACTTATGAAGTAACTTGGGATGAAATAAAACATTGGCTTACCAATGGGTAAGACTTTGACTTAAGACTTTCAATGGGACAAGTATCTAAAAATCCTCTCTGTGCCATATTTCCCAGATAACTAACACTTTATCTGTCATCGCATTCCAAAGGCAGATAACAAGAATACCTTTAAATACACAGTATCAGTCGTTTTCATGCACACTCCTCCCTCAGTTTAACTCCACATTAATAAGTTATGAAACTACTTAGTGTTTGTGATCACATGCCTTGCTAATACTGCACAGTATATGACCGATCCAATTTCTTATTGCCAAGTCATTCCCAGTTCAGGCTTCCCTCCAGCTGGTGCACACGCACAATTCCAGCTTGCTGGGCTGGCTCTCTATGCCAACAGAAAGACGATACGATACCAATGGGCTGGTGATCCTGGCACTCACAGAAGAGATCCTGTTTTTACCCAAATGTTAGAAATATTTCCTCTATATGGATGTGAAAGAAAGTTTCAATGTATTTAAGGTCATCAGCACTTTTAGGATACTTTACTGCAAAAGCTGCCTGAAGGAACTGCTTGTTCCAGAAACATTAATTCTGCAGCATCCCAGAAATGCTTAAGTGGTTGATGTTCATCCATCAATTTTGTAATCTCTGTTAGCATGCCACTAGTAGTTTCCTTTGGCTCAATTTAAATTGGGCCAAACAGCTTTCAGGTATTAAGGTGTTGTTAAATGTGTTTATCCAAGTACAAGTAATTACTGTACTGTGGATCATCCCAGAGGTACCTGCACTTCAAAGGTGAATGAAGTCATCCCTTGCTTAGTCATCTGTGAAAGTTGCTTGTGAACACTAGGATCCTTTAGAGTCAGAGGTGCTTTATCAAAGTATGCTCAGCTACTAAACTTGCATCTAATAAGTTGGAGCTCATAAAAATATAGAAGGCCTTAAGTATTAAGCTGATGTTACTAATATTATGATTACTTTTATTGTACAACATATGTAAAAACCCTTTTTATTATAAGATTGGGACAGATCAGGTAGGGGAGGGGGAGACGGTGAAGGGGGAAAAGTGTGGTTGTATGGTCACACCAGCCTTTGCCACTAAGAGGTCTGGTCTCAAATCGGACACATGTGCTGTAAGCTCACTGCACACACCACCACTGTACCCACTCCCTTTTCAGCATCCTGGATTCACTCCTGTCCAAGATGGTAACAGAATCAAGTTGGGCAGAACTCAGCCTCAGCACCTCCCACCCCCAAAGGCTGCATCAGCAGCTGCTAAAAATACTGCAGTCCTGACACTCAAATTGCCAGGTAGGACGACTGCAGGCAGCTACCCCAAATAGCCTTTGAAGGCTTCTCTCCCCTCACTCTAAGAGCATGGCTCAAGCCTAACCCCACAGAAGTAGCAACAGGCAGGTACTACAGGGCTAGGCTGAAAACATGTGCTTTGTGCCCCAGGCTGCAGCAGGGATGAAGCCTGCCAGCATGAAACAAGGGTGTGCGTGAGAGAGAGAGACACAGAGAGAGAGAGACACAGAGAGAGAGAGACACAGAGAGAAGTGGTACAGAGACTGAGGGCTGCAGGAAAGAAGTAGCAGGGTGTGCAGAAGTGGTGGGGAGGGGGGACAGGCAGTAACTGTGGTTCTGGGTCCAGCTTCAACCCCTGGTTGAGACCAGAGCTGCAGCAGCTGCCTGCCCCCACCACCTTATATTTGACTAAAACAAGAGGCTTTCTCCCCTGCCATGTTAAATGGGGGGAAAGGGGAGAACCGCAGTCTTTAAAATTGAGTAAATACAGTAACTAGCTTCTAGTATAGACAATTTAAGAGTAATGTCAAGAATACAGACCACCACTTAGCCAACCCAAGAAACAGCAATTCTGAATAATATCTGGACAACGTGCAGGATAATCAGCTAAATGTGAACTCTCAGTATAGTGCTGTTGCCAAGAGGAGTGATGCAATCCTTGGAAGCATCAATGAAAATCTCTGAGGAGGGACATAATGTGCTCCTTATATTTAACACTGGTGCAACCACTGAAAGGGTCTCCAGGACTCAAGAACTGATAAACTGGACAGGGTCTCTGGAAGAGAGCCACAGGAACGGGTTGAGTGAAAGACTCAAGGAGTTCCACCTATTTCCCTTACCAAATAAAAGAGTTAAAAGGAACAACTTGGTTGCACTCTATAAAGTACCTAAATGGGGAGGAAAACTTTGGTAGCAGAGTCCTCAATCTAGCAGAAAAAGCTATAAAGCGGCTCAAAAAATGGAAGCTGAAACTGGACAGCTTAATAATTAGGTGAAATATTGTGTGTGTGGGGTGTGGGATTCTTAGAACAAGGAGGGTAATTAATTGCAGGAACAATTTAACAGCAGTGTGGTAGAGCTTCCAGAGCTGTTGGTTTTCAAATCAAAATTGAAAGTTTTTCTAAAAAGTTAAAACTTTGATTTAAGAAGTTAATTCAGGAAGTCCTACATATGCCATAGGTTACACAAGGACATGATTAGCTGCTTACAATGTTTCCTTCTGGCCTTAATTTAGAAAAGCCTTCCTATTGCTTCTTTCAGCCTATACTGAGCAAAAAAGGTGTGAATTTGATAGGCAATGTTCTGTCAGCCCCAAAATTCTGCCATCATTTAGCAGAAATCAGATTCAGAGTTGGAAGGAACCTCCAGGTCACCTAGTCCAGCCCCCTGCTCAGATGTGGCATGTGCTAGTCCCAAATTATTTAAATGTTAATACAATGACACTGGCAGAGCTGTAACACCAGGAAACAATATCCAAGAAAACAAAGAATTAAATACAGTTAGCTATCAGAAGAAAGAGGAAGGAGAGATGTATGCCAAGTCAGGCATACATTTTCTCTGCTTTACATAGATTACTCTCTCATTATTTCCGGGTTACTAACATCCCTGCAAGAGTTCAGTTTTTAGACTGAGAATGATGAGTATTTAGGATCAAGTACAAACTGCTGCTCAGATTAAAACTTTTGTTTCCATTAGATTTGATGCTGTGGAGCCAGCACCAAATTTCTAATCATGTAGAGGCAGAGACCTTGTAGCATAGGGTGGAAAGCAGATTATCAAAAATGCAACTTGACCAAGACAAAAGCAAACCTCAAACCTTCACACACAATTCTCAGAAAATCCCTGTTCTAGGAAAGGACAACCCTAGTGCTCTATAACCACTATGTACACCCTTGGATCACACAATTACCTAGTATAATTTCCATTGGACTGATGGAGTTAAATGCCAGGGATGATTTTGTCCCAGTAATGGTTTCCTGAGGACAATACAATGCTGTACAAAGCAAGGACTGTACTTTTATACATTGTTGCCTACTTAATAGCAACCCTGCACATGACAAAGCCCCTCACTCAAGAAATGCCAAGCTGAGAATTCATTAGATTCCAGAGGCAGCAAAGTCTGCATTCAGCAATTTGAAAATCCCCCACACGTTCTATGGCTGTTCACACTGCATCACACATTGTCCTTTCTTTCTTCCTTACTTTGATGCAATCATTGATAAAGAAGTAAAAAGACATTTTTAATGTCTTTGGTAGTTACAAAGCACTTGCTCAGGTAGCTTAAAGTTTAAGGTTTATTGCAAAACTCCTGGCTGATCCAGCTCACCATGACACCAATGGCAGAACACCAAATGATGCCAATGCCGGATCAGATCTTTCATAACAAAGGTAAGCATTGAACTACGTCAACACATGCCAAAGCACAGAAAGGTAATGAAAAGGCAAGGTAATCAAAATTAAAAGTTACACTCCCTACAGAGGGATGATTATGAACAATAAAACACTTGCCCCAACAACCAGGTAATATTACTACTATTTCAGGTGCCAGGTATTCTGAAGACAAGCAATGCACAAAGAAGAGATACATAATCAATGTAGTTACTTTTCTGAATGTAACAGAGGTCTCCCACAAAAAATGTTGGCTTCACTATTGTCTGTAAACTTAGAAGACCAGAGGAAATGGCAGGTATGAAAGTTAAAATCCATCTTACGTAATATACTTCCTCTTTTGGACCCCCCTGCAGCAGTACTGACTTCACAGGGGTAAAAAAAAATGTCCGTCTGACTTCATACACTGCTGAACACCATAACATGAGATGTCTCCACATGTAATGCTTGGTAACAGCAGAGTCCCTAGAAACCTTTATATTCTTGGACGTTATTGCATTTTAGAACAAGAACCACGTTTCCGGTAGCACTTGCAGCTGACTTACTGCTAATTTAAGGTTGAAAATGTTTAAGGATGAGAGATGTACAAGATAATTTTTATGATGGGAAGCCCTTTTCAAGAGATAGATTTAGATAGACTCTGGACATTTGTTCCACACCCTGTGGCGCCCCCAGTTGGCTCTGTAAGCACGTTCCCACTCCATGGTCTGGGTTCCCCAACTTGCCTGCCACAACTTGATGGAAAATGTAAAGAAGGGGTTCAGTGGTGTTCCTTCCCCCTGGACCCAAAGATGGGATACTCACTGGTTTGCTCCAGTGGTTCTTGGGGCTCCGCCTGCCCTACACGCCATCCATTCGCCAGCTGCACAGGTCTTTGTGCCACTGCCCCAACTCAGAGTTATGGCTCATGTGTTGCCCTAAGGGGGCATCTGCCTCCACAACTGTGGGTATGGTGCAGGCTTAGGCAATCAGCCTGACCGCCCCGATCCCTATCATGACCCTGAGGCCTCAGATGCTGGCTTCAGAGTCCAAGTATATAGAGAATCACTGTCTTGGAGCTTCTAATGCTATGGAGCTAGGAGCTGCCAGTTCCCAGCTCGATGCCAGCTACTGCTCTCGGTCTTCTGCCTCAGGGCAGGGTCGTCTGGATCCCTAGTGCCCAGCATCCTCCCAGCTGGCTTCTTTCCCATGCCTGGCTTCTTGTGGGGTTTTTAAATCTCCCATGGCCGTAGGCCAAACTGAAGTCATCAGCTGGCCACTGCCCTGCTTGATTGACAGCCACTTAAAGAGCTGGCAAAACACTGGCTCGCATGGCTTCTTCTCCACCCCAGCCTGCTTAAAAAGTAAGTTTTTCATGGTGTGGGTGTCCCTGTTCCCTTCTTCGGAAGCCTTGGGGTCTGCCCCCAGCGTTTACAACCCCCACAGGTGTCTCCCGCCGCCACACTGACCAAGACTTCTTAGCCAGCACTTTCATCTGAAAATGTATGGCTGTTCCCAAAAAGTACAGCTGTTTTAGTAGTTCGTAAGTAAAAATCTAATCTAATCTAAAAATCTGGATCTATCAGTTGCTTTGAAAACTAGGACCAAAGCTTTAAACTGGTGTTAGAAGTTGACTGGAACTCAGGAAATGGTGTTGGGCCAGAATCTATGTTGCATTCCTACTGCGCTCATGATGGCACAGACCATGAAGGTGGTATGTAGCTGTATCCTGTAGCTTTGGATAAAACATGCAGGCTCCAGCTGCTGAATATGAAGACAACTACTTACAGCTATGCAGCTTGGAAGTGACAAGTACCTGGATTCCAGGAGACTGGAAGGAACTTGCTGGAGGACAGTCCAGTGTTCTGGTATCATAAGGTGCAGGTCAGAGAATCCCTTTTGTAAACTTTTCAAGTTTAATCTTATAAAAGCAGCTAAGTATTTTGTCCCCAGTCCTGAAAGGCTACAATAGAACCTAACCCAGGGGTGGGCAATTATTTTGGGCAGAGGGCCGCTTACTGAGTTTTGGCAAGTCATCAAGTGCCGCATGACAGGTACACAGGGGCAGATTAATATTAATTTTCTAAATTTTTTTTAGGGGCCCCATGGGCCAGATAAAGTGGCTTGGCAGGCCGCATCCGGCCCACATTTTGCCAACCCCTGACCTAACTACTCTAACAGCTAGGAACCTGTTTTTAATATTCTAGTCAAATGTTCACAGCCTGTTTATATCTATTTGTTCCTCGGTCAAAATTTTTTTTTAGTTAAAACTGCTCTTTTCCCTCCTTCACATTTATTCCCTGCCATTTATAGACTGTGTTAATTCTACTTCTTAGCCTTCTTTTTTGCTGGTCTAAACAAGTTAATCTCTTCTGGTTTCCACACATGTAATAGGCTCTCCATTCCCTTGATCATTCTCAGTCCTTCTGAGTGCCTGTTCCATTCTTTATTCATCTTTCTTGAATAGTCATACACCATACTCTGGATGAGGTTTCATCAGTACTTTGTGATAATGACACCAATATTTCCCCCTCTTTACCAAAAATACTTCAAACGAAACATTCTATGATCACAACTCTTTCACAGGGGCATCATATTGTGTTGAACATCCTGTAATCAACTAGTTCACTCAAGTTCTCCTCCTCCTCTGTTATTTCTAGCTGAGGAGCTCCTAGCTTATGGTGGAAGTTTCTGTTGTTAGTCTATCTTGCATTATTGAATTTCATCCCACATCTATTGCTCCAGTGCTTGAGATCATCCACCTCTCTTTCTGTGTAATATCCCAATTCTCCTCTTTACTGACAATGCTTCAAACTTTCTATAACCAGCAAATATTATGGGCACTGAAAATATTAAAACAAGATCAACCCCCAAGACTGATATTCGAGAAAGGTCACTGTTAATGTTGTACTAGCCTTATATTCCTCTCTTTTAAAAGCTATCCATTTCCAGTTCCTTAAGTACTGCACAATTCCTCTGCTAGTGCTCATCTTCAACAATAATCCTCCATGTGGCACCATATCAAACACTGGACTTTAAGGACAGCCAGAGAAACGACATTAAACTTCTTGTAATGTCATTACTAGACTTCTGAAAGTAGATATGCCCAGCTAGCCTAATGATCTCTCCCTGGTAAGCCAACATTGTATTTCATCCCATTTTCCATTTACCTGCATACCCGTAAATATTCTTTTTTCAATTTTTTTTTCAAAAGCTTTCCATACTTTTGAGGACAATACTATTGCCTTGGAATACTATTGACCTTAATGGCAGTTACCTGGATCATGTTCCTTTTCTACCCACCTCTTTCTTTAATACAGGTAAAACATTTGTTTTCTCCACTCATACTACGATCTGGGACTTGTTAAGAATTCTTGCTACTGGGCCTGTGATTTCACATGCCAGTTCCTTCAGAACTCCAATATGGACATGATCAGTCCCCTCAACGTCAGCAGGTTGAAATCTCCACATTGTGTGTTACCTGTCATAATTTCCATTTCCACATCCTTACTTCCATTGTGCATCTTGCCTTTTTCTTTAGGGTCAGCATTCTTCCCCTTGCTGAAAACTAGAGGCAAAATATTAATATAGTTTTTAAACCACTGCTAGACCATCCTTTTTCTCTAGTCCATCCTTACTACATACATATAGCCCCACTTCAGCCATAAAAATAAAGACCAAGGAAGAAGCCCCCCTGTATACCTCCAAGGTATAATTTTTCTTACTGAGTAGGTCCCATTTTCCCTATTTCTTGATGGCAGATAGTCTGTTGAGAATTTTTAGGCTAAGTTACCTAGCTTGCTACGAGGAGAAAGATGCCAGTTTTATGATACTGATGTCATCCAATTAACCAAGTTGTACACCCGTCATAAATGGTGGGAGGAGAAGGGGGGTGGAAAAGGTGGAAATCATTCTTTCACTGGTGTCTGACCATCATTTTGGTTTTGTCTGGGGTCAGCCTGAGCCAGATAAACGTGTTGCATGAAAAGTGCCTTTCTAGAAAGATGTATGACTTATTTCCATTAGTCATGAACACAGTTGTTCTTTGATAGTTTTCTCCTGGAAGGAATACATGGATACATTTCACTGGTTGTCCAATACAAGAACCTTTATCTAAAAGCATCAGTTTCTAGTCTCTCTCGCCACAAAGGTTATTTTCTTTAGTATAGTATGAATGGAAACAGAGGAATATTGTTGTTATGATATGCACATTGGATCTTGAACCTATGCAACTTAACATGCTAAAAATTCCCCCAAAAGGCAATTCTGCTCCCAAAATAAACTACTTCCTTTACTCTGTTAAAAGCCTTCTATATTCTAGAAATGTTACATTTGGTTATACCATTTTGGGATATTTGGGCATGTATGGCTTCAGAGCATAACTTTTTATAGCTCCCACTTTCCCCTGAAAAATGGGCAATTTGTGTTCAACTTCAAGTGGCTTCATTCTGTGTCTTTTGTACAAGATACTTTATCCCATTATAAATAATAATAATAATAATAATAATAATAATAATAATAATAATAAAAAACTTAACTGTTGGATTTTTTTCTTGTGGAAATTCTGCTCTCACATACCTATTCAGATATAATTTTAAGGGATACCCCCCTAGGCTAATTTTGGCATAAATACTTCAGTTTGGTAGTAATGCTTTTATAAAAGCAAAGACCAATAGAATTTTTCTGTGCTGGCATGTTTTAGAAAAAAGTCAAATGGAAAGGCTGATCTTTAAAAGAATGTATTATGTATAAAAAGCATTTCCATTCAGAAGGTGGAAGCAACATTTCTGCTCGTTCTTCAGACACCTGACCCAGCTTTGTTTTTGTCTTGTTTGAACTTAGTGGGCAAACAACTATTCATCCAAGAACCAATTTCCAGTGGGAATTGTGGCATGCTAGAGTGATTGTGGTTGCACTGTATCTCATAATCATTATCTTGATTACACATTTCATATCTTCTGGCAGCTGAGCCCAGGGACTCTCCATCTCTCCAAATGGTCTCATGTAAACATTGAAAGAAGATATCTTCACTATACAAACCAAGCGATGCAGTGTAATGCTATTTCTTGAGATTCAGAAAATTAGTTTGACCAGGAGCTAACTGCAACTATACTTGGCATCCTTCGAGTCATTTTCTCCCAATACCCCTCCTTTCTTATTAAACTGTGCTACAGGGAATTCAAGGGTTTTTTCTCTAACTCCCATGGCTCAATATTGCATCTCTCTTCAAGGCACCTGTCAATAACTGATCAAAGTAATAAGGCTAACATCATATCACTGTAGAGAAAATACTTTTATTTACCTTTTTACTTTGTCATTTGTAAAGAGAGAAGCCAGTTGCTAAGAACATTATTGCTAATCCATTAGTTTGTAATGCAAACTCCTCAAAGTTATTACCACATTCAGTGTTGGCAGACAACTGACACTGCTTTTGAGCTCAAGTCCTAAGAGGCACTTGAATGTCTGGCACAGCTGACAAGCAAGAGCCCATCACCACTTAGAGGGAGCATGACTTTACTTGCCTTGGAAGCTGAAGTGCCTATATGTACATACAGCGCTTCAAAACCAAATTTGTCTGACTTTTTCCTATAGCCAAAACTCTTAGATACCTCTTTTTAAAAGGGTCCTTTGTCATCCATGTTCCTTCATATCTTTTAGAATTGTCAAAAAATAGTGACTTGAATGTTTCTCCTTGATCATTCACTGTACCATATTCATGGAAATGCATAATATTCCTTCCTTCCATATGTTTAAGGAAAGCTTCAGTACTTTAAGAAGTAACTCCCCTTGCTAGACTCCATTCCACTTATGTCATGATTAAGAAATGCAATCATCTTTTCAGATCTGTTTTTCCGTTATATGCACTTATATTCATGTATGCAAGTACAGGTGTACTGGAGCAATGGAAAAATAAGAAAACAGGCAAAGATGTGGCACAAGGTAGAATAAGTGATTTGAGGAATTAAAGCCAATATTCCTGTAAGTTAAGATGCATCTAGGTTTGCTACAGTTATGCTACTCACTCAGATTTACTCTTACTCCTCAAAAAACACAGACACATTCTGGGTTTTGTTTGCAAGTGGTTGCAGTTCCTGTGCCTTTAGGAGGACGAGGAGAAATACAGCTCATATATGGCTCAAACACAGGACCAACATGGATAGTGGACACTGGAGGGAAGGAGGTTTGAAGAATTTCTCTTGTTATTTTAGCTTCTTACACCACAGCTAAACATATGGTTTTTGGAATACAACAAGTGGTGAAAGATACCAAGCGACCTGCCTGCTGTGGGGAGTACATGCTCACCCAATGTGAGCAGAGAAGAGCCAAATGAGAACCTCATAAAAAATAAAAGATGACAAACATGAAGGGCCAAACAGGGAATACAAGCTAGAGGGTATTAAATAAAGCTTATTATGTACACAGTGGCAGATCCTGGGGGTGAAGGGGGGCACTTGTGCACTTCCACACACCCCCCGCTTTGATTCCTGGTCCACTCCAAGTTTAACACCAACTGCCTAGCAGTAGCAGCAGCAACATTTCTAGGCAGGGAGAGCCGAGGGAATCAATTGACGTCAGGGCTCATTATAATCTACCCAAGCCCTTCTAAACTCTTCGTTTCACAGGTGTTAATGACCCTCTCTTTTTAAAGAGTCTTTATGTTCCACCAGTCAATCTATCCTTTGTTCTGCAATGCTGCTGTCTGTTAGCTGCTCCTGGTGACGAAGCCAATTCCATTTCACAGCCCTGCAGATCGTTTTTAACGATTTTTTTTTTGCTTCAATACAACCCTAGGTCCCTACCATATTAGTAAAGCTTCTAGTTTATTTTAACGAGAGAAAAAAAATGCGTCTTGTTTCATATGTGAAGATGCATCTCACCATCTGCACTCCCCCTTTCAAAATAGTAGATCTGCCCATGCTATTAAAAATAAGGCTCTGCATTGCATCCTTCCATGCATCTACTTTTGATTTCCTCTCTTGTTGGACAGCATAAAAGGGCTATTTCTATCTATGCTGCTCAGAGCACCATCTCTCCAGACAGACATGAAGGGACTGCAAGGAGGCAGGTTTACATTAACTGGTGACTGAGCACAGTTAAACATGCTCAGCATTTAAAAGCAAAAACATATCAAGCTGCCATAGATAGATAACACCACGACAAAACTACCCAAACCTTTGTCTCTTTTCCACTTCTTGGCTAAAAATAATCCAACGACTTAATACGCACAACCAAATTTGTTGGTTGGGGCTGGATTCAATGATCTTCCGAGGTCCCTTCCTGCCCTAATGCCTATGAAATCTGAATGTGAAGCCAATGGGATTATGTCAGCTATTTAGACCATACTGAACTCCCTGCAGAGGCCTGGTAAGATTTACTGACTGAGAGCATCAGTATAGAGCAGGATAGATGAATCAATTATTGCCTATTCATTTACTGACAGTTGCAGTAAATGAGAGAATTTGCTGTTTATGAAGTAGGATTTACCTCTCTGTATTCAGGGACTGAGTACCATTAAGGCAACTAATTGCAAAACATGGTATGGAACATACAATTACAGTGCCCTCCTCCCACAACCTTAATATAGTTGAGTTCATTTCTCCCCATCCTGCATCTACTTTGAAAAATCCAGCAAGAGTAACCATTATCTATAGTCTACCAATAACAGAAATTACAACTGCTTCCACACATCATAGAAAATTAGGGTTGGAAGGGACCTCAGGAGGTCACCTAGTTCAATCCCCTTCTCAAAAGCAGAACCACCCTCAACTACATCATCCCAGCCAATGCTTTGTCTAGCCGGATCTTAAAAATCTTCAAGGATGAAGCTTCTACAACCTTTCTGGATAACTTGTTTCAAGGTTTTACTACCCACTTGGGCTAAAAAGCCTGAGGATAAATTGATTCAGTCTTTGCAGGTTAGTCTAAGCTGCAAAGATTGAACCAATAAGCAAAAGCACAGGCATTCACTTTTGATTCAGGAAATGCAGCCACGTGCCTGCTGTGGCTCAAGCCAGAAGCCATGGGAAGCTACAGCACAGCTCTCCCACACACAGCAAGCCTGGGCAGTGTGTTTGCTTCCTTTTTCTGATGCCCCCAAGGTCTCTGGGATTTGCAGTCCACTATCACAGCAGCAGGACTTTGTAGGGTTGCTTATCACTTCCTCTTCCTGCTTTCAGAAGCCTCTGGGATTTGTAGTCCACACAGTCACAGCCAGCACTAAGTAAACAGGGAAGGGCAGCTCCATACTTGGGAGAAGGGAAGTTTAACACCCCCCCCCCCCCCCCCAACAGGGTTTGCCTGATGGGGCCAGTAAGCCAGCCCTCACTGCTCCAGCTAGGGGGCAGAAGGGCAGGGCCAGCCCTGCTTCCTGGAGTAGACAGCACAACACCGCAAAATGCTGGGGGACTCTGATTTAACTTGAACCAGGAAGGAGTCTGGGACAGAATTTTCACAAAGCAGTTTTGTAGACATCAGGGCTGGAAGGGACCTCAGAAGATCACTGAGTCCAGCCCCCCCGCTCAAAGGGCAGGAAGTCAGCGGGGGTCATAGGATCCCAGCAAGATAAGCATCCAATTTACTCCTGAAGGTGTTCAATGTAGGTGCTTGAACCACCTCCAATGGCAGGCTCTTCCAGACCTTGGGGCCTTGGACAGTAAAGAAATTCTTCCTTATGTCCAGCCTGAAACGGTCTTGCAGTAGTTTATAACTGTTCAACCCAGTCATCCCTTGCGGTGTTCTGGTGAAGAAGTGTTCTCCCAGATCCTGGTGGTCACCCCGAGATAAACTTATAGGTGGCCATCAGATCGCCCCTGAGCCTGTGTTTTTCCAGGCTAAAGAGTCTCATAGATCTCAGCCTGTCGTCGTAAGGTCCGTTTTCCTGACCTCTGATCATGAGTGTGGCTCTTCTCTAGACTCTCTCAAGTTTGACCCAAATTGGTTAAGTCTGATACTACAGTGAACCAGGTTTCTCTTAAACCAGTTTCAGCCATTTTGAAACTGATTTATGTGCACTGAACTCATATTCCGTTACAGATTTGAACCAGTTTCTGATCACTTAAACCAATTTATGTACAACTTCTTTCCCTAGCCCTAGAGAGAAAATTCTTCTTAATATCTAACCTAAACTTCCCTTGCTGCCTCCTTATAAATTTCACATACAAGGGAACTAAGTTTTCTTGGTAATACTGGTCAAACTCTTCTTCTTTAAAGGCAGGAACTGCTGAATCCGCAAGATCAGTAGATTCCTTTGTATCTAAAGAAACACACGGAATAGCTGAGCATTAAGGAAAGGCTTAAGGAGGCCTAAATATGTGCTTCCAAAGCTCAATTCTAAATGTTGAGACAGACTAGTTTTCAAAAATTGGCTTACTGATGATGTGCTGGAATACAGTGGAGAGTACTCTCTTATTGCTATGATAAGGCACCCAATAAACTCCTGCTTGTTGCGTCCTGAACCTGGAGAACTCTCTCTGATTCTGGTTAATACTTTCTCCCCATCTCTCTCACTGAAATGCACTTTCACATCAATGCAGCACATCCTCTGGGGGACACTAAAAGGGGCCTTTGTCAGTAGGAGCACATGTTCATTACTGCTTGAAAGCCCGATTCAAAAGAATGATGCATTTATCTCTAGACATTCATGATGCATTTATCTCTAGACATTCAAACTTCTGCAATTTCCCTGATTTCGGGGGCTTTGATCATGTTTAGCAAGCAGTCAGTTTCCTTTTGTGTGTGTATACACTACTCCCCTTTCTTTGAACGTCTACAAAACACAAGGGGAGGGTGGGGAAAAAAAAAGGAAAGTTAATACCCTACCAGTTTCTGGGATGTTTGTAATTTAATGATATGAACACTATTAGAGGTTTTTAAAAAGCAAGAAGATTACAAAGCTAAAAATACACATTAATACTATCCATTCAAATATGCTTTACTCTTTTTCTTCCTCCCTATTTTAATACCTCCACGTAGTCTCACCAACCAAAATTTTTTTTGAAAGCATCTTATATTCCTAATGATTTTAGTAAGAAAATGACACTTAATAGGAGAGGGGGAGGGAAAAAGTTCATGTGCATTGAAATATCAGAATTAAAATTTTGGAATATATTTTCTTCTAGTGACCAAGACAAAGGTACTGATTACATAAAACTTGCAGGTGAGCATATCTACACATGCAATTAATGCACATGAATAAGCTCTGGAGCTTATTGTTTCAGAGTGTGTGTGCAGCATGTTGGAGCAGCCCAGGCTGACAGAGGATTGCGGGGGGGGAAGGGAGTCAGCCTGCCAGCCCAGGGTCGCTCCAACTGAGCTTCATGTGCTGTGAAGAGGGTGGCTGGGGCATGAGGGTGCTTCAGCGCAGGGACCGCATGCTGGCTAACCCTGCAACGAAGGATCCTGTGCCCCCAGCCAGCCATGGAAGTGTCTACATGTGCACCGCTGCATATGAAAATACTGCGTAGCAGGGTAGTACCTGTATTACTGTGCAGCTTATTGTCTCATATAGATGTGCCTGCAAAGTGCACACGTTTTACCTGCCAAATTGGTTTCTAAGCTTGAGTTACAGTGGTTTGATTACATCACCTCAATACCATAATGAGCCAAACATGCACTTTAATTTTCCTCACACTGGTTCTCACATACCCCACAGTTTACAAGTGAACCCCTTATGAGCAGACTGCTAATTCATTTAACCTTTGGAAAAAAGTGACACTTTTGTAACTCCTCTGTCATGATTAATGCTTGGCTATTAAGTTATCTACTTTGAGAATATATTTATATTGATAGGAAACTATCTAGAAGACAGAAAGGAAGGGCAAAAACGACTCAAGATAACAATTCTCAAGTGTTAAGGGACGAATCCAGAACTGCTGGCTGTGATGATTTGGTATAAGGTGGCAAAACTAAGAAAACTAGTTTTCATCTAGATAGAAAGGGACCTGGGAAGCCAAGAGATTCATGCATAGAATTGCTCAGAGTCAGGAGAAGCAGTGGGAGATCTTTTAGGTAATGCAGGCAGAAAGACTTTTAAAAAAACTCAACCAAACAAAAAAACCCAAAAAACAACAAAACAAGCCCCCAAACAAGTCTTTCTTGTGATTTTGTCTTCCCCCTAAATCAAGCAAAGCCTTTCATTTTAAGAAGGCCGTTGGGTCAGACTTCCAAGAGAGCGCCACAAGCGTCCAACTCAGTTGGACCTGAAAGGTAAGAATGGATGATACACTGTGTACTAGGGTCTGGGGGCTATGTAGATTAACAATAATACCATCTTAAAGACGAGGAAAACTTTACCGTTTGTGAATGTGTCAGCTGATCCACCCTAACAGTTCCAGCAAGCTGCTTCTATCACTTAACTGAATCTACACTTCAATGATTGGCCCCTGCATGAAACAGATGGTAAATTATTCCAATTTACCTTCCGCTTACTACAGGAAACAGCAGACAAAACAGTTATACCATGTTTTATCTGAATCTGCTAAGTCTCCCTTCCCATACTCTTAGAAGTAACATACTTATTTCACCTGTCTGTACTAATGATTCTCAACCAGGGTGGCATTCAATATTAGCGCTGTTAGGTGTGCAAACACATACATACAATTCACAGGATAAACTCAGGGATTTCAAATGGGAATCCACAGTGTCGAAAACATTATGACCTGTTGGTTGTGGTTGTTTTGAGTCCTTTGCAAGAAAAGCGTTGCTCTAGTGGTTTTTACTCTTTTTGTCCATGGAAAAATAAGAGTTGGCATTTTCCGAGGGGTGCCTCATATACAGGGAGTGTCTTGAGTCTAAAAAGTTCAAGAGCCACTTAAGTGGGAGAACTGAAAGAGTCCACCTAAGGATGAGTGAAGGCACAGGGCCTCTTACTTGCACTTAATGGCTGGGGACACAAGTTACACATAAACCAGTTTAAGTGATCAGAAATTGGTCAAAACCAGCAACAGAACAGAAGTTCAGTGCACGTAAACCAGTTTCAAAACTAGTTTAAGATAAACCTGGCTGAATGCAGAATCAGACTCAACTGATTGAGGTCAAACCGGTTTATGAAACTTCTGTCTCAGACCCCTTCCTGGTTCAAGTTAAATTACAGTCCCCCAGCATCCCAGGATGCTTTGCACCCCTGGGCTGGGCAGGGCAGTCTGCTGAAGCAGTGCAGGGCTGGCCCCACCCTTCTGTTCTCTAGCCAGAGCAGTGAGGGCTGGCTGACAAGAGTATGGGGGGGGG
>NW_017728906.1:154566422-154569638 GCF_001723895.1 Crocodylus porosus | reverse complement strand
GAGCAAAACTGGTTTAAGGGAAACCTGGTTGAATGTAGTATCAGACTTCACTGATTTGGGTCAAGCTGGTTATGGAACTTCTGTCCCAGACCTCTCCCTGATTCAAGTTGTCCCTGCTCCGCAGTCTTGCCAGGGCTGATAGTGGGGGTAGTTGGGGGAACCCTGGCTGGGGATGCAGCCTGGTCTGCCTGGTGGGGGTAGAGCCCTGCCAGACTTTTTCCCCAGTGGAGTGGAGGTGGTATGGGACAGCAGGCTCAAGCAGAGAAGGGAGGGAAGGAGAGGGAGTAAACCCTCTGCCTCCCCCTGCTTCACCTGAGGTGTTGTGCAGGCTGCCAGCTGGCCATGTCCCCTGCCACTCAGAGGCAAACCTGGCAAAGGCTGCTTCCCCCATTCCCCTCCAGACACCTTGGCAGGGGTCCCTGCAGGCCAGGGTGGGGGTTTAAACCCTTTACCCCCACAGTCACACTCAGCAGCCACCCTTCTCCCAGATCAGCTTCCCTCCAGCTTTCTGGCCACTGCGGAAGGGAAGAGAGGGCTCGTTCTAGTACCCTGCAACATCTGCAGTAGCTTAGGCAAGAAACATGGCTTCATTTCTGGAATCAAAAATGAATGTCTATTCACTTTGTTCTCAGTTCAATCTAGACACATTAGACTAATCTGCAAAGACTGAATCAATTCAGGCTTGAGTTTTCTGAATGTCTATACTTAGCCAATAAAAACAGAAAAAGGGACACAGCATTAATTAACTCCAAAGCTGTGACTGTAAGTGTCTCACTAATCTAGCTTCCAGATATTTCCCAGAGAACACCTACTCTTTCTGACATTCACTGAAGACAGAAGCAAACCAGAAATCAAGCTTTACAAGCTTGATTACTGCACATCTGCCCTAATCTGTGATCCCATCCTGAGGATCCTTTCTTGTAGATGCTTTTAGTTAATTTCACATGGCATGAAGTAGGCTACCCCCAAAACTTTACTTTTGTAGTATCACAAAATGTAGATCTTCATAAATTCCACCTGTCTGGTTCCACTTGTAATCTAGGTTAAAATAGGAGAGGCTTTCACATGTTCAACCCAGTCATTCTTGAAATGCTTACTTAGCTGGGACATGCACAAATAGGTATAAACTGATTATGAACAACTTTAGGCTGGAAATAAGTAGTAAACCATCAGGCCAGCAAGATTCTGAAACAGCCTTCCAATAAACACTGCAGGCAAAACGTCTTACTATCCATCTTTAAGATAAAGCTTTCCCAGTTCATGAAGCTGATGTGAAGCCTGCTGGAAAGGAGGCTGAAATCAGTAGGTTTCTATAGATGTGCAGGGAGCCTGCTCTGATGTGCTGGAAATCCAGCACATGAGAGCATACTTGATTAATTAGGTCTGCTGGAGCATGAAAATCGCCATGCTCTGGCAGTCTTCCGTGTCACAAGCATCAGTGTCCCTATGCATCTCCACTCGGGGGGGGGGGGGAAGGCAGCGGGGCACTTTGAACTTTAAACACATTCGATGAACTTTAGTTCAAAGCACCCCACCACCATTTTTCCAGCATGGGGATGCTGATATGTGATGTGTGGGCACTTTTAATTAGTGAGCCACACTAATTAAAGCACTCCGTGCTGCATCCCAAAACATACTTAAAAATGCCCTTCAGGAGGTGTTTTACTGTACGTAGGATGGGAAAGAAAACTAAGAACACACCCAAGAGATTATCCTGTAGAAGGACCGAGTGATAGTGAGTGATATATACAGGAAAACAAGCATGAGATTCCATATGCTGGCACAAAATGTTCAAAGCAAGGAAGGAAGCAAACTCCAGCCTATTTCCTTAACTATTACAAAAGTTTTGTCATGCCACTTGAAAAAGCTTTAAAAGCAGAGAATGAAAGCATCTAACAACCAGGTTTAGTTATCATTCTTCCCTCGCCTTATTTTGTATTAGACCAGTGCTGGAGCTGCAGAACTGAAAGGTTCCCTTTTCCCCTTTAAGCACTCACCAAGTCCAGTGCATTACAAATTGCAAAATAGTTTGAATGAAGGAAGAGGGATAAAGGCAAACACGAGACTTCTCTTAGGCACAATTCTAAGAATCAAAACTGTATCCTGCCAGAAAAAACACTACCCTCATTTCTAGCCAACAAAGGTATCCTCAGTTCCCTTTTCTGTCAAGCATAAGCCTGGTTCAACTACAGTTACATTTTGGCTATTCTTTATCTTCTTTCAAGCTAAGTTAGACATCCTAGCACAAAACCATGATCAGAATTTACTGCGAATTAAAAAAAAAAAATGTTTACCATAAGATCTTTAAATACTACAGTCAGATGCCTAGTGCATCTGTAACCATGTGCCTGGTTATTATAACTTAATTATAAATTATTAGGAACTGAAGCTAGAATTATTAAATCTGCACTAACCAATGGACAGACAAGACAAAGCAGACTATACCTTAAGTCACAAGGAAGATTCTCTCACATGCTTATGCACTCTTCTGACCCTAAACAATTAATTTCCCTCTCAAAATTGATATTATTTGTACCCATGATGAATTAGAAGACTGGATTGGTAAAAAGTAGTAAGTGTGCTCACTTCAGAAGAGTAACAACAGACTTTTCCATATAGCAGAGAACTCCGCAGATTAGTGCTGAAAAAGCCTGCTACATACAATAAATCCACCTGAAGATACTGCCTTGCAAAGTTGTTTATTCACTGATGTTCCTCTATAAGGCTGGGCCAAAAATAAATAAATAAATAAATAAAAAAGAAAGAAAGAAACCCTTAGCTCTTCCTTTTTAACAACACTTTAAGGTAAAAATAGACACTTACACCTAACATAATTTACAACACCTCACTAAAACTTGCCATGTAGAACAGATGTGGTAGACCTGCCATGTTCTTCTATACAGAAGAAAAAAAGCCATGCTTTAAACACTAGACTTAGACTCCCTGGGCACATCCAGGTGAGCGCACACATGTGTCTTATCCCGCCTCAAACCCCTGGGGTCTAAAAAAACCCAAAAAACCCAAAAAACAAAAAAATTCTCTGCTCCGCAATAGAGCAGAGCAAGACAAGGTCCCAGAGTGTGCCTGGAGCCAGCAGGGAGTCAGTCCTCCAAAAAAGATGCTCTGGTTTTGGCCAGAGCATCACTTTGGTGCTCCTGCTGCCCCCGGCTCCCAGTGCTGTCCAAAGTAAGCAGAGGGGGGCAGGGGGATGTGTGT
>NW_017728906.1:154553281-154566322 GCF_001723895.1 Crocodylus porosus | reverse complement strand
AGGGAATGTCCCTGGGGCTGCAGGGGGTAAGGACCTAGCCCAGATCAGTGCAGCTTGCTAGTCCAGCTTTGCACCAGAGTGGGTTGCATGGCTCTAGGAGGCGCGCACAGTAGCTGCACCTCCTGGAGCTGTGACCCACTCCAGTGCAAGCCAGACTAGAGAGCCACATGGGGCTTTGCCAGGTCCTCACCCCCCTGCAGGCACAGTGGGGCAGAGGCGGGACATGGCATGTGGCCGGCCTTGTGGGTCTATATGCTGTGTGCTAGGCTCAGTGGCCCCTCTGCCACCCAGCCAGGCTGGGCCTATAGCAGCAAGACCCAGAGAGGCATGTGGTCCCCATGTGCCGGGCCCAGCTGGGTCCTGCTGCCCTTGGGGCTGCTCTGCCACCCGGCCAGGCTGTTTCTATAGCGGCAGGACCCAACATAGCCCAATGTATGGGGACTGCATGGAGCCAAGCTGGGTCCTGCTGGCTCTGGGGCTGCTGGTTTCACCCAGCTGGACTGGGCTCGGTGGCACCAACAGCCCCAGGACCAGGCTTGGCTCTCCATGGTCCTCATGCACTAGGCCAGATCCTGCTGTTATAGGAACGGCCTGGCCGGGTGGCAGGACCTGGCACGGGGGGGACCACATGCTGCGCTGGGTCTTGCTGTCGTGGGCCTGGCCTGGCCTGGCCTGGCCAGGGTGCAGAGGGGTCCCAGGACTTGGCTGGGCCCGGCACATAGTCTTCATGTGCTGCGCTGGGTCCTGCCACCATGAAACCGGCCCAGCTGGGCAGCAGAAGCAGCCCCAGGGCCAGCAGGACCCAACTGGCCTTCACACATGGTCCCCCCACTGCTGCTGTGAAAGATCAGTTACAGGGCTGGGGCAGAGGGGCTGGGGGGCATTCCATGTGCTGTGTGGGGGGCTGCATCCCACAGGGGCCAGGGGACCCACTGGTCCTGAGAAGCCCCCCCACAAGGTCCCCCACACCCACAGTCCCACCCAGCAATTGCCCCACACCTACCCACAGACCAACCAACCAACCCACATCCCTCCACACACACCCATCCACCTTCCCCCACATCCCTTCTCATCCCCTTCCTGCAAACATATCCCCCATCACACACCCATCATGTGTGAAGAAAACCAAAAGCACACATCAACACATAGATATTTAGAATTTATTTTTTCATGACAACAGAGACACCGGTAGGCTTCCAAATTGCTTTAACATTGTAAATATGCCAATAAAGCATTACCCAACTGGGTGCGCGTGCGTGCTGTGGAAGAAAAATGGATTTGGAGGTATTTTTAAAAATGGATTTGGGATGCTGCTGCAGCAGTTCAGCTGGCACAAGGGGTAATGTGCCCAGGTACCAAATGGCCAGGCCCCAGAAGCTCCTGAGAGCAAGGAGCCCTGAGCTGCTTGCCCAGGCACCTTTTTGTATGGATGAGGCTAGGACAGGGCAGCTTTTTATACTGCTGGGGACAGCATAGGTGCTGGCCCGAGGCTTTAGCTCCCCCTGGCTGCAGATCTGGGAGGAGCCAGGCAGGGTTATTTTGCCCCAAGTGGCACAATTTGCTCCACAAAAAAGTGCATGTCTGAGCACATGCACCAAGACAAAAAGCCCCGGCTCAAATTTGCACCACTTCTATTTCAGCTGCTGCAAGCACACATGCTTGCATGTGTGGATGTGCCCCCTGGGTGCATCTACACATACAATTACCCCCAAGGTAATAAACTCTGGCACAGTTTGCACCAGAGTCAGCTGCTCCCTACTGAAGTGTTTACATGTGCACCCAGGACTGCATCAACTCAAGCTGAGGTGAAGCAGCCCCAACTAGAAGGGGATTGTGGAGGAGGAGGGGGGGGCAGCCCCAGGCTCCAGTATTGGTCAGCAGAGGAGCTGATTGGGGCATAAGGCTGCTACAGTGCAGGGGCTAGCTGGCAAGCAAGCCCTGCACTGCGGCACTTTCATGCCACAGCCAGCCCTGGTTACCATCCACACATGCGTCGTGGTGGTGTAAATTATTCCGCCATAGGACAGTACTATCCTACAGAGGAGTCAGTCAATTTACTGTACCCTAATATGGGTGCATATGTAGATGGCAACCTTTTACTGTGGAGCTAATTGGTCAACTCTGCAGTAAAGTGCACATGTAAATGCATCCCCTATGTTTAAACAAGTGCTAAAAGTGCTCTAGAAAGTGAATAGTAGCTTAATCTGAGAACAGCACATCTAGGGTGATCAGCAAGGCACTGTGTTTCAATGTTTAGCCATGGAAAAATTAAAGGATGCGATCATTCTCTGCCATAAGCTTTGTTAATAGTTAGGGAAATAGCTAAATCCAAGATCCTTTCCCATGTATGACAGTATGAAAACAGCTGCATTATTATCACACCTAATTTTGCCTAAGCAAGGCTACCATGGACACTGCAGCAGATCTGACTGAACCAGTGTGTGGGCATGTGCATTCCATTTGGCTGCAAAAAAAGTTGGATACATGGATGAAAGGGCCCTAGCTTAAAAAGCATGTATTGTGTATACGGAAAAATAGCCAAAGCTTTCAAGTGGCTTTTACAAATAAAGCATCTCCCAGGATTTCTTCCAGAGATTACTCTGAATAGAAGGCAATAGTGCAGAGGTTTTCTGCCAGGACCAGTTCCTTTCCTTAGGGTAGTGCCTTTTGTTCATAAACACTTTTGAGCTTCAAGGCACAGGAACAACTTGCTCGCATTTCACTCAGCCATCTTCTCTCCTGTTTCTTTGCTCTACCTTTAAGGAGACACTTGAAGAAAAAGCTACTTTCCCTTGAAGGATTGTGGCAGCTGTGAATAGAGGTTTACATAGCCAACGCTGCATTTCATTTTGGAGCACTTTGCTCTGCCACTTAGAAGTAGTTATATTAGTAATATAATATATGCTTAGAAGCATATATTACCACGCGCATGGAAACAGTTGCTGGGGAACTTATGCGTAGATTGCTGGGGGGGGCGCAAATTTTTGGAAGGGGTGCTGCTAAAGAAACACAGGAAGAACCTGGCCCAATGAACAAGCTGCTCGTTCTTCTCCCTTCTAAAAATTACTTAACTCAAAGCCAACAGTGTAACCACTCTAAGGTGCCAGAAAGCCTACTGGAAATTGGTTCTTGGCCCACTGAGCCCAAACAAGACCAGGATCAGATATGAGAATTCACAGTATAGGACTTCCTTGCAAAGGAAAGCAGTCCAGAGGCAGCTTTCTATTTTGTATTCATCATATGTGGCATTCTCCAGTTGGTTTCTACCATAACAGACCAGCCTGAGGGAAGTATCCAGCGTCTTCGGACAGGTTTAGAGGAGGGTTGGGTAAAATACGACCAGTGGGCTGAATCCAGCCTGCCAAAGGATTCTATCTGGCCCATGGCAGGTCCCTTGGCCCCATCTGGTCCAGAGGCAGGGGGGCAGCCCAGTGAGGCCGATCCCGCCAATCCCACTCACACAGTGGCAGCCAGACTCAGCTTCCCAGCAGTCCTGGTTACTGTGGCTCCTTCAGGCTGCTGCTATCAATGTCACTGCCACCGCCAGACCCAGCCTCACTGCCCATCCACCCTGGCCCATCCACCCTGTACCCACTGCCAGTGGTGCTGGACAGAGCAGGCAGGCAGGTTCTCCACAGAGACTGGCCAGGACCCCCACAGGTAGGGTGCGCTTGGCCGAATGGATGAGACAGGGACTTGGGTGAGCAGGAAGCAGTGTCAGTACAGGGGATGGGGCTGAGCTGCGATCTGATACCCACATGTTCCTGCCTGCAGAACTGGCGCCCACTGCAGGCGGTGCAGGGAACAGATCATGGCTCTGCTACAGGTCCCAGCCTCGCGCTCCAGCCCCACAACCCTGGCCCTGGCCATTCCCCTCCCAGACACCATGGCCTCATCCCACTTGCCAGGCTGAGCATGCCCTGCCTGTGAAGGTCCCAGCCAGTCTCTGTGGAGACCCTGCCTGTTCCATCTAGCGCTCCTAGCAGTGGGTGCAGGACAAATAGGCCTGGAGCCAGATGGGATCAATTCTATCCCCTCTACCCCCAGGTCAGTGCCACCCCAATGCCTCTGAAGACACATAGGTAAAATAAAGCATCCTACCATATCTAGCCAGTGTCTGAGTGAGGAGGGGAAAGAGGTGGTTTCCCACTATTAATGTCAGGGAGACAAAGATTTGAGTTCCCAGCTAGCTTCACCAAGGATGAAAGGCGCCACGGCAGGAGTATGACAGAGGTCTAAGATATGCTTTTTAGGGCTGTGCAAGCAGCCCTAATTACAGTAAAGAAGAGGCCAGAGAGGTTGTGCTCGGGAAGAGAGGGACAGTCAAAAATGAGATTCACAGGAAATTCAGGGTTGGTGCATGCAACTATTTAATGGCCAATCTAAAATAAAGCTGCCTTAAGCTGGACTAATCAGGTGACGGTTACATCAAGTAGCTATTTACCTTTCAAGATGACAGTAGAGCTATCCACACACAGCCAAAGGATAATCCCTAAACCTCACACAGGAGGTTAAAACAAAACAGACTAAGATACTTCCCCCACCCTGGCGCCCCAGATGGCCATTCAGAGGCCCAGGCCATGCCCTCACTGCACACCCACCCATCCACCCCTGCACCAGAACTTTAAGTCAAGTAGAAGACTCACTTAACACAAAGCACAAGAGCTTCCCTGAGAAAACCTGCACTGATCTGCACCATGCAACAGCCACAGGATAGCTGAAGTGAGAAAGGGCTGTGCATCCTTTGCACTTTGGCATTCAAATACAGCTTACAGTGTCTCTTTTGGAGAGCTGTTAGCTTATTACCAAAACTGAACAACTCACCTGGCTGTACTTCAACAAATGTCCATGCATAAAAAAATATCATGTGATATGCTAGAACATGTCACTTAACTGCATCATTTTAAAATCACAAACAAAACACTCAGCAGGACCTCTCACATGCTAATCCCCGTTTCAATAGAGAAGTTATTTTTCTTGTGTTGACTTCAACATCTGGAAGATCTGCTGATCCTCTGAACCATTGAGCCTCCTGCCCTCCCTCCAGTCATTTTCCAGTACTCAGGCTTCTGCCACTGACCTCCACCCCAGTTCTTATTCCAAAACACTGATCAAGTTGTATTGCAGCAAGTTAGTTTAGTTTTAAGAAAGTCCCAAAGAAACTCAAAGATGTAATCATAACAATAAGCTTTTATATCTATAGCCCTAGGTTCCTCATACTGTCCTTCTCTAAACATGCATACGCAGGTGTGTAAACACACACCACTAATGACCAAGCTGCAGATTCCTATTTTAAAAGTCCCTGACGACAAAGAGCTGCCATTTTTGTTCACCTGTAAAGCAGCATCCACACCTACAGCAGTGAGCAAATAAATTATTAGCTTGCTGTAATAGTAGAATGTGAATGCATATAAGCTTCTACAGAGTAGACAAACAGACAACCAGTCAGTCAGATCTTATACTTGAGCCAGACATCTTATTGAGTTTTTGCTGCAAGCCAATCAGCTTACTACTAAGTATCATTTTGACTGCAGACATGCATTCAGGTCTCAAGCTTAGGCAAAATACGCCTCCTGGCTCATTCTCTCTTATTGCTCTGAACACAGCATCCAATTCCACTGACAATATTTCCCAGGTATAGATTTGTACAGGCAATATAGCCTGTCACTGTATGTCTGATTTCCTGGGTATGATAAGAAAGTACAAGGAATAAGAGTTCCTAAATATTTAAGAGCTAGAAGGTCAAAATCTTAGTACTTCAAAAAGGCCTTTAAAAGAATGTTAAAAAAGAGCCCCAAATTAGTCTGATGAAATAAGGTATGGAAATCTCAATTTCTTCCTACAAGCTCCATCACAACTGCTAGCATATACAGAAAATAAGCCACATATAAATGTGTTAACACTCATATCATGCACACTTAAATTTAAAAAGCTAAATCAGGATATCAAACTGATAAACAGACTTAACTGTACAAGTTAATTCTTTGCAATTCATTAATTAGGAATAAAAAGGTGGTCTAAACTCAGATCTCAGCTGCTTGTAATCTCCATGAATTGTAGAGCAAGGCTGGGGTCTTTAGCAATACCAGACTACACAATGGAGTAGAAAAGAAGGGAAGAATGCCCCTTTGCCATCCCAATTTAAAATATCGCTGATCTACAGCATAAAATTATAATATAATAGCTCTGGAACAGACAACCTAGAAGTTGTCCATCTCTAGGAGTTTTCAAGAGGAGGTTAGACAGACACTCGACTAGGGTGATTTAGCCAGGGATGATCCTGCCTTGAGCAACTGGTTGGACTACATGACCTCAAGAAGTCCCTTCCAACCCTACTTTTCTATGATTCTAAGGTAACTAAAAAATTAGCAGTATTCTTTTGGGTTCCAGCACTACTTTAAATGCATACACCAAAGAGACAGGAGATGCAGAGGGTTGATAATTCAGTTACAGATGAAAGCATCTGTTCGGTTGCACTCCAATAACAGTACAGGGGGATGTAATTCTTGACTGTATGATCTACATTTTTCAACATCAGATGTGGGAGCTTAAGGTACAGGACTTCTTTTTATACAAAGCACAGTTCAGAGAGTTCACAACTATGAAAATCAGCAAAGTTGTCTATAGCAGCTAATTTCTAAACGTGTCCCACCACTATGCTAACAGCAGTTGAAGATGTTTAACAAGAGAAATTACCTAGAACAGGTTACCTACGGAGGCTGTAGAATCTTCATCTTTGGAAACAAAATAGGCAATTGGACAAGGTGATATTGACATGGATGATCCTGTCCCATGTAAGGAAACAAATCAGACAACCTCCCGAGGTCCATTCCAGCCCTACTTTTCTAAGCCACGAAAGCAGATTCCAAGGCACCAGTTACCACCTTTACCATCACACCATCCAGTGCCAATCATTTCGCACTAAGAGTCAAAGCTCTGGCATCTCACCAACCAAGCCATGCCTGACTCAGACTTTTACCTGTTTAGACTTAGGCAGTTGTTAGATCCAGCAGCTTGTTGCCTGGCAGGGCAATGCAGAAGAAAGCTTGTACCCTAGATAACTAATTTTGCCACTCCTACCACTTTCACCTGCCTGAACAGGTGTATTTACTACTTCAGGTAAAGAAGAGTTGGACATTTGTTCCTTTGTGCCTCAAATATGGGTACTACACTGAAACCCACTGACCACAGATCGCTATTCTACACTTGAACGCAAGCAACTCTGGGTGGGGCAGAATGACCCAGATCTTTTCAGAGGCAGGCAGGCATTAACACTAATGGGGAGAAAGACCCAGCCACCATCACTGAAGCCTGTGCCACTCAACTGTGGCATAGCAGATGAGATTCTCAACCCCTGCCCACTCTGCCAGAGGCTCCAAGTGGCTGACTAATGTGGTACAATGAGAGTCCCCAGCCACTGAACACTACTGAAGACTGTGGGCTGGATCCACAGGCTCTGTGGGCCAGATCCAGCCCATGGGCCATAGGTTGCCAACCCCTGCTTTAATTTCACAAAAGTTGCAAAGCATCTCACATAAGCAATACATAGAACAAATTTGTCACATCAGCTGATTACGCATCATTCATTAGTTAGAAGAGAGACAAATGGCTCTCCACATCCAATATAAGGCTTTTTTGGCTATGTGTTTTTTTAAAATCACTGTCAGAGTTATTTAAGAAATCTCTTTATTTAGAGGCCAATACAGAATGAACCATAGAATCAATGAGTTGGAAGGGACCTAGACAGATCAGAGTCTGACCCCCTGCCATAGACAGGAAGGAGCACTGGGGGTGGCAGGGGTCATAAGACCCTAGCCAGGTACCCATCCAGTCTCCTCTTGAAGGTTTCCAGGAAAGGTGAGAGCACCACCTCTCTGGGGAGCCTATTCCAGGCTCTGGCCACCCTTACAGTGAAGTAGTTCTTCCTAATATCTAACCTAAACCTATCCTCCCTCAGCTTGTGGCCATTGTTCCTGGTGACTCCAAGGGGGGCCTTGGTGAACAGACTTTCCCCGAGTCCCTGCTGCTGGCCCCTGATAAAGTTGTAGGCAGCCACAAGATACCCCCTCAGTCTCCTCTTGTGGAGACTAAAGAGATTCAGGTCCTTCAGCCTCTTCTCCTAGGGCTGGCCATGGAAGCCCCCAACCATATGAGTGGCCCTCCTCTGGACCCTCTCCAGGTTCTCCACATCCTTCTTGAAGGGCAGCGCCCAGAACTGGACACAGTACTCCAGCTGCAGCCTGACCAGCACCGCATAGAGGGGGAGCACGACCTCTCTGGACCTGTTAGTGATGCCCCTGTTAATGCAGGACAGGGTGCGGTTGGCTTTGCCTATTGCTTTGTCGCATTGGCGACTCATATTCATCCTGGAGTCATTCATGACTCCAAGATCCCTCTCTGCCTCTGTGCTGCTGAGAGGGTCATCCCCCAACCTATAACCATAATGCTGGTTCCCTCTCCCCAGGTGCAGCACTCTGCACTTGTCCTTGTTGAACCACATCCTGTTCAGATCTGCCCACTTCTCTAACCTATCCAGGTCTGCTGGGATGCAGTCCCTGCCTGCCGGTGTATTCACTTTACCCCACAGCTTGGTGTCATCAGCGAACTTGAACAGGGTGCTCTCCACACCCAGGTCGCTAATGAAGATGTTGAACAGCACTGGCCCAAGGACCGAGCCCTGGGGGACTCCGCTGCCCACCCACTCCCAGCTCGACATCAACCTGTCCACCATCACGCTCTGGGTGTGCCCCTGGAGCCAGTTTGCCACCATGTGACCGTGCATTCGTCAGTGCTGCAGTCCCTTGGCTTGCCCACCAGAATTGGGTGGGACACTGTGTCGAAGGCCTTCTGGAAGTCCAAGATGACATTGACTTCCTCCTTCCCATCTCAGCTCTTTGTTACCTGGTCATAGAAAGAGACCAGGTTAGTCAGGCAGGATCGGCCTTGCACGAACCTATGCTGGTTACCCCCTCAACATCACTTCCCCTGCAGGGCTCTCACAAATGTGGCCCTTGATAATTTTTTCCAAAAGACCTTCCCCAGGAAAGAAGTGAAGCTGACTGGCCTGTAGTTGCCAGGCTCTTCCTTCCTCCCCTTCTTGAAAATAGAGACCACATTGGCCCTTTTCCAGTCCTCAGGGACTTGACCCGAGCACCAGGAATCCTCGAACAGCCGTGCCAATGGCTCTGCAATGACACCAGCCAATTCCCTCAGCACCCGCAGATGAAGGTCATCCAGGCCCGCCAACTTGGACACATCTAAGCCTTCCAGGTAGTCCTTAACTAGGTCTGAACTAACAGTCAGGGGACTCGCATCCTTCCTGGGCCTCTCTACGCTATCTCCCAAGAGCACCCCATTGTCAGCAGACAGGAACACAGAGGCAAAGAACTTGTTGAAGAGTTCTGCCTTCTCTCACGCGTCCGTCACCAACTGCCCTGCCTTGCAGGGGTCCAATGTTACCCGGAGACTTCTTCTTGCTACCTATATACTTGAAGAAGGACTTTTCATTTTCCTTTATCCCAGAAGCTAATCTAAGCTCCAGTGTTGTTTTAGCCTCCCTACAAGCTCAGGTCGGGGAGGTGTACTCCTCCTTTGTCCCTGCTCCCACCACCAATACGCTTTTTTCTTTGCCTTCAGGCCAGCCTGGATATCCGTGCTCAGCCCTGAAGGTTTCTTGGACCCTTTTCCCGCCTTCCTGAGCAGAGGAATTGCATCCTGCTGCGCCCCAAGGACAGCCTCCTTGAGGAAGGACCACCTTTCCTAGACCCTCATACTAGCTACCCTCTGAGGTCTGAGTGCCTCCCTTACTACTGCCCTGAGCACATCGCAGTTGGCTTTCCTAACGTCAAGCAATTGCGCTGTGCTAGTTACCCTCCCCACCCTTCTCTGAATAGCGAACTGGATCATTTCATGATCACTGTCCCCTAGCCTCCCTTTTACTAGCACCTCCTAGAACCTTAATAAAGGCCTCTTGCAGATGCTAAACTTAAGATGCAATTAGCCAGTTAATCACATCTTAAATAGTAACCCAGCTATACTTTCATACAATGAATGGTGCAGAACACAAACAAACCGACCAACCCAGGAAGTACATAATAATTTTGTACACAGAAATGTACTCAAGACTTGTAGTAATTTTGTGGCTGGTTTCCACTGAGCTTTAAGTTGAATGTGTGGCAGGGGTAGACTACACTGGGGTTTCCAGCTGGCCCCGGTTTGGTCACCACCAGTAAGAAATCACCAATTGTCAGTTGGACCCACGACTGTATCAGGCTCAAACCAGCCCTGGTACAGACCCAGATCTAGCTGGCGATCAACTGATGGTCACATGGCTCTGGTTCTGCACCAGGGCTGGTTTGAGCCCCAGTGTGGTCTAATTGTTGGCTGGTAGGAACCACACTGGGGCCAGTTCAGGACTAGCCAACAATCAGCTGATTGTCAGCTACTTGGCTTTCAACTTGTTGGTGCAAGGGGAGCCCAAGATCATGATTCTGGGCTTCCCCTTCACTGTCAAGTTGGGTGCAGTTGTGGGATTTTTGGGATTGGAGATTGGACCCCCATCTTGCCATACACGTATGGCATGGCAGGAATTGTGATTGTTGGGATTAGATCTCATCATCCCTGTAAATTAGGCTGTACCTGTCAGTACACTAAGATAATAAAAGGCAGTGCAGATGTGTTTTTAAAAGCAACAAAATAGAACAGGCATCTGGCTGGGGTCATATGACCCTAGCACTCTTTTCTGCCTAGCAGGAGGTCAGACTTGATGATTTGTTGAGGTCCCTTCCAACCCTAGCATCTATGAAAAAGCAGTTATATCACTCGGAGCTTTCCCAAGCCAGGGTCTTGCTTCGGAATAGCCAAAAGGCTTCAAGTCCTCCTCCCAATTCACTATTCCCTCCAAATAAAATTCAAAACAAGTTTGTTGGAAAGAGGTTAACTACTGAAACAAAACACTACTGCCACTACAAATCCAGACATCAGTGCCTACTTATATAAATCATCTTCTATCTAAAGTACTAACTGCAGGAAAATTGCCTGAAGGATTTCAAAGACGTAAACACCCAAGGATTGTGAACCGGTTTTCTTAGTCACTTGAAACAAAAGATAGTTAGAAGCTGGAGGTTTCCAAATTAAGTCATGTCTAATTTCCCTAAATCCAGCCTGTATTGCCAACAACTCACTAGCAATAGGCAGGCTTCATTGTCTTTTGCTATGCCAATTAAAGTACTAGATATCTTGACAAGAATCTGCAGATTTCTGTTTTGCTATGGGCTCATTCAGGCCACAGTCTCAATTATTAGTGCAGCTAAGAGAGAACCAATGCTGACTACTTCCCTGCATAGAAACTACCCCACAGGGTCAGGTTACTATTCTTCATGCCTTGCATAGGTTAAGCAGTAATACAAGAAAAAAAATAGATGCTTCACCCTCCTTGTTAAGGGGAGAGTATATTACATTTCTTTCTATTAAAAATTAATGGAATTAATGTTTGAGAAGTACTTTCTTACAGATCAAGTATAATTATTCTAGCCAATTACCATTGACCGAGCCTGTTATCCAACTATACTCAACCTGGATGACAGCAGATTTTGGCCATGATGATTCTCAAAGCAAATATGACATTTTCTGTCTCTATCAGTTCCATCAGTCACCATAAGCAAGGGGCTTTTGTCTTCATGCCAGATACTAAAGCTTACTGTAGCTGAGCACTTAAATGAATGTATATTACATTTTGCATGGTTTGTGCATCTGACATAGTCCTTATTATAATATAGTTTCTGGCTCCAAGACACAAAATAAAAGCACTAGTTTGCAGAATGGTAGTACCCAAATACAAGCAGATACTCTTTAGTGACCACATTGAGCTAATAAGCTCTGCAGAAAGTATCTGATCAGTCTCAAAGGCTGGCATGCTAACTTGGCAACACTGAAGCATCTTTGTTAGGCACACGATTTCTACTTGAGTGATGCTACATGGAATGGCCATTTCATGGTCTCCAGTTCAGACTAAGATAACTTTCATTTTAAGGGACAGCACATCTTTAGCAAGATGCTTTGCTTTTTTTTTTTTTTTTTTTAATTTCACCTGCAGGAGGACATGCACCAACTGAAATAAAACAAAAGCATAAGAATTGCCATTTGCTGGATCAGACCATAAGTCCATCTTGCCCAGTAGCTTGTATTACACACTACAGGTGGTGCGAGGGAGTGTGACCTGGTATGACAAGGAATCAGAACTTGGAGTTGAGGTGATATCTTTTGAGTGTGCCTAAAAGCATGCAAATAAAGACTTTTTTTTGTTGCAGGTATCTAGTTGGTCTAATAAAAGATAAATCACCTCGACCTAGAGTTCTGATTCCTTTTGCTTGTAGACCAATACAGCATTCTGTTTCCCTAGGTATAACCAGGGTCCCCCCATTCCTCTCTCACTTGCAGTCTCCAGCATTTCAGGTCTAGGAAGTTCTGATTCAGAGGTCATGTCCTTAACTCCCCCAGATGACGGAGTGGTAGAGAGTGGATGATGGAAGGGAGAGAGAACTGAATATGACGGGGGAGGGGGGGTTTGCCCTACTGTCCCTCTCTCTTGCAGCCTCCAGCATTAAAAGTCTAACAAGCTCCGATTCAGCTCCTCAACCCCCATGCTCAATAGCTATGGATATCGCTTTCCACCAAGAATTTGTGCAATCCCTTTTTGAATCTGGCTACACCATCAGTTACCACCACAGTGGGAACTCGTGGCAACGAATCCCACCCTTCCATGACACGCTGTATGAAAAAGAACTTTTTTGTTAGTTTTAAACTTACTACCTGGTTGTTTCATTTGGTGACCCCTAGTTCTCATCTTGCGCAAGAGAACCAACAATAAATTCTTTTTTTACTTTCTCCTCCCCAGTGAGTATTTTGGAAAGCCCCATCGCACCCTTCTTTCAAGCAACTCTGCTAAACAGACTGGGCCTCCCTCTGCAGTCCCCTTGTGGAAGCCCCTCCATGCTGCCCATCACCCTCAGTGCCCTCCTCTGGGCTTTAAGCCTTAACTCC
>NW_017728906.1:154546722-154553181 GCF_001723895.1 Crocodylus porosus | reverse complement strand
TTCCCCCCAGCCACCTGCACCCGGCTGAGCATAACAAGGCTGCAGAGGCTTCAGCAACTGCACCAGCCGAGGCAGGGTCGGGATTAGGGCTGACGCGCGACGCGTCCGAGAGGAGCCACGATAAAACGCTTCTTTTTCCCGCGCGGCCTCTGCTCTCGCACCGCACCACGGGCCGGCTAGGGCAGCGCCGGGACCCGCACACGCCCGGCGCCGGTACCTGTCCTCGGAGACGCTGATGACGCCGTCCTCCTTGGGCACGATCGCTGCCATGTTCACCACCTCGTGCGAGCCCTCCACCGCGCCCAGCAGGACGGGCTTGCGGGTCAGCGCCTGGGGCTGCGGCTCGGCAGCCATGGGCGACAACGGGCGAGGACCAGCGGCGACGACAGCTGCTTTGCTGCGCCCAGTGCTAGGGCGGCCTCCTGCAGCGCGGCGTATACCCCGCCCACCCGGCCGGCCCAATGGGGCAGCGACGCTGCCGGGAGCCCCGCCCCTTCCACCACGCATGCTCAGATCTAACCCACGCCCCCCCACCTCTATCCCAGGGGGCTCGGAACGTTTGAGTGGCATATGCGCAGGCGCGGGGGGAGCCCCGGGGAAGTTCCCGCTGGGAGGGGTGGGTCCGAGTCCAGCCCCGCCCCCTGCTGCAGGCAGCGGCTTTTCCCTCCAGGGCCGCTGGGGAAGATGAGTAGCTTTGGTGCTCCCGGTCAGGGTAAGAATTAAGGGGGAGCTGAGCCCCCGCCATAAGAGATGGGACCTCTTTGTAGGGTTTGAATATCATAACCTGGAGTGGACGTGTTTCAGTCGGATTGCTCTTTCTCGGGGGCTTCATCAATGAACCGGTTTGATTTATTTGTTGCAGACCCTTCAAGAGTCCAAGTGTAATTCGAGCCCTGCTCCCACAGCCCGTTCCCGTAGTACCTGGCCTGGCTTTTGCAACCCGTGGCTCTCAATCTGCCTTCTGGATCTATTCAAACCACCTTCTTTGCCCCTCTGAGGGGGCTTCCTCTTCCCCCTCGCTAGGCCTTTGCATTTAAATTCCCTTCAATCCCTTCCTTCTGCAAGTCCACTGACAGCCCCTGAGGGAGAAGGCTGTTGCCTGCAATGAAAGTGTTTGCCTCTAAGGCCTCATGTGGGCTAAGATCAAGTGTAGTCCCTGCACTGGTACACTACCCCAACTGAGATGGGTTTAAATGGTGATGTGTAGGGGAGGGTCCACCGTCCAATATGCTGCGGACAGGGCGCCCCGCGAGTCTTGTAATTAGCTCCTTCCCTCTGCCAGTGGGAGGATCTCGGCTACACCCTGCTTAATGGAAATGGGGGACTGCTTCCTAGCTTGCTCCTGTGACCTTTGGTTAAAGGCAAATGAGACTCTGGGGCATTTGAAACCCAAGCCTCTGGGCTTGGGCCTGCACGTAGGATGCCTGCCAATGGATTTGGGAGCATCTGAAGCCCCAGGCTGAAAAGTGCGGGCTGGAGGAAACTAGCCTGTTGTAGCTACAACATATGGTGTTTGAACGATTGAGTGTTGCTCAATTGAGAGCATTCGGAACTGATTTGGCTAATCTGTCCGGGAATACAAAAAAAATTCCCCCCTCCCCCCGAAAAAATCCTGCTTCTGAGCCAGTCAGAGCAGCCATTCTTCATCAGGGTGCCTTGAAATCTTTCCTTGGGAGGCCAGGCAGTATTCCTTTTTAGGTGCACAAGCACCATTCACAAGCTAAACCCAAAGATTTCAAACAGGAATCCACAGTTAAAAATATTCAGAGGTTTTTTTGGTGAATTTTTTTGCAAGGAATTTTCCGAGGGGTGGCTGGAGTTTTATGTGGGATGCCTCAAGTCAAAACAATGTTGAGAACCACAAAGTTAGAGGTGTACAAGAGGCAAAGATATCTTTTGTAGGGCGAGCTGCATGGTTTGGACAGACTAAGATGAGCTTTCAAATACAATGCATTCTTTTTCATGCGTGGCATTCAAAAGTGTGTCCAAGTCTATCAAGTTGGTCCAATAAAAGATATCATCCACAAAAATCTTTGCCTCTCACAAGGCAGGGGTGGTCCTAGGATTCCCTGTACCAACATTACATCATGCCAACAGTTAAAAACATAATTAGCCATGTTAGTCAGAAATCAGAAGGCAGGGCAAGGTGGCACGTTCAAGGCTAAATGGTTCAAAGGAGCATTAGGATCTGACAAAACAAACTGTCACCTACAAAAGCTTATGCTTCTCTGAACCTGTTCATCTGTAAGGTGCCATCCTACCATGCCTCCTGTCTGAACCAGTTAGTTTCTAAAGCAGTGGTGCTCAACCTTTTTAAATTCAAGGTACCTCACCATAACTTTCCTGAATTTAGTGGGGGCACAACTGAGAACCACTTTTGTTTTGCATTAGCTCACCAGAGATTCTACTTTTCTCTGATTTAAAAAAAAACAACCCTCAATTTTTGGTTAAAAAAATGTAACCCCAAATCCACATTTTTCCATGATTAAAGTGAAACACCAATGATATATATATATATATATATATATATATGTAGTGGTGTTTCATTTTAATGACAAAAATGTGCACTTGGGGCTAGTTTTAACTGAAAATTGGGGATTTTTTTAAATCAGAGAAAACCAGGATCCCTGCTTATCACAGCTTTCGCTCAGGTTCTCAACCAGAGTGTTGCCTCTTCCACAGCCAAATGAAAGTAATAAATCTAATGCAGGCAGGAGAATCTGCTCTTGTTGCAGTCCTTCCCAGTCCGAACTTACATGCTCCTCCCAGACGCATTGATGTGCTGGACAATTTCACCCGGTTGCAGCAGTGGTGCCCATAGTGGGAGCACCTTTAGTGTACACCTGACTGCGTCTTGTGTAACCCCGGTTGAAAACTGCTGCCCACTCAAAAACCTCTCTTGCCTTCTGCTTGGCATTAACTAGCACAGCTAACAACCACTGAATGGAGAGAGGGATGGAGTAAGAGCCCCATGACCAGGTTTACATGTTGTGGATCTGTTTTCACTGAGATGAGCTCCTTGAGCCCATGCCCATCTGCTTTACTGCCAAATTCTGTTTGTGTAGTAACACCAAAATGCCCCCCTGCACAGAGGAATGGCTAGCTACTTTATGTAACAGTATCTATGATACTGTGGTAATCAGAAGCTGAAGTAAAACTTTAGCTGGTTGTCTTCTGCAATATTGACAGTTGGTATATGCAGTGAGAGAACTTTATAGAGCTACACTATTTTCATACATATTTACTAGATGTCTTACACACATTACATCAAAAATAATTTTAAAATATCATCTGCAGGGATCCTGGTTTTCTCTGATTTAAAACAATCCCCAATTTTTGGTTAAAGAAAAGTAACCCCAAATCCACTTTTTTGTGATTAAAATGAAACACCACTAATAGATACATGTGGATTTGGGGTTACTTTTCTTTAAATGAAAATTGGGGATTTTTTTAAATCAGAGAAAACTAGGATCCCTGCTCAACTGACACTTTCAATGAAGCAGTCAGCAAGTGAAGAAGACAAAATGGGTAGGGCAGAAATGGATACAGTTTTGAAGGACGGATGCCTCAGCAAATTATTTAAAAAACAACAAAAAAAAGTGTTTCTGAGCTTGTGACTTAGAAGCAAAGTGGTTCATGGAAGAGGATCTGTGGGGAGCAGAAAGCTGCAGAAGCCAAGATCAGCTCACACACATTGCAAGAATACTGGCAGTGAAAGGCACACTGCCTTCTGAACTTGAACAAGGAATTTTATTTGAATACAGAAAGAGCTTTTTTTTCTCATTTTAAACCTTATAGAAAGTACCTCAGTTGTTCTTGCCTGGCATCCTGCCAGATATAAAGACAGTGTGCATCCTGAGATTTTCTCCCTTTTTCTGTATGAACGGTTTTCAATAGCAATCAGTATTTAAGAAGGAGTGATCAGTTCAGCTAGGCCATAGTTGGACCTTTATCCAGTTCATTCTCTTAGATAATGTCCACAGTGAAGATTCCAGTTTGGCTGATTGAGAACTTCTCTCAACAGGACAATTTCCCTTCACTGAGGCTGTAGCTAAGCACAGTTGCTACTAGGGTTGTACAGAAAGTCAGCTGAGTTTGGAACCAGATGCAGATGCTGCCTTTTTGCTTCTGAGCTGCCTTGTATAGAATCACAGGATTTGGCTACATCCAATAACACCAGCTGGGTGTTGTCCAGTATTATTCATTTTATCGCAACAGAGAACCTGGCATGAAAACATTTAAGCAACTTCAGCACCCTGAGTGGAGGTATTTTTCAGAATGGGGCTCTCAGCTGTCTGACTTAAGTTAGGGTACATTTAGATATTTAGAGTAATCCAGAGCACTTGTAGATTTGACATCTCTTCACATCAAAGCTGGCAAATGGTAGCCTGTTGTTAGTAACTAAGAAACAATGCTGTACAGCTTTTCTAGGACCCACAGTGGTGTGAATTTGGTGAAAAGAAGAATTTAAACAACTCAAGAAAAACAGTTTACCAGAAAATGCTACCAAGTAAATAAACCTCTTTTTTTATAATGATCTCATGCTATTCTACCCAGAACCATCAGCTAATTCTACAAGTGTAAGAGGTTCACAGTTGTTTTTCTGGCCATTCTGTAAATGTTTGTATAGTAATGGCCATTTCTGTAAAAATAATTGTGAGGGCAAAAATGGGGTTTCTGTCTAAGTTCATACAATGTTCTTCTTCCTTCATCTTTTTGTAATTGAAGGTTTGAATTTAATTAGCAGAACATTTTTAAAAGTTTCCAGCATTTTAACAGTCATCTCATATTAAATTCAAAGGCCATCAGTACTAATATACTTTTTTTTTGTATTCTTGCTTTTATGTCTTACCCAAAGGTTATTGTATTGATTGGATATAGAAAACATTATTTGAGTAAGTCTAAAAAATTATGCAGTGTTGAAGTAGGATGAAATGAAATACAGGTCCAGCATGTAAAATCAATTGCAGGAACACCACAGCAGTATTAATATGGATTGATGATAGAATGTTTTTGTGATTCAGCTTTTTTTTTCCAAATGAGGAGCTGAAGCCTCATCATTGGAAATCAGCTTTTACCTAGAGAAACTCAACATAATTGCAGCATCTGGTTTTCAGCAAGTCCCTGCTTTTTACCCAGGTGGATTAAGTGAAGCAGAGGGAGGTCAAATAATTTGCCCAAAGTTATGTTCACATTGCTTAAGCCCAATGAAATGCATTTATTCTTGAGGTCTCTGTTATTTAAGACAAGGCAGTCAAAGTCTGCAAAAATTTTGAAAAACCACAGTAAATATGTCTTGGTCACTGTTTTTCACTACATACATGCTTTTCAGAAATGATTGCAGCTGTATCTTTAGGTTCAGCCACAGCTGGCCACCAGAAACCAGTTTTCCATGGAAATTGAGCACTGCTGCCTCAGATAGTAGAGACATTTTGAGAATGCCATTATCAATCCATTAGACTTGGATGATTTATTGAGCAGTTCATGTCAAAATAGTCAGCTGTAGAAGCACAAACTAGATACTTCACAGGTGAAAAACAAAAGGGTCACAGTTGACCTTTTCCTGCCAAATCAACATCCAGAGCATTGGCAACAGAGTAGGAAAATAGTGGTACTCATTGGATGCATCTATACAAGACACTTAATGTGCAGCAGACTAATTCTACTGCGTGTTAGCGCATCATGACAAAAGCCAGGCTAATGCACAGTAGAATTAATCTACTGCACATTAAGCATCACAAAAAGACCATGTGCTGGCACTACTGTGCAGTACCACCACTTACTGCGCATTTAGTTAGAATGTCATATTAGAGGTACTACATTTACTGCACTGTAACAACAGCACATTAATGATTGTGTAAACGTGTCCATTGAACATATGCTGATGCTCAGTAGATACTTAAGAAGCAGATGAAGAGAAAACTAATTCTTCAGGGCAGGGACCATGCCTTCCTTTGTGTTTCTATAATGCCTAATACATTTCCACGTGCCTAATATCGGAAACAATCATACTATTCATTCTGCACAGAAAAATAATTCAGTGAACTTTACTGTGATACTTTTAGCCTCTTGCCCAGATCTCAACTTTTTGGGAAGCAACAACTAATAGAAAGGTCACCAAGAAACTATAATTAAAAAGTGATTCCTGGGCTGCAGTGTTATATAAAGTTTTGTGCCTTTAAGTTACTAGTTTAAATCAGGGGATGCAATATGGGGAAAAATGGAGAGATCTTGCCTCAAGTCAGTATCACTGGTGGGTGATTACTGGCTTAATTTGTGGTTTCAAATTATTTCATAGATTTCATAGACATTAGGGCTGGAAGGAACCTCGGAAGATCATCGAGTCCAGCCCCCTGCCCAAAGGGAGGAAGTCAGCTGGGGTCATAGGATCCCAGCAAGATCCAATTTACTCTTGAAGGTGATCAATGTAGGTGCTTGAACCACCTCCGATGGCAGGCT
>NW_017728906.1:154533151-154546622 GCF_001723895.1 Crocodylus porosus | reverse complement strand
TCATCCCTTGGGGCGCTCTGGTGAACAAACATTCCCCCAGATACTTTCCCTGAAGACGCATTCACATTGCATAACCTCATAATCAGATTAACCGTATAAACATTTTTTACATTAAATTGAGCAGTTCCAGGAAGTGAACTGGTGCGAAATGAACAAGATGCAATTCTACCATCAGTAGTGGTCTTTGCCATTCTGGGTTAAGTGCATGTAGAAAGGAAACTGCCTGTGCTGCTGTTTGTGATGTACAGGGATCCTAGTTTTCTCTGATTTTAAAAATATATATATTAAAAATATATATACTTGGTGTTCTAGCAGAAACATTACAAGCCTTTATTGAAGGAATTTGAGTTGAACAATTGAACTGGGCATTATTCTCAGACAGCCAATGGCTGGGAGCACTGTAGATACAAGAGTAAAGGCCTTAAAGAGGCCTTCTCTCAAAAGATTATAGGGCACACCTACATAAAATGTTTACTGTCTCAGTGTCTACACGTGCAGCCTATTAGGCGCAAGAAGCTTATTAACTCAGTAGCAGGGTAATGTTTGTAAATACAAGTACTGCCCTACTTTGGAGTTTTTTTGTGCATAGCAGTGTACGTGCAGATGCTGACCCAGTTGGCTAGGGCATGAGGAGTCTTCAGTGCAGGGCTGTCTGCTGGCTAGCCCTGCACTCGATCACCCCTGTGCTCCAGCCAGCCCCTCTGCAGCACACTGAGCTGGGTTGCAGCAGCCCTGGGCTCCCTGCCAGCTGGGGCTGCTCTGACCTGGGTCAATGTGTTGTGGTCCTACGCATGCATTCAAACAGCAAGCCTGGGAACAATAAACTCCAGCATGATACCTACCGGAGTTTATCGCTGCATGCTAATAGCACATGCAGACATGCCTACTGACAGTCAGAGGTCTTGAGGGAAGCAAGTAATGAAGAAGTAAGAGTATATCTTCAGGATGTAGAGCATTGCTTGAGTGGGGAAGAAACCTTAAAATAGGCCTGGGCTTTAATCACTTTCAAGTAAACCATAATGTTTACAAAATATAAAAGAGGAACTCCACATAGTATCAAAACAAAGTTTTCTCCATGATCCTTCTGTAGGCAGGTTCCGGAGGTAGCCACAGGTCTGTTAAAATAAGCAGGAATATGAATCACAGGAAAGTAGTAACATGCTAAAACCCACTACAAAACTCCCTCACAGATTTCTATTCTTTAAAGATAAGTTGTCCCTTGATTTTATCCCCAAGTATAACACAACTGGAGGAGGGATTTCAGTAGCCTCCTGGCCAACTAACATAAGGGGTGAAAGCCAGATGAGAGTCTGTGGGGCTGCAAATGACCCCTTTCGCAGGCACTGGCCAGTCGTGGTGTATAAAGTAGTTTCTCTAGCTAATCATTTTGAAAAAAAAGCAAGAAAAACCTGTTTTTGTAACAAATATGTTGTTCTTCATATTAGTGAAAAATTGGCTATTTTTCCTGGTTGGGTGGCATAGGTTAAATTGTTTCTAAAACGTAAACAGAGTAGAAAGTACTGGATCTAAATTTGAACACCAAACACAGTGTTTACTTACTATTTCACATGCACATTCCTAAAAAGTGTATGCCCCTTGAAAAGAAAATCATTACATGCCTCTCTTCTTGGCATTGATGGTCTCCTATCTTTTTTATAAATATCAGTAATCTCTGAAAACAAAACTGGAAGAAAATAAAAGTGTTGTTAACATCCAAGGATTTGTTTTCTTGCTGTAAATTGTGAAACAGGAAGTTCAGTTATAGGCATGGCATTCTTGGAGGATACAAACAAATAGACGAAAAAAACCCAAAACAGGCATGTTATTTTTGGAAGCTACAAGAGAAAGAGAGGGAGAAAGAGCAATAGTCAATTTTTCATTGCTCCTGACTGTTCAAATTTTAACTGAAAATGTTCCATATTAGAGTAGTTCAGACAGGGGTGTAGAGTTGGTTTAATAAAAGTTATTGGATTTTCCCAAAGAAACTTGTCTGCCTACCAGTGCAGACTGCACCTGAAAGTGAACCTTTGTTTATATCACATCAACATAATTTAATCCTTGCTTCTTAGGAATCATCCTCATCATTTTAGTTCATTTACTTTTATTCTGTATTTTGTTATATCTGCTTGGAAACTGAAATGTTCTTCCCTCCACTGGTTTTGGCTTTTTCTATTTGGTATAGGTTTTACTCCTGGGTTGATAATATAAGTGAAATGATCCTAGCTTGTGTTGGTGATAGTACTGCATTTGCCTGTTATATGGTGTCAGCATAGCTCTGGGAATTAGCAGTTACTAGCATGGTTACAATCAGTAGAACCAAGATCCAGATACTCACACTGTGCCAGCATACTAGAGCACCTTCTTTCATTGCTCATCTGCAGTCTGGTTTGATTTCATGGGTTGGAGCAGAGATTACATTGTATTCATCTTTGCTGGCTCCTTGTTTAAAAAATTGCTCTCTGGCTCCATCTTCTGGCATCTCAGTTGATATAGTGGGGTAAGATTCTACAGAGCTTTTAAAGTTTGTTTTCTGGAGCAGGCAATTACAGCACGAGTGAGAGTTAATCCAAGCACAGATTAGTACAGTGACACAGAGAAGTGAAAGATGATTCGTCCAATGACGGTGGGGCTGGATGTGGCCGCAGTGCCAGCAGTATAATTACTTTTGAGGTAACTATACTGTGAGGTTACCCTTTCAGAAAATTTATCAGAAAACACATTGTTTTCTCCTTACTGACAACAGAGACATTTACCTCAATGCCATCTTCCAAATTAATAATTTTTTTTGCTGCTTGATTATGTTATCATGACATGATCATGCAAGAGGATGACATTTCATAAACTTCAAATATAATTAACAAGATCTGTGGAAATGTAGCAAGCTTTGGGATCATCCTGATTAAGGTTTGGTAGCATCCCTTTAGCAACCAGGATGGCATCCTTACAGAAGCTGCCAAAATTGTGGTCCTTTTTAAAAAGTGCTCAACTATCAAAGGCTATATTAACAACAGCATTTAATACCATGAGAACATGCGCTTGCCTAATTAGAAATGTATTACTATTTTATACTGGTTAAATGCAGAGGCCAGACTGCTGAACAAGTGCCCCGTTAAGATATTTAAATAATCTGTGTCCAGTCCCCTTTCCTCTGTGAGATGGTGAGTAGTATGGGAGACAAACTGCATTTTGCCTGATTCAGTGCATATTTGAAAGTGCTTAGCTGACATGGAGCCAGAGTTCAGTATACTGAAGCCTATCCCTCTGAATCACCCCTGCTAAGCCAAAAGGACTTATTCACACAAAAAGATAACTCCATAAAAAAGGTAAAAACACTTGGGTTTGTGTAGAGCCACAGCTCAATTGTCATCAAATTCAGCAGACTCTTCTGTTTTCTCCGGTGCCTCTGCTCACTGCATTTTCACAAATTGTGATTAAAGCCTTATTACTATAAAGGACTGTGTGACTGTAAATGTATGCTTGAAATGACCTCTCATGGGCCACACTTTGTTTCTGTAGACCAACATAAGAAATTCACAAATTATATTTTTAAGATAAATGTTTTTACTTGTAGACTGGTTAAAACCTTAAAAAAAATACTGAAATCTTAAAGAGAAAGAATAAAAACTTTATGGAAAATACATTTTTTGAAAGACTGATCTATCTGAATTTGTTTCAGAATACAATTCCAGAAAACCTTTCCTAAGAAATGTACCTTCATATTTAGACATTAAGTTTTTCTGATTGTTTTAGCATTTATATTGAATATTGCCTATGATAGCTTCTAATAATATAGCATCCCACATATGAAATTTAAAGCTCAATTTTCTTCCATATTCTTCTATTATTGTTTACTGTATTCAGAAGTTTGGAAAAATGGAAACCTCTGGGAGATGAAGTGTGAAAACTGCTGTGTTTGGAGTCTCCTGAGACAAATTATGAAGAAAAAGTAGATTTAAAAGTATGCTTTTCTTTCAATTTTAGTGTAACATCTCATCTGAAACAAAGATACTGTTTAGTTACTTTGCAAGTGGTGTTGCTTATGGAACTGCCTGTGAATGTGTGGGAACAAAAAATGAGGGATGCCATGTCAGTATGTAGGCTATAAATGAGAACTCCCAAGCTCCTACATTTTGCCGTATAAACAGTTTTTGCCATGTATGCAGTCTTACTTCTATTTAGTATTTCATCACTGATTACCCAGTAGTTTTGCTCACATGCTGAGCCTCCCAGTTTGTCACCTACAGAAACCTTGGTTTCTCCAGAATTATTCCATTATATTTTTAGTAGATCTTTCATCTCACTAATTTCTATTCTTCTCAGCTGTTCACTCTTGACTATTTCCAGACCCGAGATATTTTTACTTGATTTTTTTTTCGCTTCCTGCCCTATTTTAACTTAAATAATAACGACAGGAATATTATTGATGTATATCTTCTATTACGAAAACAGAGAACAGATAACCCATAAAATCTACCTAAAAAGATAACTGAATTTCCTTCTTGTGCTGCATTAACTACATATATAAAGTTCTACCTAATCTTTCTTTAGTTTAACTATAAAAATAATATATGTATATTTCTCTAAGGAGTGTCATATCCCTTCATACAACAATTTTCATCCACACACACCTTTTTTTCAGAGAACTTTCTTTGCTACTGCCTCAGTAATCCACTAGTGGGCACTCCTAGATTGAAAAGGCCACCAGAGTTTCAACTACAGCATTATCTAGATCTTCTCTGAGCAGAGTTAAACAAGACTATGATTAAAACACTGGTCTTCGCTATCTGTGACTAGCACACTTGTGGGGGTCAGGGGGGGCGTCCATGGTCACAATTTCAGTATATTTTATGAGAAAAAATCTAATGCAGACACATCTGGCAGAAACCATTGTAATGTAGTTATTGCTAACAAAATACTAGCATTGTGTCAGTTACCAGTAGGGACAGAGACTTCTTTCTATGAATGCTAACCCAACCATTCTGTACACTTACTTAAAGTGTATGGAAAGGGACATATCCCACAAAATAACACACCACCCTGAGTCTGTAGGAAATACAGTAGATCTTGGTAAAGCTACCTCATTTCTTGCTTTAGGAATTCATAGAAGTTATGGGCTGGAAGAGACCTCACAAGATCATTGGGTCTAGCCCCCCTGCACTTGGGCAGGAAAGACTGCTGGGGTCAGATGAAGTGTGTGAAGTTTTTTTAAAGATCTCCAAGCACCTCTGTAGGGAGTCTGTTCCAGACCCTAGGCATTCAAAACATAAAGACATTTCTCCTTATGTCCAATCTAAAGTGATCTTCAAGCAGGTTGTGTCCATTGTTTCTTATCTTCCCCTGGGGTGCCTTGGTGAACAGATACTCCCCCAGGCTCTGATGTAAACCCCTTATATACATATAGGCTGCCACCAAGTCCCCTCTAAGTATTCTTTTCTCCAGGCTGAAGAGTCCCATGTCTTTCAGCATCTCCTCGTATGACCTGCTCTTCAGACCTCTAATCACGTGCGTGGCCCTCTTTTGGACTCTCTCAAGCTTCTCCACATCCTTCCTGAAGTGCGATGTGCTTGCGGTTTAATTTCAAAGGTAAATAATTCCTAAACCTAAAGGGCTGCTGATTTCCTTCTGTTGAAAAGGATTTTTTGACAAAGCAGGCTCTGAAAGGACACCCTTAGCGAATAAGATTTGGTGAATGTAGGAAGCCTTAGCCTCCCCTGCCCCCTCTCTAAACAGTTTTGGGTCATTTAACCAAGCTTTTCCAGTTTATTCTGTTAAGTAATGTGTCACTCACCTTCTCTTTTACAGGTGAATAAGTACACCGGTCCTTTAAATGGTTCTATGACCAAATGTGAAAGTCCCAACAGACCTATCCAGCAGATGGGCACAATTAAAACTGGTATCATGAAGAACTAGCCAATTTGGCATATTGTTTGATTATCTCGTGATCATCCTCCAGAAACATGAAGGTCCAAGGTTCGGTTGAGGTTAAATTATGGCAGCCATAAAAGTGGAATAGGTGACTGCCTTGAGTATCTTACAGTGTTAGACTGATATGTCTCTGTGTGGAATCCATAAAGTCCACTTTGATTTTGATGTGATAGCTGTACAGTCAGTCAGCCCTCTTAGAAAAGACAAGCTACTTTCTGGTTTTAGAAACAGTGGTAAAGTGCCCTGATCCAAGTGGGTTTGAGCCAGCCAGCCACCCCCTGAAATGATTAATGGAGAGGAAACAGACTCTCTAGAGAGCAAAGTTTTTACTCCAAAAAGTGGCCAAAATTGTTACTGTGCTGATCTCTACTTTGAAGAGAGGAAAAAGCAATGTCCACCTACAGTTGTACCCGTGTTTGAGATGAAAAAATCGCCTGAAAAAGGGCATTTTATTTCCCTTCATGTGCCCAAATGGCAGTTTTTGAGCTACATAGATGTTATTTTTTGCACTTACACACAAATTCAGTTCTACTACCCTTGCAGAGAGAGAGAGAGAGAGTAAAATAAAACGTAGTTGACCAGAAGTCTATTGCTAATGGGTAATAGATGCTGGAGGACGGAGAGCCAGCTCTATGACTCTTTTAGCCCCAATATCTGAGTGGGTAGGGCACTTGCCCAGGAAGCAGGAGACTCATGTTTTCCTTGGAGAGAACATTTTGGCTAATGACTAACATGGGGCACGGTGGGTAGAGAACTGTGCTGGGAAGTCAAAAAGATACAGGTTCAAGCCTCCTCTTGATAAAGAAGGCCTAGAACACAGGTCTGGGGAAATGGAAATTAATCAACAATATTGACAGGGGCTTCTGGTTAAGACTGATGAAAGAGTCTGAGCATTAATTTATGTGGACTCTGTCTTAGCAGCCTCATTAGTCCTTGGAGTTCAGGCATTTTGGACCTAGAACAGTCTCCCTACTTGATGTACGCAGAGAGGAAAGGATTCCTTCCAGAGGTTTGAGTCAGAATAGAGACAAAGGGATGTTTAAAAGGTTCCACCATAAGTCCATGCAGTGCTCTGAGGTCAAAAGGGGAACTCACCTGCTACATCAGAAAAATTTCTTGCAGCAGCAAGCAGTGAATAGTTATTGCCTAGCTGCTGAACCTCTAAGGCAGAAGCAAAATGTCTTACAATAGCTGTTCTAGCATCTCCAAAGGCATAGGAACATATAACAACCCTCTAAGCCCATAAGGTGGGAGTTAGAGATAAACTTGCCTCTCAGGAATTCCCTCTTTGGGGAGTTACAGGAGAGAAAAGCCATGTATACACAGATTGAGCTAAAGGGCCTGTTGTAAAGCTCATCCTTTCTCAGTGCAGGGTGATTGGGAAGACGAGAAGGGAAGGCAAAGGAGAAGCCACGAATACTTCCCATATGCATGGAATTAAGAGGGACTACGCTGATCACAGGCTTTTCTGAGACACTTAAGACACTTATGTCAAGGACTGGGGAGATAGGTACTGATCCACCTCCAAGAGAAGCCTTTGCAACTTCCAGCCTGTAAGATAAGAGTCTTCCATTTGCCTTGTATTTTAAACACCTTTTCTTTTCTTTTCTTCAAAAAAAAAAATTGGATTTGTTTCAGCTTTCTTTACTTATCTCCTTTTCCTTGGCCAGAAAAAAAAATTAAGAGCGCATGTGCACACACAGGCATATGCACACACAGACAAAAACATTTGATTCTGTGCTTTGAGAATAATAAAATTGGGGGAGTGGAAAAAGGGGGGGGGGATTCCAGCTGTTTATGTAACTATCCTGAGGGGAAGATTTTATACTCCTTGTGCTTTTGTTCCTTGGGAAAGGGACTTACGCTAATTTGAACTTATGGTAGAAGAGAGAAAAATGTCTGAGCCAACAATTGAGGGACAAGAAACTACAGAACTGTACTCACAGGCTGCATCCACACATGGTGTGGACATTTGGTTCCCAGGGGACAACTAGCAGTGGCAGCACAAGGTGTGCTGATGCTACTCCCCAGGGAATGCCTGTGCCATTTGCCCTCTGGTGCATGGCAAGTTACCCCTAGTGTGGTAGGAGAGGTTAGGGCCAGTACTGGGCTGGCCCCAGCAGCCTTACCTGGAGTCCTGGGAGCCTCCCCGGGCTGCAGCAGTGGCAATTCTGCCACAGAGCCTGGCTAGCAGCTGCAGCATGGCTCCAGGCAGCCGAGTTTCACTTCTGAGCAGCACACGCTGCCCATATGTGCACCACTCCACATTTTTCTCCGCAGGTTTTTTTGACCCCTGGATATCCAGAGATCAAAAAACCCTCTGTGCTGTTCCCTTGCAGTGTGGAGAACAACTGAACGTGTGGCATATGGCACTGCAGACGTGTCTGCAGCACCATATACTGCATGGCTACTCATCTGGATGCAGCCATAGAGTTCATTAACTGTCTAGGCATCTGTAGGGTAACAAACACTGTGAACCGTGGATCATGAAATAATTCTTATATTATACAGAGGACAATTTCACAATCCAGAAAACAGAGAATTCAAGCAGAGAAAAAGGCATCCAAGGTTTACTTACTGCCAGTTGGGGGGAAAATTACTATGATAGAGCTATAGGACAGTTCGGTACTAATGGCAATGCCTATTTGAGGACTAGTTCAAGTACCAAGAAAGAGATTCAGACAATGGTCACCATTAACGGTATATTTTCAAACTGAGAATAACAAAGGCTAACGCAGAATTTGCTTCACTAATTTTAGGAATACTTTGATGATGTTAATTAGACAAAAGTAGTCTGTAATATTTTTATGGCAGCTAATGTAAAACTTTAGAAAGAGGGTAATACATTTCAGTATTAAAATGTTGGGGCATTAGGAAACTGAGAGTCAATGCAGCAATGAAATGAGTAGAACTAAGTTTGGATAAAAGCTGAACCATTCCACAGGACATGTAATTAAGACACAACGGGCCATAGTTTTCCTAAAAATTACTTTTCCTAGAAAAGTAAATGGAATTATGTGCAATGTTCCAGTGCTTTGTAAGGTGACAGTCTTATATGATTAATAAGGTGTGGTGAACAAGTTCTACCCTGTTGCCTTGGTCTGTGACTGGATTAAATGTGTCATTTACCTCTGAAGTGACAATTGGGACATCTAATTCTCTGGGAGCTTGTCCTAGAATCAGAAAGTATTAACTGGCTATTATTAAAGACAGGCAGACAATACAGCCAATCAGAAACAAAAGTGAGAATGAAAAAACCTGAGGAGAAAGAAAGTGTCTTTTTGTTCTGTAAATAGCTGTAGAGAATTATAGTCGAGGTGTAACTAAGTGGTCAGAAGAAACAATTTCTGTAGAAAAGAAAACAACAAAGATAAAAAAGAACCTGAAAGGGAAAGGTAATGGGATAGATAAGACACTTATTTAACTAAAATAAAGTTAAATGGAAGTACAAAAGAATTAGTAGTATATTATAAATATTTGAGAGTGAAAGGGATTTAATGGTTAAAGTTCCTTACTCAAGGAGTTGCCTCCTAATGCCAATGTTAACAATATCCCTTATATGGGCTATCCACATGCATGGATGTGGTTAAATCAGGCCCTAAGACAACAGAAATAAAGATGTATTTTAGACTAGGGAAAGAGCAAAAAAAAAAAAATCTAATGGAAAGTGTTAATAACAGAATTAAAATATACAATTAGTAGTAAATGAAAATGGAGAAATACACACCTGATTTTTACTGGCCAGGGTATGGATTGCAAGATAATGGATTGTGGACTTTGAATTTGAAACTAATGTTTGGAAGAGGCATGAATGATGTATTGCTTTAGAAATATGAAATAGGAACATGTAAAGAACAAAACCAGTTCTGGAACGTTCAAGCCTCTACAACTGCAACAGTGTGACATTCAGAGCCATTTCCAACAGCTCAAGAATTCATGGCTGAACAAAACAGCATTTTTTTGTGTGCAGGTCCTTATAATGGAAGAGGATCTCTCTCCACTGTTATTATAATCAAGGTTCCATTATAAGCCTGATATTCTGCTCTCCTCTAAACTGGAGCAAGAAAAAAACTTAGCTGAAAATTGGGGTGATCAGTATAGGATGATTTTTTTCCCCTTAAGTTCCAAATAGTTTCAAGCACTAGATATGAATTTTCAGTTGCTTTAAATTACCCACTTTGCATATTTGCAAGTCACACCTTATGTGCCCTCTTTACAAAATGGATCTATGCATACACACAGCCTTTTTTTGTAAGTCTGCTGTACCAGAATGAAGCATCACTGATTTCACTGGGACTCTGTGCCAGTTTGTGGGATGAAGGCCTTAATATATATATTTAGTAACAAAGAAACATGCATGCATACCAGCTAATCAAATAGACACGGCATGTTTCTATGGATAGGACTTTCACAACAGGCAATTCATCATCATCACCATACGCTTAATTTGAGGTCTCTGAAAAAAGTAAGTAGAGATGATCATGTGTTAATCTTCCAGTTTTCTTCACAGGATGTTAAGGATTTTTCCACTGTGAAGTAGGAATTTTTTTGGCTTGATAGGTTTGACAGATACCAGACCACATAAGCCTTTTGCTCTGAGTTTCTTCAGTACAAATTCCTAGTTAGCTAGTGATGCTTTCAAGGCTTTTTTTGTTTAACTGTTGGGTGGAAAACAAATAAAGCTACACCATATCTGTTCTTATAAAACAGTGGTGCTCAAAGTTTTGGCCCTGCAGGCCAAAGGAATGGGACAGGGCTGGCTCATGGGCCAGATCCACCCCACACATGCCAAGACTGGGCATGCCAGTCCCATGCATCTGGACAGGGTCCTAGGGCCCCATGCCACCCACATACAGCCCCATGTGCAAGGATCGGGGCCCTGTGCCACCTCCACCTGCCCCATGTGCTGTTACTTTGTTCTGTGTGTGTGCCAGGAGCAGCACCCAGCCCTGCATGCTGGGATCAGGGCCCTATACCACTTCCGTAAGTCCCACATACCAGGATCAGGCCCCATGCTGCTGGGCATACACATAGGAGGCACCCTGTGTACTAGTGGGGAGCCCCACAGGCCATATGACCCAGTGCCAGGGCCTATATCTGGCCCTCAGGCCAGGGTTGAGCACCTTTGCTATCAAGCATGCAAACTGCCCTGCAGACATTGTGTAGGGTAGAATGATGAGTACAGAGTATTCAGAGAACTAGAATAAAGACTGGATAGATATTAGGGTGTGGCAATACTTCACCAGCCATAAGATGATCTCATGGAAAGAATTCCTAGGTCTCGAGTACAGAATGCAGACAGGATGGCTCTCAGGCAGACAACTTGTGGAAAACCAAATCCATGTCATTCCCTTGTTCAGAAAAAACATGGTTATTGTGTGATAGGAGTGGTTTTCAACCTGTGGTTTGCAGACCCCTGGGGGGCTGCAGATTATGTCTAAGGGGTCTGCAAAAGATGACTATGATCAGTCAAAAGTAGTGAATGCCCACACTTAGAATTCAAAGGTGTCTACACCTCCATTCAAAATGTTTTAGGGGTCCACAAATGAAAAAAGGTTGAAAACATCTGATCTATAGGTAACTACAGTTTCACCTCCATGGGGAGGGTTTGCAGGACCAGGTGTGTAAATATTAGCTGTAGCCAATTTATAGTCCAAGCTGAGTGGGAGTGGAACATGTTTTTGGACCAGTTGATTGGCTAGATGAATTCTGCATGCCAGTTCCTGGCATCCCTATTAAGAGTGTGTTGGGTTGCTATGCTAGGAAATGTGTTGGAAGGTCCAGTGCTCCAGGGAGGACTGAATGTAGGCAGGAAAAAATGTCTGCAGAAAGAGACAGAAAAAAACCCTGGAAGCAATCTCAGAGGGAATCTCACAGCAGCAAAATCTGTGTGAGAATCTAGCAACCCAAGAAAATTTCTTTTAAGAAGAATTTAATTGGCTTTCTGGAAGACTGATGAGAAGTCATGTTGTTGAAGAAAGATCAAAGTATCTTTGCCATTCTAACACTTGATCTTGAGGGTGACACAATGGGAGTATTATGCATACAAATTCCATATATGTAGATTTCAAAGATGTCATAGACATTAGGGCTGAAAGGGACCTTGGAAGATCGTTGAGTTCAGCCCTCTGCCCCAGGGGCAGGAAGCCAGCTGGGGTCACAGAATCCCCTCAAGATAAACGTTCAACTGACTCTTAAAGGAATCCAGAGTAGGTGCTTGCACCACCACTAGCGGTAGTCTGTTCCAGGTCTTGGGGGCTCAGACTGTAAAGAAGTTCTTCCTTATGTCCAAGAATCAACCAAGACGTTTTGTATTTGATGTTTTCTGTCAATCAATGTTTTTGTAATGTCTCATCAGTTAGTGGGTCTGATTTTATGTATTTTGTGCCCCAGTGGACTGTTGAGTCTATCCAAGCTAAACGATGGCTGTGTGTATGAGAGAACTTGCTACCTTTTCAGGGGTTCTCTGGGCCCTGCTACATGTACAAATTAAAGCTAAGGCAGAAACCAGATATATAGTTGTTATACATTTTCAAGCACTAACTTTGTAGCTGGTTCGTTCTTTTTACAGATGAATAGTCATTTTTATGGTGAAATAATTACTTTGCATATGCGATCTAAATTAATTAACCAGTTAATTAATTGTGTGATAATTACTTTGCACTTGGGGCCAGTCTGACTTGTATATGTGGCTGGTCTAAATTTATTGCATGATTAATCAGTAAATTGCATAATATATGTAACACGAAGCAGGGGCCTACGGAACTGAAACACCCTAGAATGTATTGACAGGAAAGGAGGACTAGGCTGACACAAGGGGCAATAAGCTTCAATTCTGTTGACCAGATGGACAGGGTTTGGAGACTATTGTTGTTGTTGAACTAATGTCCTAATACAGGGCTGTCAAAGTCATTTGGCCCTGTGGGCCTGAGGAGTAGCACAATTCCCTGCAGACCAGATCTGCAGTATGGAGCTGGTCCATGAGCTGGAACTGGAGCACAGAGCAATAGGGACACGAGCAGTGGCTGCAGCAACTGTGAGACCTGTGGCAGTTAACAGTACTGCCATTTCCCCAGTACCAAATTTCCAGGCCTGTTGACAGGATGACAAGCCTCCTGTGGCTGGATCCAGCCCATGGAATGGATCTTTGACATCTCTGCCTTAACAAAAAGATCTACAAATTTTCTTGAGACTGCTCCTTACCTGTGGCCTTTTAAAAGAGACATCCTTTTCCTAGTTTGTTTTGCTCCTTTCTTAATTGGGTCTGTTTACAATATACAGGCATACCTTGTTTTATTGCGCTTCGCAGGTATTGCGTTTTTTACAAATTGAAGGTTTGTGGCAACCCTGCGTCGAGCAAGTCTATCAGCGCCATTTTTCCACCGGTTAGCATTTTTTAGTAATAAAGTATTTTTTAATTAAAGTATGTACATTTGTTTTTTTTAGACATAATGCTATTGCACACTTAATAGACTACAGTATAGTGTAAACATAACTTTTATATGCACTGGGAAACCAAAAAATTCGTGTGACTCACTTTATTGCG
>NW_017728906.1:154525659-154533051 GCF_001723895.1 Crocodylus porosus | reverse complement strand
TAGTGTAAACATAACTTTTATATGCACTGGGAAACCAAAAAATTCGTGTGACTCACTTTATTGCGATATTCGCTTTATTGCGGTGGTCTGGAACTGAACCCGCAATATCTCCGAGGTATGCCTTGTATATGACCTTTCATTTATATGAGCAATTATCAGAACCACTAGTTCTTTGAATAGTCTGAGTGAGGCCAAATAGTAGTACACTTTACTGATAATGGATTGTCTCCCATGTTTTCCATACGAAGATTGAATTGAGGTGTGATGATATGCTTTCCACTGATATACAGATATTAACAAGTTGACTGGAGAGCCTTCAGAGATTTCATTAAGAGAATTTTTTTTTCCCTCCCATGAATTTATTTGATGCTTTTGGATTCAAAATAATGCTGCTTCCTCCAGACACCTTGGAAACTAGGTAAAAAGCAGCCTAGGCAGACTTCTCTTCAGATGGACTTTATTGCCTTTAAATGCAGGAGGTAAGTGATGGCCTCTGTCATCAGAGTATTTGGGTGGGTTTGAGAAGTACGGAAAAATGCTTCAAGAAAGTCTGAAGTATTCCGTGGCATAGGCATCACCCATCTTCCATCATTCATCTAAGATGGTCATTGCCCAAATTATTGAGAAATGTAAGAGTTAACTCTCCAAGTGACCCAGTTCCTCAGACAGACAGAAAAGCAATAATTACAGAATCATGTTTTGCTTTCATTAGAATGCCACAATGGGTACTACTAGAGAAAAGCAGGTGGTCATGACTGAAGCTTTTTTAAAAGTAAAGCAACCCTTCTTATAGATCGCTGTGATCTTAAGGTCCTTGCAACAGCCGGGATGCTGAGGAGGTAGTATCCATCATCCACTATCTCCAGTTCTGCAGAAAAGCAAGAGATTTCTTCATGCTGACAGAACAAAGTTTTTTCCAAGCTTGTCTGTGTAGATGCTGAATACGAAAGCACAACTTGGCTTTTCTTTTTGGTAGGCTACTCTGCCCTGGTGTTCAAGGCAGAAGCCCACTTCTGTCAGTATAACACAGGGGTGGGCAAAACGCAGCCCGGGGTCCAGATGTGGCCTGCCAGGCCATTCTATCCAGCCTGCAGGACCCCTAAAAAATTTAGAAAATTATTATTTATCTGCCCCTGGCTGCCTATCACGTGGCCCTCGATGGCTTGCCAAAACTCAGTAAGCCGCCATCTGCCCAAAATAATTGCCTGCCCCTGATGTGAGGCTTTGGTGACATAGCTCCTGTAGCTACAGAGTAGTATTTTTTCACATCTCTGGCTGATACAGCTATGCCCGCAGAACATTTGTAACATACACCTGAGTTAAGACGAGCGATGTTAAAAGAGGTCAGGTGGGAAAGAAGTGTTCACAGAATTACAGAAGTAGGGGCGGAAGGGACCTTGTAGATCTTTGAGTCCGACTCCCTGCCTGGGCAGGACAAAAAACTGGTCTCCAGTGATTCCAGCCAGGTAGGCATCAAGCCTTCTCTTAAAGACCCACAGGGTAGGAGCCAGCACCACTTCCCTTGGAAGTTGGTTCCAGATCCTAGCTGCCCTAACTGTGAAGTAGTTCTTACAGATGTCTAGTCTAAACCTACTGTCCAACAACTTGTGGCCATTATTCCTTGTTATGCCAGGGGGCACTAGGGGAAACAAGGTCTCTCCCAAACCCTTCTAATCCACCCTAGTGAGTTTATAGACTGTCACCAGGTCCCCCCTCAGCCTTCTCTTGTGAAGGCTGAACAGGTTCAGGTCCCTCAGTCTCTCATTGTAGGGTCTGCCCTGTAGTCTCCGGATCATGCAGGTGGCCCTCCTCTGGACCCTCTCCACATTGTCCACATCCCTCCTGAAGTGTGGCGCCCAGAACTAGACTCAGTACTCCAGCTGTGGCCTGACTAGTGTTGCACAGACGGGGAGAGTCACCTCCTTGGCCCTACTTGAGATGCACCTGTGGATGCACGACAAGGTCCAGTTAGCCCTGCCAACCGTGACCTTGCATTGTCAGCCCATGTTCATCTTGGAGTCAGTAATGACTCCAAGATCCCTTTCTACCTCCATGCTCTCAAGAAGGGAGTTTCCCATCTTATAAGTGTGCTGTTGGTTACTACTGCCCAAGTGCAGCACCCTGTACTTGTCAGTATTGAAACGCATCCTGTTTTTGTTAGCCCACCCTGTAACCTATCCAGGTCTTGCTGCAGTCTTTCCCTCCCTACTAGCGTGCAACTAGGGTTGCAGGAATATCATTTTGCTATTTTATTTGCAAAAGTCAGGGCCACCTCTCTCTCATCCATCTGCCTCTTAACCTACACATTGTTAGTTAGCTTATGTGCATTGCTATGAAGGTAAGACCTGAGATTAAAAAGTAAGCCTTTTTTGGTCTGAAAATAATATTATTGTGCACTTCCCACAGTACTTTTCATCACAGGATTTCAAAGTACTTTACATTCATTCATTTACATCCCCTCCCTTGTGAGTTACGTATGATTGGATAATACACAAAAAACACCAGACAATACACAGTTTACTAAAATCATTGGTTATTCAAATGCTAGCTATGCTCCTTAGGTCATGCACAGCACTCTACTGATGTTCAAACTCTTCACCCAGATCAATGCGTAACAGGCGTTGTGACATGGAGGCAGGAACAGCCCGATTAAAACATTCTGAACTGGGAAACCCAGAACATAGAAAGGAACTATGAAGCAACTGAAGATGGGCCAAGAGCCAAAGTGCAGCCCCTTTAAAGGTCATCAATCTGCAAGCTGCCTAGCTTCACTGTGCTTCAGTGCTGGCTGGGCAAGCCATAGCATAATCTCTAAAATCAGCCGGTACACTCCACCAGCAAAGTAGCTGGCTTTTGAGAATTTTCTAGGCTAGGGCCCTAGAATACACAGACAGTATGTGCTAGGCAACTTGCTCAAAGAACTTTGCAAAATTAACAGTATTGTATATGCCTGACTTTTTTCTTTGAGGTGCAGAATGTCTGCCACTACGCTGAATATAAAGGGAGATGCAGTTGCTCAGTAGTCGGTAAATCAGATCATAAAGTTATGCAGTTGGATCCTGGGTTTGCATTTTATCTGGTCCTAGCTCCTTGAGTAATTACTTGCTCAGTAATGGGTTAAATAGATATGGGTGCCTAAATTACTGAGTTAAAAGCAGCAGCCAAAGTAGATTTAAGAACTGCTAAAATTAATTAGGTTAAAAAAAACACTGTACTGGAAGTAACAGCAAAATAATGAAGAAAATAAATAGTATTTCAGTGATACAAACTAAAGAAAGTTTGGTAAAGAACAAACATAAAGATATTAAAAGAACTAAATAGGTAGAGTCTGGCCAAGTAAAGGTTAAATAAGGTTTGCACACAGAAACTAAAAGAGTATCAACTGAGACTGTTTAGGGTGGGGTGGGCAATTATTTCAGGTGGAGGGCTGCTTAATAAATTTTGGGGAGCTGCTGAAAGCTGCAAGGGTAGCCCCACCCTTGACAGGTGCTGCACCCCCTGGTCACCACCATCTTGAGACCCACCTCTAACCCCCGACCTTTACCACCAGAAGTCCTTGTGGGCTAAATCTAGCCTGTAGGCCATATTTTGCTCACCGCTGGCTTAGGGTGTTTATAGATTTTTTTTTTTGGGGGTCGGCAAGGACCTATTAGATCATGGAGTCCGACCCCCTGCCCTGGGGGGTAAATGGATTCTAAATGTGTTCCAAATGGATGCATCATAACTAGGAGCAATAGGATGAACAAAGGGAAATTTAAGTATTCACAAGATCTACTTCACTGCTGATTTAGTCTTCTAAGGGAATCTGTGAATCCCATCACTTGTATCATTTAAAACTGAGCTGAACAAAATGCTGAAAGATTTTCATGGAACAATATTGGACTGAGGGGAGAATAAAAGTTTTAATTTCATGATCTATATAAATGTCTTCCACGCAGCATCCTCTAGTCAAGCCTGAAGTTTATGACAAAATGATATGACAGCATACTGTTATGTTATATAAGATTATCAAACAGGGGGAACAGGAAACTGAAGTAAAATGTATAGAATAGCAGCAAATGATACATAAGTATTACATCTTGTTTATATTTTCAGTGTTAAATCTGTACTTATTTCAAAACGTTGTCCCTGTACATGTAGTGTTTAATGTTAAAGATAGATTTGCAATTTTTAATGAGTTCCACATTAGTTTTTAAAGGGATACCACCCATTTTGAAGCACACAGGGAGTAAAATAGTTTCAGGTGCTACCCCTGCTGCTGAGTTCCCATGCTACATTTTGTGAATTAAAAAGATTCCTTGTTATTTATGTGGCTTTTCATACAGCAACTAGGAAAACTTACTAAGAAGAACTCATGAGACGCTTAAGTATAAAATTAATACATTAAAAAAAAAATCTCTCTTATCCTTCAGTGACAATACTCTTAGGCATTGCTTGTCACAATTACAAGAGAGCATATTTCAGATAGACTGTTCCTTTAAATTTTAAATAAAACAACTGATTATGGGGAACTGTCATTCCAAGTATAAATATACCCATAACGTAACAAAGCTGAGAAGCTCAAAAAAGAGGCATCCATTTTCAGAGTCGTTAAAGCTCAAGGAAACTTCTATGCTCAGATATGGCTACTATAGCACTAATGAACATGACCACCAATGTCACTATTTTCTGCTCTGCTCCTCTGTATATTCTTTTGCACAGGGAGATGTTTATAAATATAACTTGGGATGCTGCTGCTAGACACTAGGATTCTTGCATCACAAGCTGGCTGCTGTCACACCTTCTTGCAAAATGCTTTAAACAAATTACTTTTCACTTGCTCAGAGTTTTTCTTAAACACTAATCAAAATAGCCAGCTTGCAATATAAAAGCACCAATGCCTAGCATAGGCAGTACAAAGGCATCCTTGATTCTGCATCTACAAGTGACCTAATATGGGAAGGCAAAAAATACTAGTATTACATGAAGACGGGACTGTGCCAGCTGCCTGCAGTGATTCCAGCAGCCAGCTTTAAAGTTACAGTGGGTATGTATGTTTCTTAAAGCATGTCTCTGGATATCACTGGAGATGCCCAGGTTCCATGCGTGCAATACCAGATTCTTTCAGCCAGCAACGTCCACTGGGACGAAACCCTGGAAGGCAAAATGAGTCCTACTGCCTTAGCTCCATCTTGCCACCCATGACAGCGAGACAGAACAGCTCTTACCTTTAGATTTCAGATTAGTGTTAGAGTTAGGCAATTATTTGATATTCTGGCTTCCTAGCTCATTGATAAAGACCGTTCTTCATGTGATGCACTGGAATGATAGGCATTTAAATGGCCCCTTCCCCTGTCTTTTGCCCTGGAGAATGCCATATTTCTATATGCTGTCTGTAGATTTTTCTCACACCTCATGCAGAAAGCTTGGGATACCCGAGCAAAGTCGCTTCTGTTACACTGCTGTGGACTACTTACATAAAATAAGACCTTTGACTTGCTACAGATAGTCAAAGTGACCTTCATAAAACATTTAAGATGGGTCTAGGGAACAAGGTACTTGAAAAGGGCATTGGATTGAGCTAGGATTCCCTATGAACTAAGTAAAATAGTTCTTCAGTTATAGCAGCCATCTAGGCCCAAATCAACCTCCTTGGCATGTCTGAGGAATGTCCCTATCACAATTTTAAAGGATAGCCACTTACAGCAGAGCATGCAGTTTCATTTCATGTCACTCCCTAGTTGCTGCTATGAGCCCTGATTTGTAGAGCATTCCTACAGTCTTAATTCAAGGTTGATCCCTGGCAACCCCCCTCCCTCCCACCACAGAGAGATAACTGCCAGCCACTCACCTCCAGCAAGATTCATGCAGTCCTATCAGAAGAAAGAGTTACTTATAGTAGGGCAGTGGCCTGTCAAGAAGACAGTTAAATCACATGGACCCCTAGAAACTACCTCCTTCACTGCTAAACATGGACCCGTTGTAGGCAAGGTTCCATGTCAGTCAGGGATACAGGAAGCAACGGGGCTTGTTTTTCCCTTTCAAAGGCCCTTGGGGTTGTCTTGCTGCGCAGACCACAAGCACAGCACCCACCACAGCGCTGGCCGAAGGAATCTGCTTACACATACCAGTGCAGCAACAATAGGTACAGGAAGTTCTGCCTCTGCTCCCCTGGAATTAGCCCTAAACCCTAGCCTCACACTTATTTGGCCCTAAATCAGGCAGGTTGAACCAAAGCTATGCCTTGGTGTGCACGGATGGGGACATTGAACAAGGCTGGGGCACTGCTGACTCCCTAAGGTGGCCGAGTGGGTCAGCGGGGATGATGGGGGGAGATCAGAAGCAGCACCATTTTTGGGGAAGTCAGCTCGGGTACGAAACAGCAGTCCCTGAGCACACCAGGAGCGGGGAGACAATGCCCGTACCCCACGAGCCGCCCAGTGACTAGGCGCGGAGCGACGCAGCCCCAGCGCAGGGGCCTCAAACCCATCTGGGCGAGCGGCTCGGCGCAGCCCGAAGGTCGCTCCAGGCCACCCCCGCGGGAAGCGCACACGTGGGTCCCGCGGCCCCCGCCCCCACGCAGCGCCCAGCTCCAGCCGGGCTGGGCGGCGCCGTGACGAGGCCCCGGGGAGGTGCCACGTGTCCGGGCGCTGCGCTTAGGGCGGATCCGCGCCTCCCGCGAGCCAGCGCCGCGGCTCCACAACCAGCAACCGCGCGGAGGGCAAGGCGGCCAGACCAGCACCGCCCGCGCACATCCCGCCCCGCCGCCTCGGGGCTGCCGTGGCCTCAGCGGGAGAAACAACCGCCCGGGAGGGAGGTCCTGCCCCGCCCAGCCGTGAGAGCCCAGTTGCAAGGAGGCCGCGGCCGCGAGGCTCTGGGGAGTGTAACTCCCAAGTCGCCCGGGCCCGCCCCAAGACCCCCCGGGGAGACCTGCCCGTTGTCCGTGACTCACCCGCGCGGGGGAAGGAGCGGGGTCACGTCACCACCCTGCCCTGCCCTCCCCCGGCCCCTTTTCTTGTGCCCCTCCCCCCGGCGCAACAGCAAGCGGCCACAGCACGCATGCGCCCCCGCCGGGTCTTGACGCGTGCTTTCAGCCAACCGCCGCTCCCGTTCCCCCGCCCCCTCCGGCGATTTGAATATGCTAATGAGAGCGCGGCGGGAGCCCTATGGCGCGGCGGGCAGGCCGTCACGTGTCGCGGGGACGTGCCGGCGGGGGCGGCGCCCGACCTGCCCAGGCTGCCTTAAAAGGGGGAGTCGAGCGAGGAAGCGCCTCAGTCAGAGACAGAAAGTGCCGGGGTGGGGGGTGCGCGCGGCGGCTCCGCCCCAAACTTCTGAGTTACATCCACAGGGGGGAGGGAGCGGCGACCGCAGCAGCAGCCGGGCAGCCCCCGCCCGCTGCGCCTTACACCCCGC
>NW_017728906.1:154487911-154525354 GCF_001723895.1 Crocodylus porosus | reverse complement strand
CCGGCCGCGGCGGCGCTGACATCAACATGGCCGCCATGTTGGCGGCGCGGAGCGCGAGCCGCAAGGCACTGTGGGGGATCCGGCGCGAGTTGCGAGAAGTGACAGCGACTCCTCGCTCGCTCCGCGCGCGGCTGGGGGGGGGGCTCCCCTCCCCTCCCCTCTGCCCCACTGCCCCCCACGGGGCGGGGTGGGGGTAGTGCCCTCTTGGCATCTCGCAGGGTGCCCTGGGGAGCACTCGCCTTGTCCCCAGAGGGAGCCCCCCCCCCCCGGGTGGTGGGAGCCTGTGTGAGGAAGGGCAATCCCAGCCCCCTGCTGCCCCGGATAAACCCCTCTTTCACCTTTCTCTTTTCAGGCCGGATGGAAAGAAAACCACGCAACGTTTATGAGCGAGCTGAAAAACTTGCAGGCTGAAGGACTGACAACTCTTGGCCAGTCCCTCAGGACCGCTTTTGATTTATTAAACTTAAATAGATTAGTAACTGGCATAGACAACTATGGGCAGGTAGGTTGACGGTTAATAGGGGGAACACCTAAAGGAAAAAACCCAAAAAAACCAAAATCCAGCCCTGGAGCTTTCACAAAACCACACGGGATTCATTGACCGAAATGATCTTCCTTCATGACACTACAGTTGAAAGCATTTGGGGTTACTTTGAAAGAACCATTCAGCCATCAGGGAAGCCCCAAGCAGGATGTAGTTTTTACCCAACTTCAGTTTGGTTTTTCCTTAATAGTTGTAAACATTTCTTCAGGTTTTGAACACTAACGTTACCTTTCGAAGCCTTCATTTTTTTTTTTCCAGTTACCATGACTGTCAGTTTTCTTTTACATTTGTCAGGAACCAGGTAATTAAACCTTTGTTTCAGGGCAACAGCTGACTTGCCACCAGGCTCATGAAAGGAGGAAGCATCTTCATATACAGTGCTGTGCCATCAGTTGGGTTGCACTTTGGGAGTTTAACTTTTCTCTGAAGTGTTATTGCTGCAGAGGTCACAAATATTAGGCTAATTGGAACAGAGATTTAATCTTGTGTATCAGATTTTGTCGTCTGTCTTAGCATATTCCTTCACTTCCGTTGTACACCACCAGATCATTCAGTTTCTGACCCTTGTTATAAGAGCCACAAGAAGTTCTACACGCCCTATTACGCTGTATTGGAGCACAATACTATGTTCCTTCTCGCAAGTTGAGCATGTGCTACGGGAAGTGTTCAGTTCCTGTTTAGCCTAGAGCATAAGGTCTTAGGAATATGAAACAAACCATAGGTTTGTTTAGCATAGTAGTGAATAGCAAACCTGATCATTTGAGAAGGCATATTAATTGTATATTTTGTACTTGAGACATGTTATCTCACATTTCCTCTCCTGGTTTCCTCTTGTGATGTAACCCTCCTTCTAATGGCAAAGGAATGGTTGCTGCTTCTTGTTGGTCAACTGGAGTACTAAAGTGACATCAGGTGTTTTACAGAGAAATTCTAAATCTGAATATACAGTTTCTTCAGTGTCATGTTCCTCTTGCCTAGGAGGGGGATTTAGATTTCTCGTGTTGCATTACCACTTGATGAAAGTCACCCTCAATATTTTTTTGAATGCAAATAGGTTAGTGAAACTTTGAAATGCACTATTTTCCCATACAGAGCTACTCTTTTAAATCTATTAACATGTGTGCATATTCACCTGTTTTTCTTCTTCCTTACATCCCTGTGTCAGTTGAATTAGCTCAGGGGTGTCAAAGATATGGCCCTCTGGGTAGATATGGCCTGTGGTGCTGCCCATGGAGTGGACCCACATGTTTCATACAGCATGTGTTGAATTGGATCCATGCACTACATGTGGGTCCTGGGCCAGCACAGGCTGCATGTGGGGCTGGGGTTGGCCCGCGCTGCATGCAGCATGTGGGGTTGGTCCAGGGTGTGCTGTATACAGTGCCTACACCATTGTGGAGCTGGTCTGTGGGCCCCATCTGGCCTGTAGGCTGACGCCATGCCAGTTATTTGGCCTGCAAACTGGCCCTGTTCCAGTTCATCTGGCCCATGGGGCCTGATGAGTTTGATACCTCTGGCTTAGTCTTATGATGTTGTCACAAAAAATTGCTATTCCAGGCATAAAACACTAGAAGCCCACTTTGTACTGTGGGTGTTGATGGAAACGGATGATGCTCACCTGTTCTTTTACTTATTCTGAGTGAGCCAGCCAGCTTAGGGTTTCTTTTTTTCACTCAAATGGGCAGGTGAATTGATGTTCCCATTGGCTGGTTGTTGTTATGAAGCAGTGCTTCTTGTCCATTGATAATATTAAGTTGTTTTCATTTGTGGTGGGTCAGACCTGTCCGTAGTTCTTTGATTGCAAGTCTTTCCAAGCTTGCTTATTTTACAAACTTCTTCAACCACTGCTACCTCTTCCAGACGTTGCAGAGTTGGGGAAAGGTTTCTGGGGTACAAATGTTTGTGTATGTGATTAAACAAATGTTTCTTAAATTAAACATCCTTTGAATGTGTGCTCATATGTGTGTGCACACACATATACACGGATGACAAAGGATGCTTAAACTTAGGAAACGTTTGTTTAATCACTAATAATATAGTGATATGTTTGGCAAATGCTACATCCTGGGCTGCTAAGGGCTTCCATTTCATAGATTTCATAGACATTAGGGCTAGAAGGAAACCTCACAAGGTCATTGGCTCCAGCCCTGCCCGCCCAAGGGTCAGGAAGTCTGCTGGGGTCAAATGATCCCAGCAAGATAAGCATCCAAATGTGCCTTAAAGGTATCCAAAGTAGGTGCTTGCACCACTTCTGTGGGGATTCTATTCCAGACTTTAGAAACTCAGTTGATAAACAATTTTTTCCTTACATCCAGTCTAAAACAGTCTTCCTGGAGTTTGTGACTTAGACTTTGTCTTCCCTTGTGAACAGACATTCCTGGTGAACAGACATTCTCCCAGTTCCTGATGCACACCCCTAATGTATAGGCTGCCACCAAGTTCCCCCTGAGCCTTTGCTTTTCTAAGCCAAAGAGTCCCACATGTCTCAGCCTTTCCTCAAAAGACTTGTTTTCCTGACCTCTGTTCATGCACGTGGCTCTCGTCTGGACTCTCGAGCTTCTTCACATCCTTCCTAAAGTGCAGAGCCCAGAACTGAATGCAGTACTCTTAACTGCAGCCTCACCAAGGCCATGTACAGGAGGAGGATGACTTCCTGGGTCTTGCTTGAGACGGATTGATAGATGCAAGCCAGGGTTTTGTTTGCTTTGCCGGCTTCAGCATCACATTGGTGGCTCATGTTCATCTTGTGGTCAATCGTGACCCCCCAAGTCCCTTTCAGTGATGGTGCTAGCAAGCGTAGCGCTGCCACGCCTATAAGTGCAATGTGGATTCCCACCCCACAGAGTGGAGCACCATGCATGTCTAGTGTTGAATGCCATCAGGTTTTGGTCCAGCCACCTTGCAAGCCTGTTCAGGTCAGCCTGAATTGCCAGCCTATCCTCTAGTGTGACACTTCCCCATAGTTTAGTGTCATCAGCAAATTTAGCACCCCAGATCAAACCAGCACTTTATCGTAAGTTAAACTAAATTTTAAGAGGCTTTTTAATTTCACTGCAATCCATTCTTTTGAGCATTAAGGGAAGGGAATTGGTCCTTTAAATTCACGTTGGCTTGTTACAATGCAAACAATACTCATCAACTGACATCAGAAATGGGAAGTCCACTTTTAATTGCCTCTTCTGAAAAGAAACATTGAAATTTATGTACTCTAAAGGATTGGGAAGAATTCAGAATAATAAAAGAATATTCAAAACATTCACCTACTCTTAAAATACTGGAGACTACACTTTGCTACTAAATGCAGTAGCATATGCTTACCTAAGTTTTATTAAACAAACCACTTTGGCAGGGGGAAACATCTCCTGAGACCACTGTATACCTCAGCTAATCTTATTTAAAGAATTAAAATAAGCAGATGGAGGCATATGAACAGCTACGCTTTCTGAGGGTGGAAGGGTAATTGTACAACTATAAGATTTGGGAGATATTAGAGACAGTATTACAAGCAGTGCAAATGAAGCAGTTTGAGAAAATTGTATCTGACTCTCATCTACTCTTGAAAGTATTTTTGTCCTGGTGGATTGTCAAGCTTCTAAAACTTGGTTTGATTTGTTCTAAAATTCAAATATTTGAAAATATTCCTTTTAGACATACTAATGATCAGACTTGTTCCTAAGTTGGTGTGACTCAATTTGGTCAAACCAGCCAACTGTAAGACAATGCTTCCCTGCTTCTTTTAAATTGTTTATCGAAATGTAAGGGCCACACGTTATGCCTGACATCTTTTGAACTCATCCGAATTCTCCATCAGCAGACTTTCTGGATGAGAATAATGGCTGAAAGGGCATTCTAAAACTAAGGTAGAAGAAAACTCGTAATGCATATTTCTTTGTGGCATCTTTGTTCATGGCTTTTAATACAAACATTCCTAGTTATTAAATGAATTTAGGAGTACATTTATAATCATTCATAAATATATTGACTGTCATGAACACCATGTGCCACTGGAGACTGGGGAGCATGGTGAGCTGCAGGCGGCAGGAGCGTGGTGGCAGTGGCAAGCAGCAGGAAGCTGCGGAGCTGTCGCCAGTGGGGGGTGAGGTGGGGTGAGTGCTGACCAGCAGTTGGCAACTGCCTGCAGATGCCACTGGCAGTGTCAGCCAGTGGCGATTGCAGACCACATGCTAATGCTGAGAGGGGAAGCAGGGGGTGATAAGCGGCGACTGCTTTGCCTTTTCTCGGAGGTGCACCACCTACGCATCACCAATGTTGACTCTTTCTATTATTAGTTATACAGATATAGTAAACGATCGTAACAGTTAACATTAAAATTTTAAAGGCGCAGTGCACCTACTTTTTAAACTTATTTTTTCTTCGCAAAAGCCTTTAGAGAGAAGACAAAATCTCACTTATAGAGACATTAAAACATCTTTATGAAGTTATGCTACTGAAATCAGTCTACTAGAAACTTGATTTTTTTAAAAGTTTTATTATGCGAGCAGAGTAAAACAGACCAGAGGAGAAAAATACTTAATTACATTTTTCAGTTATATTAATTACAGGTTTAGCTTGCCTTTTACTGTAGTTTCAGGTTTTCAGCCAAATGTGGAGTTTTCAAGCTGACTACGTCCCTTTAATGTTTGTAACCAATGTTTTCCATTGGATGAGCTCTATATAACCTTTGCTTGGTACTAGAATTATTTACAAATTCTTAATATTCTGTTCTACGTGTACTTCACGGATTTTTAGTAGACAATTTTTTATTAATTTTATAAGGATAGTGATAGTCTCTTGAGTCGGCTAAAAATGGTCATAAGTACCATATCAATGGATCTTTACTCTGTAAGTTTCAGTGACCAGGCCCAGGTGGGGGTCAGGGGGATGTAGTTAAATAAGAAAACAGTTTAAATACATAGCCTTTAAATTCCCTGGTCTCTTATATCACTTTTTGTAACTTCCTTAACTTGCTTTATACTTGGCAAATTGAACTATTTTACAATATTTTCTCTTTTCTTCATCCATTACTGAAATGCTAGGCCTTTTACTAGTGGATTTCATTCTTTGATTATACAATAGTGAGAATAATGGGTTTCTTACTGTGGTTAGATGAAATGGTTACCAGCAAACTAAATATTGTCCTGAATGAAAATGTAGTTAATAGTAGGGTTTATATTACTAGAATTGCATCTGAAATTGTCACTAATGCTGCCAGAAAACATAGATAACACAACAGAAATGCATAGTAAGTACAAGTGGCCGATTTTAAATAAGTAATTGTACAGATTGCAACAGTTGACCTTGGTAACAAAACCAGAAACAGCTGAGGCCACAAGTTTTACAAAATATGCATCACTGAAATGGCAATTGTTAATATATAGAAAGATGAAAACAAAGTAGTACTGCATGATTTAATTGGATAGACCTGTTTGAACTAAAACTCTTGAGTCTGTGCAACCGGGCACATACTTTGCCCACTGTTAGTTCCGTAGTGACGTTTTTCCTTCATTTTTTTTTCCCACTGCCAGCTCAAGTGAAATGAATTGAGGGTTAAGAGAAAATGTATTTATTTGAACCAGCATTTTCAGAGAAGTACTAAGGCAGCAGCCTTTCAAGTTATTTCATGTAATAACCATTTTTCCCCTTCAAAATTTTCTCCAGGGAGAAATTTCCTTTAATGTTTTGGATAGAAACTGCTGTTATCAGAACACCAACATGTTATCTCTGTAGAGATACCTGTCTTTTAATTATGCTGCTGAAGAATGTGGCTGATACAGTGAAACTGACTCATGAGAAATGAACTCAACTTGATGAAGAGACTTAATGTAACAAAGCATGCTCTAAATTACAGATTTCTAAAAGATCATTCCCTTATAAGGAAAGTGGACTGTTTTTAGACTTGAAAGGGTTTCTCCACAGTGAATAACATTTTCCTGAGATTTATATTTCTTTTCTCTCACTGATACTCAGTATTGATACACTGCTCAATATTCCTACTCTTAGGAAAAGTCATGATTTTTTCCCCCCAATGCATTTTAAGTACTTATAAATACATGGGCAAGAAACCTTGAAACCAAAATAAAACTTTCATTTTAAATACATAAAGGATATCTTGAACCAGTCTAAAATAAGATAAGGGTGGGAAAGAGCTTTGCTTCTGTTTTTATAGTTGAGACGTTTTCTGCATACAGTAGGATTTTTTTAAACATCTTGCTCTATCCAGAGCTTTTAATCAATTTGCCTGCTACTCTTAAGAAGCCTTACTTTAGGTTGATTTCTACTCCCCTTTCCCTTCTCCCCTGCACACCTCCCCCAAATACTGATGCATTTTATGTTTAAAGCTGTTTGTCGAAGCAGCAGAAATTTTTATTTGTTGTGTTCATTTGTGTATTCACACAAAGCTTACTCTGCATTGGTCAGCAGATGATCACTATAATTTTAATGTATTTAAACTATAAGTAATCTATGTAGCACATATAAAGGAGAGGTCACTTGCTTTTGCTTGTGGAAGGACTAACAATTCGGACCCAGAAGCGGTCATTCACTGTCCTATGGTAGCCTGTGGTGCCTCATTTTGCGGTCCCTAAGTGACAAATTCATAACCTTACTAGGTAATTGAGCATGTCACAACACATGTTACTTGGGCAAAGTGAATTTGTATAGATATAATTACACTTGATCTTAGAATCTTTTTAGTGAGAATGTTAGCATTGCATGCATTGCATTTTACATTAATTTCCATAAATCATATAGCCACAATAATTACAGATCTGTAATTATCATTTTTTAATTGGAGGGTAGTTTCTGTTCTGGCACAAACGGATTCTGGCTAGATGTCCTTGAAGCTACTCAACTGCTTGAATGTATGGAAGGTATATTTTATGGACTCATGCCCTGATATATCAGGTGATGTTGAATTCATGAAAATTTTGGGAATAGGCTAAGAGCTTAGCCATCTTTACTTACAATTCCTTCCTTACAAAAAATTAAATCCTTAAAGTATAAGTCTTATCTTTGTATTTCAGGGGAAAATAGTTCACAATAATGACACTGCACACATCCAAATTTGGAACCGAAGCTTAGATGAGTATTTCCTGCCTTGTCATACTGGCACTGCTGCATAGTTATTTTTTTTAAGGCAGTGGTTTGAACTTATCAAACTACATTCTCTCCTTTTCTGCCTTTTAACCAAACCTATTTGAAGCAGCCCTAGAACACACTGGGGAGAACTTCATCCAGTAGGAGGCATGAGCCCTACAGTGTTAAGTTTGTTTATGGTAAAGCTAACAAAAAAAGGGGGAGGCGGGAGCAGGGCTGAATGCAAACAGTAGGTATGCTAGAAAGTTCTGTTCTTCAGTCATACTGCAATTGAAGCATGCTGTGAAATAGTTTTCATGTAAGCTCATCTAGGCCCTGCTATCTCAGTGGCTGATTCTTGACCTTTTCGAAAAATTTGAGAAGTTGGAATCTTTGTCTCTATATCTCCATATTGGGTGATATATTTAAAGACTGAGCTTAAGCATTTTGCCTCCAAATATAAAGGGATTTGACTTGAATAATTCTATGCTCTTATCTCTTAAGGATGCCATTTTTTCCACTATTTCCAGGGGAAGGTATAGATTTTCAGATAATTTTGTTCTGTGTTAATCTTCAGTAGTATATGCCACTCAGATCATTGCAAGAAAACATGCCTACTTTCTGATCTCTACGAGTCTGGGCTTAACTCTTGCTCCCATATTTGTGACCTCTCTTGCTCTGCAATGAATGAATGTCTGAAGTAGAAGCTAGTTCTTGCAATGTGTTCGTGTATTTTTGTCTCACTTGTCTATCGAGGAATCAAAATATATTTTATTTTAAAGGAAAGTAAAAAGTATGGTCATCTTTGTAAGTAAGCTTGTACAAAGTGTAACTATTTATCACTATACAAAACATTCCTATTGGCCTTTTCCATTAGTGCAGGGATGTCAAATGTGTGACCCATGGGCCACATCTCTGGCTTGCACAGCTTCATTTTCTGGCCTGTCGAGCTCTCAACTGTGCCCTGTTTGCTGTTGCCACTTGCCCTGATGTTGTTCTGCCACAATGTCTAGCTCTGGCCTGTGAGGAGTACTGCAGTCTGGATGTGACCAGGAGGGCCTGGTTTGATACACCTGCACTGATATTAAAGGAGAAGATTTTTCTTTTTTTAATTTCAGAGACTTCTTGGTATTCAAACATCAGAGAGACTCTGGCTATCTTCATTCTTCAGATACTTGATTTAATTTAAAAGTCCCCTGTAATTTGGGATGTTTTTGTATCCTGTCTAGTGATAGAGCTAGGAGATAATATTTTTTGAGGTCTGCATTTTTTTATTTTTTTTTTTAGTGTTTTCATGATTATGATAGTTCTTTCTCTTTGACTTTTTTTCCACTTACTCGAGACTTGCTCAGAAGGTATTCCAACTCAGTATTGAGTTTTCATTGTAAACTGCTGATTCCTTCTTTTGGGGGCCAAGGGTAGCTGCTGTTGGGTCACATTTTAGATCTTTCCTGCATGGCTGGTCAGTTGAAACTGTTACTGTTGAAGAGCAACACAAACACTTCTCATGAACACCTGGGAATTCAACATTTCACCCCCCTTTTTTGTGTGTAAAAGATGACTTCCTACCACATTTTCTATTTGAATACTATTAGGAATAGGGAAAAATGCAGTGTGTTGCATTTCACATAGTCCTATATTTGTGCTTCCTAATAGAGGAGCACATTTTTTATAGGAACACCTTTCCAGTTCAGACTTTTGCCTTTTAGCTTTGTTATTGGGACATGTTTTCAAGCTGTTTTCAGCCATTGTTCTGGTATTTATGCAACCTTTAGGAATGCATATTGTTTGAACTTCCAGTTTTGATAACTGGATGGTCCAGGATCCTATCAAGCTATGCATGTTATATTCTCTGACTTGAGAATGATGGAGTTAGTTTAAGTTTTCAAAACCTGAGTCAGTTTTCTACCAGATTTGATGCATTCATTTTTATGGTAGGGGAGGGAGGAAGGAAAGGTGGTTTTGAAATAGAGGCCATTTCTACAAGTGTTTAGAGCAAATCTTTACAGTCAGTACTTAGTTTAAAGGTAGCTTAGCTTAGCAACTGTTCAGTTATTGTTCCTCACCTGTGCTTTGTTTAGTATTTTGAAATAAGTGTGTTCCAGTTATGCATACTGGATAAGTGTACATTTGCTTAATGGCATAACACCATGCCAATCCAAGCTTCTTGTTGTTTATAATGTAATTTCTGTTACCTGTATATTGGTTAAGTGCATAACTTTTTAAAGTTCACAGCATCTTTCAGCCCAGCTGTTTACTTTGTAACTTAATTGTCATTGGTTTTACTTTGTTACATGAGAGTCACACTAACTGTAGCTGTAGCTGTCAACTTTGTAACTAAGTGTACTTCATTTAACTGCACCAGAAATAGTGAAGGGGAAGCACTTGTCAAAGGGCTGCTACTGGAACCCTTTTGGGTAAGAGGAGCTAGTCATTTTCATAGCTGCTCTTTCTCCTCATTTTTAAGTTGATTAATAGCAATTTGGATGGTGACTATTAGAAGCCTTGAAAATAAGAGGTGGCAAGGAAAAACTAGTCAGTGTCAGGGCTGCTAGCAAACTGCTCTGAAAATGCTGTAAACAGTGCTTGTTAACAAAGTGCTGTCAACGCAGTGGTATTAACAGTCTCTAAACTGACAAATTCTTGTCATTTTTAAGGCTTTTAATAGCAGCCTGGTAACTTGAAAACAAGAGCTAGTCAGTTTAGGGTCTACTCATACCATACCATTGACAGTGTTGTGTACTCAATGACTATTGTCAGTGCTTTAGCATTAGGAGTTCTGAAACAGCGTCCCCTAATTATCAAGGCTTCTATTGGCAGTCCTGACAGTGACTGCTAGAAGCCTTGAGAATTAAGAGAGCTAGGCATTTTGGGGATGCTAATATTGCAGCATCACAAACGGCATTCCTTAGGCACAACATCAGTACTGTGGTTTTCGCAGTCCTGGAACTGACTTGCTCTCTTCATTTTTTTTAAGGGTTGTAATAGTTTTGGATTTAATTGCCATTACTACAGGAGTGACAATGCCATGTACCTAATGAGCCTTGATTACTTAGGTTTATAGATTCATAGACGCTAGGGCTGGAAGGGACCTTGGAAGATCACTGAGTCCAGCCTCCAGACCCAGGGGCAGGAAGTCAGCAGGAATCATAGGATCCCAGCAAGATAAACATCCAGTTTACTCTTGAAGGTGTTCAAAGTAGGTGCTTGAACCACCTCTGGCAGCAGTCTATTCCAAACCTTGGGACTCGGACAGTAAAGAAGTTCTTCCTTATGTCCAGCCTGAAATAGTCATGGAAGGAGTTTGTGACTGTTCGACTTTGTCATCCCTTGGGGCACTCTGGTGAACAGATGTTCCCCCAGCTCCTGGTGAGCACCCATGATAAACTTATAGGTGGCCACCAGGTCTCCCCTGAGCCTGCACTTTTCCAGGCTGAAGAGTCCCATGGCTCTCAGGCTCTCTTCATAAGGTCTGTTTTCCTGACCTCTGATCATGTGCGTGGCTCTCCTCTGCATTCTCTCAAGCTTCTCCACATCCTTTTTGAATTGTGGAGCCCAAAATTGGATGCAATACTTCAGCTGTGGCCTCACCAAGGCAGAGTACAACAGGAGAATGACATCCTGGGATTTGCTTGAGAAGCATCTGTAAATACAAGCCAGTGTTTTGCTCACTTTACTAGCCCTAGCATCACATTGCAGGCTCATGTTCATCTGGGCAGTCACGACCCCCAAGTCCCTTTCGTCCGTAGTGCTAACCAGCATAGCACTGCCGAGCCTATAAGCATGCTGCAGATTTTTCCTCCCAAGGTGGAGAACCATGCATTTTTCAGTGTTAAACACCATCAGGTTCTCATCTGCCCATTTTTCCAGAGCCTGTCGAGGTCTGCCTGGATCACCTTTCTGTCCTCAGGTGTGGAGGCTTTATCCCATAGTTTGGTGCCAGCGAACTTGGCCAGTCCGCTCCCGACACCAATGTCTGCATCATTAATGAAGATGTTAAATAGTATAGGCCCTAGGACAGAGCCTTGAGGGACCCCACTGGTCACAGTGCACCAAGACTATTGACTTCTGTCAGCCGCCACCCTCTGGGTCCTACCACAGAGTCAATTCCCCAGCAAGCGGATCATGGTGCGGCCGAGGCCTCAGTTAGCCAGTTTTGCCAATAGGTGATAGTGGGATACCAGATTGAAGGGTTTTTTAAAGTCAAGATATATGACATCAATCAATTCTCCCTTGTCCAGGTGATAGGTCACCTGGTTGTAAAAGAAAATGAGATTGGCCAAGCAAGACCTCATTTCCTGTTGCTTGGAAACTCGCATGTTCTGGGTAAGTGCATAGCTTTTCTTCTGTCTCAGCTATGCACTTAAATGAAGTAGACTGTACACATCATTGACTTATGCAGTTATGATGTAAACAATCTGATAGTCATTTTCCTGTTATGTATTCTCCAGTGAAAGGGCATAGACTTTCAGATTTCTCATTCTCCGCCAGATTCAAATTGGAATGGATTCAGGTCTTTCCTCTGAACTTGGCCCCTGACTGGATTAGGTCTTTACATTTTGTATTGCTTGTTTCCATGTTTAAGTACTGGGCCCCCATTACCATTTCTCAGTGTTAATGTATTTATCCTCACAACATCCTTGGGAGACAGGGATGTAGTATTTTGCTGGCAGTAAATTGAAGTGCTGCCTCAGTAGAGCTTAGTGGTCCCACATGCAGGAACACGCTAATGTAGCTATCCCTCTTCCAGTTTGGGAGCTAGTACATACATTATTTGCATGGTGTGTTGTACTGTGGTATTGTGCTGTGCCACATAACGGAAACAACTTGCCTCAGGTTGCATAAGTCTGTAATGGAGCAGAGACTTGAACTTGGGTTATCAGAGAACTATTTTAGTGTCCCAAATTTAAGTATTCCAAATAGGTGGAACATTTCAAATGGCATGAGATATGTATGCTAATTTTAATAGGATTAATACATACTCATTATTGGGACCTGGGTACCAAGATTTTCTTACTTAAAGTAAAATGCATGGGGAAAAATATTTGTCAGATATTGGTTCTGTCTACTCCAAGACAGAGCTTCTAAAATGGGATGTTGTACATGGATCTGGCAGAGCAGCATTAAGCAAATCTCTCTTTCTAATACCCTTCTAACCAACAGTTACATGGCTTTAGTATCTATATAGTTTTTTAAATTAATTTATGCCATATTTTCTGCTAGCACAACTCTGTCCTACTTACTAGTACAGCTTCTGAATATTTCAAAAACATACAGGTTAAAACATGATTTTCCATACCAAAAACAACATATTTGGCTTAGTCCTGACAAGGCCTCATACTTTTACTGGAGTAATCAAACTTCATGGTTTTCTGTGTTCAGCTAAGCCATCCTCAATATACAGTATTTCACAAGTACCTCCGCCCATTACAGGTTTTTGTGCCTACTGCTAGAGATAGGTGACTAATTTTGGCCTGGTCATCTATGTAACTCCTATGAATCAGTCTGAATGTCCTCTGCAGTAAGTGAACAAGTATCCTTGTAATCAAGGTGTTATATGAAACTTAACAAAGACACTTTTTATACAACTGAGGTATTTTAAGAAACTTATCTTATTCTTCATGTAAATTAAAATTCACTTTCTAAATGAATGAATGGATGTATGAATGAATGAATATTACATAGAAGCATCTCCTTTTTTCTGCTCACAAGTTTTGGTTTAGGATCAATACATGTGCTATATGTAATTCAGATTCTATCTGAAAGACCTGGGAAGAGTTACAGAAAATGGAGGTTATGATGGAGACTAGCTATTAGCATACATTCACTTCCTTAAAGGCCTTGCATGCTGCAAGATGCATTCCTTGTCTTCCATGAATGACAGTATTATGTAACTACATTTTAATGGTAACAATACCTGAAATGGAGTTCCAGTAATTAAAAAAAAAAAAAAAAAAAAAGACTGGATTGTTAAGTAGAATATTATTGGAGCAGGGGACAGTCTAAGTCTTAAATAAATATATCTGTCTAATATATTTATATTATATAAAATGTAATTATCAAACTATTTAAAATATATCTGTTTGATAAAATAATCAAAGTATAGTATCTTCTCTGATTTGCTTGTGTATCCCTTCATGCCTCCTCCTTTCCTACATCCAGTCCCTGTTACTGCTGCTAGAGTGGATAGTTGGAGCATAGCCTGCCTTATTTGTGTAGATTAAGAAGGATATGACACTTTACATATTTTTACTCCTTCACCTTGCAACCATGAATTAATTCAGCTGCACAATACTGTTACGAGGGGAACTGTATCACAGTTTTATAGGTTAGGAAACCCAGGATCAATTCCTAGGTGTGCTGGAGGGTGCAACATTGAGCATGTCATTGTGTTCCTCAGTTTCCTAATTTCCAACCCTACACCTTAACTGTATCTATTTTTTCTGCAGTTCAGACTGCTTCATTGATTTCTATCAGTTCAGCTGACTTACACATTTTGCCACTATATTCTAGTAGCATTGTTTAAAGTAATTTTGTTCATACCATATTTATTCAATGGATAAGGTGATACTGACTTCACAGTTGAGTTGTTTATATGTCTTTTAAAAAAATCACAGATAATCTGTTTTGTTACTGCAGGTAAAGGATAAGGGAACATATTCTTATTTTCTGTTTGCTTTCCATCGTGTGCTGTTGCATTTTAACATGTACCGAAATATAGGAAGCATATCATCCCCCGGAAACACAAAAGCTGTGGTAATTAAAAATCCAATTCAAAGCCCAATGAGACCTATTTTCCCCACCTCCCACATGTGCCCCCCACCAATTTGGATTAAGCCTTTTCTAAACAGAAGATGTGACCAAAGCCAGTGTTAGAATCCAAATTCTTTGGAACAGGCTATAAGGGTTAAGCTGCTGTTTGAGGGGAGGATTGTATTTTTGCATTTATCACGTTTTCTAAGTAGTTTATTTAGAAACTAAGTAGAACATTTACCATTTTTCATGTCTTGTAACACATAATTATCAGTATGTGTAGCTATACTTTTAAGATCTGGTAGTCCATGTGTCAAAATGATTGTACTAGCATATGTTTAGGGGCTTTCTTGTTAATCCATAAGTGACTGGTGATAGGTGTTTTTCCCTATGGCATGTTAGTAAGCAGGAATCAGTGCTATCAATGACCAGCTGTAAAGTTAATACAGGGTTGCCCTTTTATTGTATACTTATTGGCTAATTTCAAATACCTTTTAAAACTCATGGTGATTTGACTTAGAAAAAGCTAGTGAGACAACATCTATTAAAATATTATCAATAACTTTCTAATTGAGACAAACTTTTTAGGGCAAACCAGTGTTATATTCTGCTTTTTTTTAGATAATTCGGTAAAATAAAGTAGTCTCTACAAAGATTTGCAGATGAAAAATGGTTAATTATTATTGGGTTGTTTTCATTATACTTTTCTAAGTTGATTTACGCTCTTACCTTTCTTAACGATTACTTGAAGTGCATCATCACAAATTTTCAAGGAGTAAATTACAACTTGCAATTTATTAAGGATGTAGTTTTAATATAGGATGTGTTAAAGTTCATTGTCCAAGAAGTTAAAATCATTTGCAGGATCTGCTAGCTGGAACTTATCTAATTTGTTTTGTTTACCTTTCATCTGTTTGGTTTTTTCGTAGAGATGATGCTTTCAAAGACTGTCTGTAATTTGGGAGGACAAGTCCTGTTGATTTCTGATGAGACTTGTACTCCAAAGTCACTTTATATGTTAGGTGGCCAGCTGTGTTAGTCTGAAGTTAAGCATAAATTTAGGGTAGGTTGGTACCTTAAAAATTAACTGGTTGTATAGGCACAAACTTTCAAAGGAAACAAAGTACTTTGTCCAATGCTAGAAATGGATTGCACTTTTTAACATATGGCAACTATGTCCTTATGCCAAAAATTAGTTACTAAGCTGTTAGTTGTATAGTTCAGGGTGAGTATAGTGTGAGAGTAATTATCTATATGGCTCATGCAATTAAAAGTTCACATAAAGAAAAAGAAATTAAGTTAAAGATAACCTGTAAAGGAATTTTTGAAAACTATTTGGGGATTTGTTTTGTTTCTTTATAGTGTGTTTAGACAGTATTTTGTTTTTTGTTTTTTTAAGGAATATGTTATTAGGAATGTCTAATAGTCTTCCTTGTTTTTGCTACAGGATGTCTGGGGTGGGGTAGGGTCTGAGGAAATACAAATTTTCATGAATTGAGTGGCGGGGAGATCTTGTGACCCAAATGTGTCTGGTATTGATGTTAAAAACACTACTAACAAAGCAGTTTTTAACAGTGAAAATATGAAATAATCCTAATCTTATTTTTTGTTGTTTTCAGTCTTATAATCATGATTTCACTGCATCTTCAATTGCTGTAGTTTAGTTAGAAGTATGAGGTGATCTGTTTTCGGGCCCTGCCAACACTTTAGTATTCCTTTTGTTTAAATTTAACAAGTTTATTAATGTACTTTATCAAAAGGATCAAAACATGGGGTCATAAAATACATAAATTATGTGGGGTACTGTTTGACTTGTGAATGCTTCTCAGAACAGTAGTTGGAGGGTGCAAAAATATTTTCATCAAACACTTTCATTTCCTTAAAATGAAAGTCTTATGCTGTACATGCTGTGGGTACAGCTGTTTTCTGATGATGTGTATAGTTTAATATAGAACTAGAGTAATTTAAATTCTGCTACTCTGACTGATGTATGTTAATTTTGACCTGGGATTATCAGAATTTTCATGTTATCTGCATTCTTGGAGCATCCCCTGGGTTATAACACTGATACAGAACTGTATCAAAATCTGTGTACGATTTTGATTGTGGCAGTCAAAATTATATACAGAGAGCAAGCTACAGATTTTAATCATAAGATTGTTTATAACATTTAGTGGTTTTGGCATGTATGTGTATACTTTATCTGTTGCTATATTGTATAGTTATAGTTTTTACTATACTTTCTAGAAGCTTTGAGGCTTTTCCACCATCTAATTTTTTATTTTAATTTATTCTAACCTTTTGGTAATGTTTGAGGGATGTTATAGCTATTATAGTTCAGAAGTATACAAGAGGCAAAGATTTATTAGGATGATATCTTTTGTCTCCCTCACTGCAGTTGGTCCAGTAAATTTAAGAAGACTTTCCACTGGTTAGATTCTGTACATGGAAAACTAACTGCATAATTGGGATGGAGTTAGACAAACTCTCAAATGCAAGACATTCTTCTTCAGGTCTGAGGAGTAAAAGCCAGCACGGCATTTGAAAGTTTTTCTAACTTTCCCAGTTACGCAGTTGATTAAGTAAAAGATACCACCCTAAGAAATCCTTGCTTCTAATAATATTGACAGTATCTAGATTGTATTTAAGAATGACTAAACAGCCTAGTCATTAAATTAATTTTGTATAAGCAGACAATCTGGTTATACAAAATAAATTTAAACTATTGGAGTACACTTTCCAGTAGGATGCAAAATTGCAGCTATGTAACAGGGCTCAGTAATCTCCTAGAGCAGTTCAGAATAAAAAAGTAAACCTTGCTGTATGTCATTGACACAGGGTAATTTTTAGCAGGGAAAAATGTGTTGGCTGAAATAATTTTACAAGGATACTAGGATGAGCTTTGTCACTGCATTTCTCTATGGCCTTCCTGGAAGCTGAGACAGGTTGTATTACTCAATACTATGGGTTTGCTTGCAATTTGGGATATTAATTTAACTTCAAATAATACATTAGATTCCCAATGCCAAATTTACTTCCTGTACATGCTTTGAGATCTGTGGATGAGAAGTACTGCGTATGTGCAAAATATGCCCGTAGTTCAGTTGTTCCTTGTTTTCTTCTGAACTGTACTGCCTATAGATACATTTTATTGAAGTGTCCACCCTGTGCTGATGAGCTATAACTACATAACAAAATACTGGGGTGATGTATTTTTCACTTGATTCTTGTGGGTTTAAAGATGAATTGTTCTCCAGTATACTACTTATGCCAAACTTCAGTTAAGAAATATTGCCTTTAGAAGATAAAACTAGAATGAAAGTTCTAACACTCCTAATCACAGCCTGTGCAGGATTTACTAACTTCAAAGTACACTACTGTATTTACTTGAATCTAAGGCACAGGTTTCCCCTCTAGTCAGCATTCTGGCAGGGGGTGGGGGTATGGAAATACCATCTTGGATTTGAGTACCAATTCAGGTCAGGTGGCAGCTCAACTCTGGTTTTGGTCAACTGGGGGCTGAAGCTGGAGCTGAACTACTGCCTGTCCCAGGTTGGATTGGCTCATTTGGCAGGGGAGGGACCATGTGGCCAGGGGAACTATGGGGGAAACTGGGGAGGGGGAAACCTGCAGCCTGACCCCCTACCGCGCTTGTCCACCACTGATGCCTGTGCCTGACCTTCCCCACCTCCTGCCTCATCCAGCCCCTGCTTTCCCTGCTGCCAGCCCAGCTCCCCCTTCCCCTTGTTACCTTCTCAGGCTCTGGCTGGAAGTGGTCACTGTTTCTCTTTGGGGAGTGGTTGCAAGTAGGGTCGGGGTGTGTGGGGGGCAGGGTGTTGGAGGGCAGGCACAAATATAGGGCAAGGGGCAGGAGGACTAGTAGCAGGGGTGTATGTTGATGGGGAGCTGGGCCAGGAGGGACAAGGGGCAGGGGTCTGGCCTCTCACCCCCCACTGCTACATTTCCTGTCACAGCAGTAGTGTGAGGTGAATTTAAGAAGATATTCCACTAAGTAGATTCTATACATGGAAAATCATAACAAATTTATAATTCTCCATGTATAGAATCCAATTATTGGGAAGTCATCTTAAATTTGAAGTAGTTGAATTTAAGATTCAAGTAAATGTAGTATATCAGAAACCATTAAGATAATCTTCATGTTCTTTATATGATATTTAGGCAAACATCTGAGAATACCTATACTGGAAGATGGTGGCATTAGTTTTGTTCTAGAAATGATAGATATGGATATGAATACATTTTGAAGGACAGTTTATGCAGCAGAGTAACAGCTGTTAATTGTACTCTGTTGATCAGTCTCTCCAAACTTTCTGGTTGTATAGAACAGTATTTTCTTTGCTTTCAAAGTTGCAATGCTAGCAGAGTTTTTGGTCAATATAGTTTTTGGTTTGTTCTCTTGAATTTAAAGAAGGGTAAGGCTTTTGAAGATGCATCTACAATAGATGCAGTAGTATGTTAGGTAAGCATTTAATGTCTTAGCTATCAACTGAAATACATTTGGACATGTGGCAGTTGTAATTCCATGAGAACCTTGACCACCTTTCTTTTTCTTCTTTAATTTTGCATTTCAGTATGCATCCTTTGTCCTAAATAGGGGGGGTTTTGCATTTAATATGATTTTTTTTTCCATAAAGATTACTTGCAGAAGTAAAGCTGAATTTGAATTTTTCTGCTTATGTATGTTGGGAATGTGATTTCCTGCATATTTATCAATCCATCCTGCTGAACTATGTTTAAGCTGACTTTAGCTCACTATGTACACATAGCAGACCCAACCTGGTCATGTCTCATATAGTTCCGCAAGAAAGTCTTTTCTCACTCAGTTAAGTGTCTCACATAGACCCCAAGATTTACAGAGCAGTTCTTCCTGATTGGTTGATGTGTCCCCTGCCCCCAAACAAAGCTGTAGTTATGGGTGCACCACTTCAGGAATGGAGAGGACATCTTTGCCACCATTAAGCAAAAGGTGAATAGAGTTATGAGGAGTAAGTACTAATACATATTGTTCCTACTTGATATTTCCCCTTTTTTATACTTCCAAGGATTGCAGTATCCCTTACAAACCTAGAAATGCAAGAGGCCTTTTGGGCCGTTGAGATCTTTTTTGAACGCAGTTTCAAACTTACCCAAAATAAGTTGTAAATTGAAAGAAATTTGAAGTTTGTCTTTTACTTGCATCTTACAAGAAGATGTGCAAGGTTTATTTTTCATTTCATACGAGTCTTAATATAGCCATGAATTGCTTTATATATAATAAAAGACTTTTTTAGCCCTCAGAATTTATATGTGCACATCCTGAGTTAGCTTTTCTGAGTCACTAAGTAGATATTAAACTTGGTTCATATAATGAAACTTATATATGGTGAAATTTTTAGTTGGCGCATAACATCTTAATCCAGATGTTTCATTGGCTGAAGTGGGCTTGACATGGTGTCTTGAAAGAGGTAAAAAAGATTTCTGAAGAGCTCTGCAAAAAATTCCCAGCCTCTGCTTAGGCTAGGAATCTTGGGGAGATGATAACAAAATGTTTCCTGGATCAGCTCGACATAACTGAAGTTTCTATGGGAGCTAATTGTCACTCTGAAATTATTATTTGGCATAAATAGTAATTCATCTTCTGTAAGGTACTTATTCCTGAATATTCTGTGACCAGGTAACAAAGAGCTTAGATGTGAAGGAGGAAGTCAATGTTATCTTGGACTTCCAGAAGACCTTTGACAGTGTCCCACCCAATTCTCATGGGCAAGCTGAGGGGCTGTGGCATTGACGAATGCACGGTCACATGGGTGGCAAACTGGCTCAAGGGGTGCACCCAGAGGGTGGTGGTGGACGGGTCGATGTCGAGCTGGCAGTGGGTGGGCTCGGTCCTTGGGCCGGTGCTGTTCAACATCTTCATTAGCAACCTGGACGAGGGTGTGGAGAGCACCCTGTTCAAGTTCACTGATGACACCAAGCTGTGGGGTAAAGTGAATACACCGGCAGGCAGGGACTGCATCCCAGCAGACCTGGATAGGTTAGAGAAGTGGGCGGATCTGAACAGGATGTGGTTCAACAAGGACAAGTGCAGAGTGCTGCACCTGGGGAGAGGGAACCAACATTATGTTTATAGGTTAGGGGATGACCCTCTCAGCAGCACAGAGGCAGAGAGGGATCTTGGAGTCATGAATGACTCCAGGATGAATATGAGTCGCCAATGCGACCAAGCAATAGGCAAAGCCAACCGCACCCTGTCATGCATCAACAGGGGCATCACTAACAGGTCCAGAGGGGTCTTGCTCCCCCTCTATGCAGCGCTGGTCAGGCTGCAGCTGGAGTACTGTGTCCAGTTCTGGGCGCTGCCCTTCAAGAAGGCCGTGGAGAACCTGGAGAGGGTCCAGAGGAGGCCACTCATATGGTTGGGGGCCTCCATGGCCAGCCCTACGAGAAGAGGCTGAGGGACCTGAATCTCTTCAGTCTCCGCAAGAGGAGACTGAAGGGGGATCTTGTGGCTGCCTACAGTCTTATCAGGGGCCAGCAGCAGGGACTTGGGGAAAGTCTGTTCACCAGGGCCCCCCTTGGAGTCACCAGGAACAATGGCCACAAGCTGAGGGAGGATAAGTTTAAGTCAGATGTTAGGAGGAACCACTTTGCTGTAAGGGTGGCCAGAGCCTGGAATAGGCTTCCCAGAGAAGTGGTGCTCTCACCTTCCCTGGAAATCTTCAAGAGGAGACTGGATAGGCACCTGGCCTGGGGTCTTATGACCCATGCTCCTTCCTGCCCATGGCAGGGGGTTGGACTAGATGATCTGTCTGGGTCCCTTCCGACTCATTGATTCTATGATTACGCCTGTTTAGGGAATAACCAGAGAGTTTTCCAGGTTACCTTATGCTGGATTGGAGTCTGAATTTCCTATTCACTGCTGCTCAACACTCTTAAATATAGCATAAATGTAGCAAATACGTGTTTCTCAGGCTCTAGAGTTATAATGTGCATATTCACTCTCTATGATTATAACAGTCTATTTTAAATATCATGATCTTAGGCCTGTTAAAGTATTTTGTACTTTGAGGATAATATGTGGTTGTACTTCAGTGGACTAAAGGCTAATGTCAAAATGGAGCAGAATGACTGGTTTGGAATGGAAAGTAAAATCTTTATAAAATAAGTCAGTGTTGACAGCAGTCCCTTGATATAAGACTGTTAGCATTCCAGTAGATAAGGAAGTCATTGATGAGTGTGGAGATGACTGAAGAGGCCAGTCCAAGATCTACAAGTTTGACTTCAGCAATGGCATACAGTTCCAGAAAGCAGGAGTGGATCCTCCTGATGTCAGATCACTGCTCTTTCTTTCTCTTTGTCACTCTTGCCTGCTTTTCTTCATAATGAAGAGAGCTTGCTCAAAATGATATATGCCTTGCACTTCACAGTGCTGTTGGGGTTGATTTCATTTCTTCAGATTGGCCTTCAAGCTGTCGTTGAATCTCTTGCCCACCTCTAGAGGGTGACCATTGGTAAGTTGGGAGTATAAGACCTGTTTCAGGATCCAGTTATCAAGCATTTTTAAGATATGTCCTTTCCAGTTAAGCTGGTTTTGTATAAATGTGGCTTTAAAGCTGGTGGCATTTGCTTGAGCTAGAATGCTAGCATTTGTTCTTCTGTCCTAATCGTTATGGAGGATTTTTGGAAGACATTACTGATGAGAAAGTTCTAAGGCTTTCACATGTTTCCAGAACGACCAGGTTTCACAACCATAGAACAGGGTAGGAATAACAACAGCCTGGTAGATGAGACGTTTAGTTTGGAGCCTGATGTCATGATCGGTGAAGATGCAGTTTATGAGACATCTAAAGACAGCACTGGCAGATTTTATTCTGTGTTGAATATCATCATCTATGTTTACATTTTCCCAAGGAGGGAAAATGATCAACATTCTCCAAAGACTGGCTAATTGTAATATATTGGGAAACAGCTGGTTGGTTTGGTGTAGGTTGGTAAAGAATCTTTTAGTTTTTGTGAAGTTGACAATAAGTCCAAACATTTCATATGCTTCACAGAAGCAGTCGAGAGTGCATCTGGTGGAGGTCTTCAATTGAGTGAGCATACACAACACAATTGTCAGAGTACTGAAGTTCAGTAATGGTGGTATTTGTTATCTTGGATTTGGAATGTACCCTGTTGTGATGTTAAAGAGATGCCCAGCCATGCATTATTGGATGCTAACTCCAGGTGGAAGTCTGTCAACATTGCAATAGCTGCAATATAGATGGAAAAAAGTGTTGGCACAATCGTGCATCCTTGCTTGAATCCATTTCAAAATGGTGATAGGCTCCATCTGTGAGCCATTGCTTAGGACTGTTGCTATCATGTCATCATGAAGTCTGATGTTGATAACAAATTTTTGGCGGGGATCCAAATCTCATTTGGATCTTTCATAAGGACTTTTTGTAGATTAAATCAAAAGCCTTAGTCAGGTCAGTAAAGGCCACATAAAGTTGTTTGTTTTGAGGTACTTCTTTTGCAGTTGTCTAGCAACAAAGATGTGTCTATTGTAAGTCTGCCTCTTTCAGCTCTTTCTTTTCAAAAGGAGGTTTAGCCACACTGTGCTCTGTGAGCTTCCCCTCCCCTGCATGTCCAAGTGCAGCATTTATCAATATTGAATCATTTAAGTTCTCTAGCCACTAATGCTATCCTTCTCTCCAGCATTGGTCATTGTTAAGGCTGTCCATCAAGGTGTCCATCCGTGCTGGAAACGTTATTTCTTGAATCAGACAATAGATAGTGAACTCACTGGATGTGGTTTTCCAGTCAGATGGAGTGGAAGTCTTTTTAAGGCACCTTTTCTTGCTCTCTCCCTCTATGGGTGAGCAAAGCAGATCCTAAATAGACCTGCTCAGTTATGATTGCACCTGCTGAATTGTACACCTGTCTCAGCAAAATGACCATCATAAAATCATCATCTCCATATAAGTCCATGATTAGAGGCTTCCAGTAATCACTAGTACCTTCCTCTGTTGCCAGTCACCCATCCCTTTAGGGCTTGGTGTTGATGGAAGATGCTTATGCATGTGTTTGTTTAACATGAGGATGCCATTGCACACATCATCATTGCGAAGTATTTTCTTCATCTGCCCGCTCCAGCATTGAGGACTTTCATTTTTGTTTTTGGATCATTATTATTCTGACAACCTTGCTTTTGACCTTTCTGCCATGGGTGACCCTACTAGAAGTACAAAACTTCAGATGGCATCAGTCTTGAGGTTATTGATGGCACACAGGCCTCTCTGCCACACCAAGGTTGCGATCCTTGGGAGTAAATAAAAAGCGAACATAGTCTCTGAAGGCAAGCTGAGAACACATTTCTTGGTTATAGCATTAAATTGGTCTTTTTCTAATTAGAAGTAGCTGATTACAGATGTATCAGATTTTTGTGCAGTAGCTGATTTAAAGATAATTGTCTTAGGTACCTTCATACAGGTAAACAAAGGTCACATCTTCACAATCAGATTCTTTGCTGTTTTCAACAGTTGATGACACTAGAATGGTTAGAACATTAAGGTATTCCAGTAAAGATACTTTTTGATGCACTCTCATAACTTCATTCTCCTGGAAGGGTTGGTGTAGGTGTAATCATATACCATCTCTTGCACAAAATACACTGAGCCATGAATTTAGGTCTAGTTCATAACAGACAAGGTTTATATAAACTTGTTTTTAAAAATATTTGCATTACAATGTTAAATTATACATGTTCTGTTTATTTAGGGTTAAAACAATTACTTTCCGAATGTTGCAGTTCAAAGTTGATGTGTTAAACTCAGCTAGCTGAATTCTGTGGTCTCTTAGACTAACGCAACGGTCTCCAACCTTTTTATAGTGACTATCACTTTTTGTAAATAAAGGGTACCTCAGGATCTACCGCCCCACCTGCCTGCCCCTCCACCTCCCTGACAAGCTACCGGGGTGCTGACCTCCCTCACTTAGCTGGGCCCAAGCAGCAGGAGGTGTGGCTCATCTCAACCATGTGCATTCTGCTGCTTCTGATCATGGAGTCTGACAGACTGAGATTGACTGTCAGAGGCTCCACAATTGACCAGTTGATTGGTTTGTGACTGCTGGACTAAGGCAACAGCTGCCCTTCAGTTATCTAGCATCCTTGTAACTATTAAGAAATATATGTAGATGTTTTCAAAAATAAAGGGCATATAAACTGATCTTGTAAAGACCAGCTCCCTAAGTCATTAACCTTTGCAGGAGGCAGAATTCCTGATCCATCAATCATAATCTATTATTTGTTTTTACAAAGGTGGGCAGGATTAGCAACCTTATGAATGGTTTTCCTTTGCATCACCCACTAATCTACAACTGATCTTCATTTTGGGGCAAATAGCTTCTATTAACAGTGCAAGTTGTTTAGTAAATACCTCACAGTCGTATGTTTTACAGTTAAATGAATGTGAAAGTAAGAAGTTAGAAAGCAAGGTTCTAACATTTTTCCTTAGGGAAAGGTTAAAGCATTTTCCAAATTTGGTCTTCAGGCTTGGGCCCAAAGTTAACAAGTAAACCTTGGACAAAGGGACACCCAAAAGTCTTATGTAATTGGGAGAAAATACAGATATGTGAAGTCTTTTGTGAAGAAGGGGAGATTTGTAAAATTGGGGTTTATTTAAGTGCAGCTCACTAAAAAAAAAAAAAACCCTTATTTTTAACAGTATACTACGATGAAGAAAAATTATAGTTTTATCTGGTGTTCTACATATAATTTAGTCTTTCAAGACATTTCTGATCACTGTCTTAATGTCATTTGATACTGATTATTTTAGTCTATTTCAGGGGTTGGCAACATTAGACCCTGAATCGAGTGTGTGTATTTGGAAGGATTTGCCTGTGTCTGTGTTGTTGCCACTACCTTGCTTCCTGACTGGGTGCAGGCTCAGCTCCCAGCCAGTGGGGTACTGCACATCTGAACTGCCTTTGCTTGGGGAGCCCATGGGGAGCTGTGCTATGGTTGAGCAACTGCCAGATGTGTCCATACTGCAGCTGGCAGGTGAGGGCTGGGAAGGAGGGCAGTAGAAAGAAGCAGCAACAGCATGAGTGCAGTTTGCCAGGTCCCTAGAACTTGAGCAGCCCCCTACTAGCAGGAAGCTGAGCCCACCCACAGCTAAGGTATAGGAAGGGAGAGGGCTTGGAGGAGTGGCCATAGTGTGGGTGCACTTTCCAGTTGTTTGACCTCAGCATGGGTGCAGGGAAAGTCTCTTCCCCACCTGTTGCTTACAGGTTGCCAAAGCCACCCAGCCTGTGTCAAATGAGAGCTGGGTTGTTTTGCCCCACAACTTATTAAAGGTTTCTGATTGCTGGTCTATTTTATGAATTGCCGTTATTCTTCCATTAGCTGAGGTAGAAATGTTCTTTCAGTAGCTAAGAAATCTACTTTAAATATTGCTTCATTGAATTGTAATTAGTTTCCAGTTGTTGCTTCACATTACCGATGAAGAACTATTTAACAGAAAAAGCTATCATAACTTAAGAAAAAAAGTTGATGTTCTTGGCAAGCTATAAAGTAAGTTTGTGTATTTGACTAGCATTTTTAATCTTTTTAACAGTTTAAATGATTGTGTAAACCAGCTTCTCCTTCATGAAAGATACTCATCTACATTGTTTGATTTCTAGTCTTGTAGTTTTATAATGTCCATAAAAGTGAAACTAAATTTTATAAATCTAGTTATATTACATTAAGACAAATACTTTGAGCACTGACCTTGAACTATTGTTCATCGTTGTCATTGCATCTCCAATCCAACCTTTCTAAGTCATTTACTCCCAATATTCTGCAACAGCCACTGCTGCTTGTGTTGGTGTTGCCAGATCTTGTGGGGTGCATTTTAGTGCTACAGGGCATCTCAGGAGATGATCCGAACAAACACAATGGTCAGTTACATAGAGGCCCCATGATTTCATGAGAGAGTTGCATCTTCCGAGACCTACTCAATCTATTCAGGCTCTGCTATGTATGCCATTTGTAGTTGGAGCTGATGCTAACTAGTCACTGAGCTAGTGTTGAGAAGAACAGCAAATACAAATGACAGGCAACCAGATTGGCTTAGCAGAGAACTCTTTGGCAGAGCCAGATTAACCCTTTAGTGGGCCCTAGACGAACAAATTGGTGGGTCCCAGGCCAGTTGAGGACCCTTCCCCCCCACCCACCCCTCCTTCCACCCTGGTGCTGCCACTTTCAGGGAGCAGGGCTTGGAGGCACCACTAGGAAGCAGTCACAGCAGCGGGGAGGCCAGGAGAGGGCAGGGGAAGGGAAGGGAGGTGGATGGGGCCATTTGTGCCAGTGCTGCAGGGGAAACAACCAGAGCCCTCCTGCAGCTCAGCCCTAGGCATGTGCTTACTTTGCCTATGCGTTAATCCTGCCCTGCTCTTCAGTGAGCTTAAATGCAAAAAGGAAGCTTATGAGAAGTGGAATCTTGAACAGGTGACTAGAGGGGAGTATAAGAATATTGCTCAGGCATGCAGAGTGGATCTCAGGAAGGCCAAAGCACAATTGGAGTTGCAGCTAACAAGGGTTGTGCAAAGAGTAACAAGATGGTTTCTACAAGTATGTTAGCAACAAGAGGAAGGTCAGGGAATGTGTGGATCCCGTACTGAATAGGGGAGGAAACCTAGTGACATGATGAGGAAAAGGTTGAGGTACTCGGTGCCTTTTTCACTTCAGTTTTCACAGGCAAGGTCAGCTTGCAGGCTACTACACCAGGCAGCACAGTTTGGGGAGGAGGTAAGCAGCACTCAGTGGTGAAAGAACAGGGTAGGGACTATTTAGAAAAGGTGCATGTGTAGAGTCGGTGAGGCTGGAAGTAATGCATCTGAGGGAGTTGGCTGATGTCATTGCAGAGCTACTGGCCAGTATCTTTGAAAACTCATGGCAATCATGTGATGTCCCAGATGACTGGAAAAGGACAAATATAGTGCCCATCTTTAAGAAAGGGAAGAAATGTCCAGGGAACTATAGGCCAGTCAGCCTCACTTCAGTTTCTGGAAAAATCATGGAGCAGGTCCTCAAAGGAATCCTTTTCTAAGCACTTGGAGGAGAAGAAGGTGATTAGGAACAGTTAGCATTAAGAGTCACCAAGGGTAATTCATGCCTGACCAACCTGATAGCCTTTTATGATGAGATAAGTGGCTCTGTGGATGCAGGGAAAACAGTGGACATAATATACCTGGACTTTAACAAAGCTTTTGATACGGTCTCCCACAGCATTCTTGCAAGCAAGCTAAGGATGTATGGACTGCAAGGTAGATAGAAAGCTGGCTGGATCGCTGGGCTCAATAGATAGTGATCAATGGCTTGAAGTCGAGGTGGCAGCTGGTATCGGTTTGTTCTGGGCCTGGTTTTGTTCAATATCTTCATCGGTGATCTGGAAGATGGGATGGAGTGCATCCTTATCAAGTTTGCGGATGACACGAAGCTGAGGGGAGTCATAGATAGGCTGGAGGGTAGTGCTGGGATTCAGAGAGACCTAGACTAATTGGAGGCCAAAAGACATCTTATGAGGTTCAACAAAGACAAATACAATTTCTGCACTTAGGACAGAAGAATTCCATGCGCCACTACAGGTTTGGGACCCACTGGCCAAGCAACAGTTCTGCAGAAAAGGACCTGAGTGTTACAATGGACAGTAAGTCGGAGATGGGTCAACAGTGTGCACTTGTTGCCAAGAAGGCTTAACAGCATATAGGGCTACATTAGTAGAAGCATTTGCCAGCAGATTGAAGGAAGTGATTATCCCCCTCTATTCAGCACTGATGAGGCCACATCTGGAATACTGTATCCAATTTTGGGTCCCCCACTACAGAAAGAATGTGGACAAGTTGGAGAGAGTCCAGTGGAGGGCAGTGAAAATGATTAAGGGGCTGGAGCACATTATTTCTGTGGTGAGGCTGGGGGAACTGGGCTTATTAAGTCTGCAGAAGAGAAGACAGAGGGGATTTAATAGTAGCCTTTAACTACCTGAAAAGTGGTCCTGAAGAGGCTGGAGCTAGATTGTTCTCAGTGGTGACAAATGACAGAACATGGAGCGATGGTCTCAGGTTGCAGTAGGGGAAATTTAGGTTAAATATTAGAAAAGACTTTGTCACTAGGAGGGTGGTGAAGCACTAGAATGGGTTACCTAGAGAGGTGGAATTTCCATCCCTGGCGGTTTTCAAGGCCCAGTTTTACAAAGCCCTGGCTGGAATGATCTAGTTGGGGATGGTCCTGCTTTGAGCAGGGGGTTGAACTAAATGACCTCTTGAGGTCCCTTCCAGCCTGATTTTTCTATTATTCTGTTATATTTTTGTCTAAACATATAAATGTTCCTTGAATCAATCATTTCAATATTTTTTCTTATTACCCTATAGTAAAAGACTGATTTATAAGTGAGCACTATGCAGTGAATGCCATTTAAAATTGAACGCTTGCCACCTACAATTGTTAAACTTAAGTGTTTCTGGTATTTCCCATTCTCTAAACATTCACCCTAAATGACAATGATGCTTTGTAGTAAATGGCTTGAAAAAAAATTATCTTTCTCTTTTATAGTGCCTATTACCATTGTATCTAATTGCTCTTCAGGTCAAACTCTATGATAATGGTTCTTAGTGGTTTCAGTGAGTCTTCTACTTCCTGGTTACAGGGTTTTATTTATATTCTGGTTATTGGGAGAGTCTGAGCAAAAAGAAAAGGTCTTTTGACATGTTGTAAGGGCAGTCAGATTATGAATAATTTGGTGTCTAGAAATTCTTTGCATAGTTTATCCCTTGGTTGTAAAGTTTTCTCTGAGTCTTTCATACTTTTATTAGGTTTCATGTACAGGATTTTCCACAGGTGAGTGGCTGTTTCGGAGCATAAGAGTAAGGACACTCTTTTGTGTTCCAAGACAACCATTTATTCCAAAATGTGCAGATTATCCACTTCAGTCTGTCTCACATAACATGGCCATGAAGTACCTTGTAGAAAAAACCTTACTGTTACAGACAAAGAGCTGGGGAGACTGCAACACCAGTGCCTCTCCCCTGAAATGTCAGGGGCCTTGCTACCTTTAATATCTCCTTACCAGAAGCCCTAAGGCAACGGATTACCATTCACCTCTTATGTGATGGGAGATGGTTTCCTTTTAGCATAGATGAGACCTGAATGCACATATCACATGTGCAGATCATTGTTCCAAGGATATCACTGACTTATACTATCCTGTCTGTAAACTCGTTAAACTCCATCTTCAAGTAATTCAAACTTCTTGTCCCTAATTTTTGTTCTTTTATTTGGAAAACCATCCCAAAACTTTTTTTTTCCTTTTACCAGAAGCCTCCTTCTAATTTCCAGTTTGAATAAGTTTGTCACCAAGTTGTATCTATTGGAGTTTGTGCAAGTATTGGTGAGGTATAAATTTAGATGTAGTCGGTTGTACAGCTGGGTTCTGACCCATTATTGACTCTTGAAAATGAAGACCAAGTGTTCACATTTGGCAAAGAAACCAGGGAGACACCGGAAGAAAGAACAAGTATGAAATACTGATGGTGGTCTATCATGGACTTCACATCTTTTGTCCCAGATTAATAGTCCAATGTGGAGTGTTTTGGTTCTAAACCCAGTTCTGACCTTAAAGTTCTTACTGTAAGGAAGTTTGTCATTCTATTTTCTGAGTTCGGTAATTATTTTTTAAAAATATATTTTCATCAGTGGTTTGCCACCGGAGTAATACCAACACTTTCTGATTACAAAGATAATATTCCACATGAAGAAGTTTCAGATGTAAAAAAGTTTGAAAAACTCATAGCCTAGATAACTTCAGGAGATACAAAATAAAAATATATTTAGGACCCATACCAATGTCCCTGAAATCACTGGGGAATTTCCACTGATTTATGCAGGTATTGAATTGGGCCTTTGGTGTATCAGCGTAGGTTAAGAATTTGAAACCAGAAAATTATGAATTTGAATATAGCATTTTTAATGTAATTAACCTCTCTTTTAGGGAAGAAACCCCTTTTTTCTGGAGCCTGCAATAATCATAACAGTAACTGATGGAAGTAAACTAACAACCACCAGTGGGGTACAGGAAGAGGTAAGATCTGATCTGTCCTTTAAATCTAATATTCTTGACTTTCCAAAATAATGCTCATATGTTAGGATTGTGATTTAAGTGTGTTCAGATGTTCCTGTACTATTGTGATATATTTAAATGGTACATCATCTGGATCACTGGTTTATCATTGGAATATGAACCTTTTTCTGGAAGGATAAATTCAAGGAAGAAAGGAGATGGTGCTATGTTATACACTGGGTGTACACAATGTACATATATGCTTGTTCTAAAGTCTAAAAGGAAGTGTCAGGTCTGAGTGTTTATCAGTGAAGATAAAGGGAGAAAAGAAAAGTAATGATATTAAGGAGGAAGTGGATGAGATATTGATAGATTAGAGAACTGGACTATAGAAAGCAACATTAAATTGAAAGGCAAATTGTTGTCTTACAAGACTATAAAAGATATAAAATATAACATACAAAGCAGTAACAAGCTCAGTGCACAATTTGGTGCCCTTTGCTAATTTCAAATTGTGGGTTCTGCTAGGGGAAGTGTTCCCCTTCCATCTATTCTAACTTTAGGGACAGTTTTAGATTGTAAGCACCAAAGTTTGCTTACTCTCTAATGCACATTATAAAAATGAGAATAGGCTTTCAGGGTCCAGGCAAATGGATAATTGGACCAAGATACTCTAAATCAGTAAACAGCAGAGTGATTATTCTTGAACCAAAAAGGCATATTGTTTACATATATTTCATAATATGTAATAATTCTTCAAGTAAAAAACAGAATTCTCTGTCTAATAATAAGACTTACTCTTTTTGATTTCCACCTTTGGAAATCAATACTTGTTTGTTTTTGCAGCAGCTTTGTTACAAGCTACTAGCCAATCTAAATCAAATGACTTAAAAGGGGAAATTGATGCCAGGCCAGCAGGATAGGAGCTTAGGTCTTTTTTTTTTAAAAAAAAATGATTTTTCTAAATTCTCTCTTGTCTTCTACAACTTCCTACAGTTTTGATGCAACAGGCTAACATAACCTCCATTACAAATGGAGGTTTAAGATCTGAAAGCTGGATCTTTAATTAAAAATGCTATACAAGAAGAAAGGAGCTTTTGTAATTACCTTTTACTAGCCATGTTTTTAGTCTGTGCTCTCTGTTCAGGTCTTGATCTATAATCTTTGCCCCTGTCATCAATCATGTTAGTTAAGTGATGAAAATGTTTCCTGAATCTCTTTTTAAATTTTGTTCTTGTATAGTTTGTTCCCTGTATTTTATCAAACTAGATTTCTACTGTTACCAACAATAGTATTATCAGTCTACAATCTTTGGCTCCTTCTGAAAACCTTTTAAATGCTTTTTGTGAGTTATTCTCTGTTTTGTGCTGTGTAAAATACATGCTGTGTTTGGATACGTCGTTCTAAATTTCAGTACATTCAAAGTATTGGATGCAAATAGACTGTTCTACCCATGTGACCAACATTATATGGAAGATAGGGATACTGATTACTCCGTCTCCTGTTAAGTAGGCATACTGCTAATCACAGAATAATTTTAGAAATGTTGTTAGTATAGTTTAGCAGGATTGGTCATTACTGTTTCAGTAGATAATGTTCTGAACATCAATGCTTGAGAAGTTCAAAGTAATTTCACTTAATTCATAGCCATTTTTTTCAAACAGTAAAAACAAAATATTTTGGAGGGTATTTTCTGCAACTTCAACTATGCAGAATTTTTATTCTTTTTCAGTTGCTGAGAGTCAGCACAGTTTTTCTCTGATTGTAATTGTTTGCATTGGCTAAACACGAGAATTCATCTTGCATTAATGTTGACTTTAAATCTTACTCTCTCTTCACATACATCACAGACATTGGTATAAATGTGTAAGGGAGAGTGTGCATCTCTCTGAATACTTCTAAGGTATCTCCACATTTTTTTTGCTGCAGTGACATTTGTGGTCATGTAAAAAAAAGATAGTTCTGACAATATAATCATAAGCTGAGCCCCTAAAAGATTTCAGAGTTCAGTAGAGACTTCTTTATGAAGCTGCTGTTAACAGTTGGAAGGCTTTGAATAGAGACTTAAATTCACTGCAGCTAAATTTTGATAACAACAAAATGTTTCTTTTCACTATTCTCTTCCATTTCATTGATAGTTTAATTCTGTAGTGCATTGTTATTTCAGGGAATCCAGAAAAGCAGACTTTGAGAGATGAGCATGGCTCTCTCTGTGTACAGCAAAAGTTCGTTTTAATATGTACTAAGTAATGAGAGCTTAACATTGTTGGAAGAGCATTACAGTAAAGTAGTTCTGCTTGCAGAAATTCTAATAAAGCAAGTTTGAGGAACTTTTAAACTTAATATGCATCTTCCGAAGATGAAATTCTCTTGTGATTTATGGATCTTGAGCTTGTGTTTTATGTTGATATGAAATGAGTTAAATATAGGGCTACATAAAGCATGGTTTTCCTGCATTGTTTGGGTAATATCTAAACCGTATTGTCAGATTTTCAGATTATTTGAGCATAAGTAGTTTGAAAGATGTACCATACATTGGTGTCATTATATACCTTCCTGATTTTTATTTTAACTTTTTTTTGTATTTTTGCAGAAAATAATGATTTCAGAAATTTAATTTCTCTTTTCAGCTTCACTTACCTCTCAATTCTCCTTTACCTGGAAGTGAATTGACTAAAGAACCTTTTCGCTGGGATCAAAGACTATTTGCTTTAGTTCTGCGCTTGCCCGGTATCACAGCTCCAGAACCAGAGCAGGTAGTAGGCGTACCAGTTGATGAGTCGGCAATTACACCCATGTGTGAAGTCACAGGAGGTAAGTAGCCTAGCTTTATTTGACAAAGATTTTTTAAAAGTAATTAGCATCATGGTTCAGTTGCGTATGGCAGAATATATATTTTTTAAAATGGAATCCTTTTTATTGAAAAAAAAAAATTAAAAATTCCGGGTATACTGACACTACATAACGTAACCTTCAAGGGAATAGTGAATTGCAAAGAAATCCATTTGACCTGTATTGAAAGGGTATGGATCTGCTTTCCTGAGCAGTTTGGCCCAGAATGAGAGAAGCTTTTGTGTTTTGGTATTTTAATATTGCAACCAGAAGTCTTAGGAATTGATATTTCTTTATGTTGAGGTAGTCTTGAAATACTAGCATTCTTCCATGTCAGCAAACTCAAGTCCAAGACACTTTTTTTTGCTTTTTGGACTTTTAAATGTTAAATGCACAATATTTTTAGAAACATTTCTGTACTTTCCCCTTCCCAGTGACCCATCATAGATTCCATGCCCCCCCGCCCTTCCAAATTTCTCATGGTTCAGTCTCCTGTTTTAAATTGCAAACCCCTCAGGCGCAGACCTTGTTGTCTGTCTTTAGTATGAATATTTCAGATGTAGAAAACATAATTAGACAGGGTTCTTTGTGTAAATTTGATATCTTTTATTAGACCAACTCAAATAGTTCTTCTTTGCAAGCTTTTGGGTACAAGCCTGGCAAAGAGCATTTGTTCCCAGAAGCTTGTGAAGAAGAATTGCGCCAACTGTTTGAGTTGGTCTAATAAAAGATGCCGGATTTACTCAAAGAACCTTGTCTACCTATGTTCTTACACCAACATGGCTATAACTACACCCCCAAAAACATAATAATTTTCTGATTGGAGAAGCTGAGGTGAAAGACAGTTGTGGGGGAAGGGGGGAAGGATGAGGGGTGTAGAGGAAGGAATTAAAAAATAAATAAACCCTCTCAAAACTGACCTGATTCCTGCTCCTTTCAAAATGTAAACTTGACACTTGGACAGACTTTGGTTAACATTCATGGGAATGTAAAGGTATTGGTGCCACAAGGGGGAGCCCACATTTCAGAAATGCAATAGAGACCTTAAATTATGAAGTTGGAAGGGTTTTTTGTTTTTAAGTAGAAGTCAGGGTAGATTTGCACCTTACAGACCATAAGGTACAAATCTACCATGCCTTCTAGTTGAGTTCATACTAACACGGCTGACTTATTTCTCTGATTTTATGTAGTCAAAAAGTAAGTGTCTTGTTTCCTTCTGAGATGCATGCAACTCTTCGTGAAAACATTCAGTCGACTGTTCTGCTGCTTCATAGTTAAGCATGCTTTCCTGAATTTTGTCTATCTCTGTAAATAGGGCACTTGAAAATAGATCAGCAAAAGTCATCATGAGGCTTGAAGACCTGACTTATGAGTAAGGTTCAAAGGAGCTAACTATGTGAACCATTTTGCAAGAGATGACTAAGAGGGGATATAAACCTAAAATATTTTATAAGTGTAATCACCAAAATGATAGTAGTAGTAAAGGGCATGTGACCGTAGAAAGGTAAACTTGTTAGATGTATTAAGTTGTGCAGTACTTGCCCAAAGAAAGTGGTAGAACCTCTGTTTGTAAAAATAAATGAGACAGAACTTTTTTGGAGAAGCAACTTCTAATTGATATGGAGTGGCTGAGCTGACAGGTTTCCCTACAGTTCATCTTCTGTGATTTTATGTTCTATTAAAATGACCTTGTTGTAGAAAGCCCATGGAAAGGATTCCATATAAAAGTATATTTAAATATAATATTTTGACTTGTATTTATTTAAAGATAATACAGAAAATGTAAAATCCTATAAAAAGGGTCCCATAGAAGCCATTGAAACTTTTGTTAGGATTCTGCTTGCCTGGAGCCTAGGAGGAAAGAAAATGTGATGAGAAAGAAGAGAGAATAAGATCATTTACCAATGAATAACCTACTGATATGGTATCTGAGGTACTTCACTTTTTCCATATGCTACAGAATAGTACATAGCTGCAGTATCTCAAAAGCCACAATATAGTAGATGCTGGTAAATAGTGTTATCTTAATGGCTGCCACTTTATAAACACAGATTCATGTTTGTACTGCTATCCAATTTTGAGAAATCAGTAAACATACAGTATACTAGTCCATGTTCTAAAACAGTGCATTTTGGGAATGGATGGTAGATATTTAAACAAATGAAATATAGCAGCAGAAAAAAGCTAATGGGATGTCACATTAAACGGCTTAGACTGAAAAAATAAGGTGAAGGTAGGAACAATGTGTAGCTGACTTGCTCTTGTCACTCCTCCTTTCATCCTAGGTCGCTCATATTGTGTGTGCTCTCCGAGAATGCTGAATCAGTGTCTTGAGTCCTTGGTGCAAAAAGTGCAAAGTGGAGTTGTAATAAACTTTGAAAAATCTGGACCAGATCCTTCACCAATTGATGGTATTTGAAATATTTTAGATACCTTAGTGATATAATTTGATGAATTCAAATATAATTATCACCAGAAATTAGGATATTTTGATTTGGAACAGTACTATTATTTTAGACATAATTAATATTGTCTAGTTTATAATATAGCACATTTCAAGAGTTTCAAGTAGTGTATCAGGCCTACATTTCCTGTAGCCCTGTGCCCTCCTGTTATAAATATTAATTATTTTTCTAATCTTTAAAAATATATTCTTGGAAAATGTTATCTTTTCCCTGAAATTGTATGTTAAGGGTTCATTGGAGTTATTCTGTACTAGAATTATGTACATTAAATATTTTCCTGATGTGTGAAGATTTAAGATTCATCCAGCAAAAGTTGTGATAAGGAAGGAAAGAAAACCCCAACTGAGTTCTGAAGTATCAGACAGTAATCACCTTTTTCAGACCTTCATTCAGTAAAGATTTAGCAGTGTTGCTCCAATGTCAGTTAGCATTCTTGCAGGAAATGTAACATAGAAATTGAAACTGGCATCTATTTTTCCTTGTGGCTTTTAATCTTATTCTAAGGATAACTTCCTTGAAGTATAAAAAGTTTGTACACATTTCATAAAAACAGTGTTTAAAGATTTCAATTTTATTTAATTATATATAGTTGTTAATATATATTATTTTTATGTAGATGGACAGACGGATATATCTAGGCCCTTTGGATCCCAACCTTGGCACAGCTGTCACAAACTTATCTATGTCAGACCAAACCCTAAAACTGGGGTTCCCATAGGCCACTGGCCTGTTCCAGAATCCTTTTGGCCAGATCAAAATTCACCAACACTGGTAAGTTTTTGAAGATAGGTAGAAGCAAGGAAAATCTATCTTAACTGCTTCCCATTAATTTGCTTAAAATCTCAGAATATTTCACTAAAGTATTGTGAAAGCAGCTTGATAAAGGGTGAGTTCAGAAAAGAAATTCAACAGTGTTCTAACTGCTAGGAATAAGAGTGAGTGGCAATTAACATACTCTATGCTGTTCATGTGAAGTAATTGCATGAGACAGTAGTTTTCAACCTTTTTTCATTTGTGGACCCCTAAAAATTTTGAATGGTATGGAGCCTTTGAATTGTAAGTGGGGGTTATTCATGTACTTTCTGATTGATCATAGTCATCTTTTACAGACCCCTTAAGACATAGTCTGTGCACCATTAGGGGTCCATAGATCACAGGTTGGAAGCTGGTGGCATAAGAAGTATCTGCTTCTTTCAGCAAGAAACTTCCAATAATAGGGCTTTTACTGACATCTGAGCAGTCATGAATAAAGAAAAACAATATAGGAGGAGTTTAATTAGAATTCAGACTGAAGCCTGCAATATAAACAAAAATGCCAAAAGTAATTAAGAGTCATTTCTACTATGGCTGTGTGAAATTTCAGCAACTGTTTTGTTTCTGATTCAGATGCTTGGGCAGTGAAAACACCAAATCCGAAATGAAACACAGGGCTCCGAAACAGCTCCAGAATGAAGTGAAGATTTTCCAAAATGTTTTGGAACTGTTTCAGAGGCGGGCTTGAAGGGAAAGAAGGAATCATAGAATCATAGAAGTAGGGTCAGAAGGGACCTTATAGATCTTCAAATCTGACCCCCTGCCAGGGCAGGAGGAAAAAAAACTGGGCTCAAATGATCCCAGTTAGGTAGGCATCAAGCCTCCTCTTAAAGACCCCCAGGGTAGGAGCCAGCACCACTTCCCTTGGAAGTTGGTTCCA
>NW_017728906.1:154422719-154487576 GCF_001723895.1 Crocodylus porosus | reverse complement strand
ACCCTGCACTTGTCAGTGTTGAAGCGCATCCTGTTTTTGCTAGCCCACCCCTGTAACCTATCCAGGTCTTGCTGCAGTCTTTCCCTCCCTACTATTTGGTATCATCAATGAATTTAAACAGGGTGTTTTTCACCCCGTCATCCAAATTGCTGGTAAAGAGATTGAACAGCGCGGGCCCAAGGACCGAGCCCAGGGGGACTCTGCTCCCCACTTCTTCCCAGGTTGAATATGACCCATCCATCACCACCCTCTGAGTGCAACCCTTCAGCCAATCTGCAATCCATGTGACTGTGTAGTTATCAATGCCACAGTCACCCAATTTTTTAATGAGGATGGGGTGGGAGACAGTATCAAAGGCCTTACTGAAGTTCAGAAAGACTACATCCACGGCAACACTTGCATCCAAGGCTTTTGTGACCTGATCATAAAAGGCAATCTGGTTGGTCTGACATGACCTGCCCCTAATGAAACCATGCTGGTTGCCCTTGAGCATCATCTCTGAGGCTGGCCCATCACAGATGTACTCCATGATGATCTTCTCAAAGAGTTTCCCTAGGATTGAGGTAAGACTGACGGGCCTATAGTTGCCTGGGTCCTCCCTCCTCCCTTTTTTAAAGATGGCGGGGGGACCACGTTGGCTACCTTCCAATCATCCGAAACCTGGCCCGAGCACCATGAGCGCTCATAAAGCCCTGCTGAGGGCTCTGCAATAACTCCTGCTAGTTCCCTCAACACCCTGGGGGAGAGAACATCTGGACCTGCTATCTTGAACGCGTCCAGCCCCTCCAGAAGCTCTCTAACCCGGTCCTCCCCAACCTGAGGTCTAGAGGCGTTCCCCTCGAGTCTGTCTTGCATCACGGTGGGGAAGTCCCAGTCCCTGCCCAAGAAAACAGAGGTGAAGAATTGGTTAAAAAGGTCTGCTTTCTCCTCTGGCACAACCACCAGATTGCCCAGTGGATCTTGCAGGGGCCCCACATTTCCCGGTGCTTTCTTCATCCTCCCTATATACTTGAAAAAGGACTTTTTGTTATCTTTGATTTTGAACGCAAATCCTAGCTCTATGTCCACCTTAGCTTTCCTGACAGCCCCCCTACTGGCCTGAGCAGAGGAGGTATACTCCTCTTTGGAGATATTACCCCCCTTCCACTGGTTGTACGCCGCCTTGTTGGTGATCAGGCATTCCCGGACGCCCTTGGTGAGGTAGAGGGGCTTTCGGGCACTCCTTCCCCCCTTGCTTTTTGTTGGGATGGTCACCCCTTGGGCCCTGAGTATCGTCTCCTTAAGGAGCAGCCATTCATCTTGGGCACTGAGCTCCCCTGCCCTTGAGAACCCCAGTGCCTCTCCCACTAATCTCAACTCGTTGAAGTTGGCCCTCTTGAAGTCTAGGGCTACTGCCTTGCTGCTGGCCCTTGACGCCCTGTGCTGGATGGTAAACTCCAGCAAGTGATGATCACTGTCACCCAGGTGCTCAAGGGCCTGGAAGCCCCTTACCAGTCGTTGCCTGTGGCCAGGACCAGGTCCAACAGGGCATTTCCTCTGGTGGGGCTGTGCACCTTTTGAATTAAGTGGAGGTCCTGTATCTCGGCCAGGAACCTCCTGGAATGGTCCAACCTGGCTGACTGTTCCTCCCAGCAGATGTCCGAGTAATTGAAGTCACCCATGACAACTGCATCCCTTGCCTTAAGTGCCTCTGCCAGCTGGCCTGAAAATTCCCAGTCCAGCTCCTCCCTTTGGTTGGGGGTCTGTAGTAGACCCCCACTGTTAAATCCCTCTCCCCACAGCCCCCTTGTATCTTGACCCAGAGAGGGGGAGGAACGGAGGGGGAAGGACTCTGATATTCACATCTGTAGCTGGCCAGTGACAGCGATCTGTCCCTGAGGTCCCTTCCAGCCCCAGTGCTGGGGAATTGAGCTGGGGGCTGGGGTCCCCGAACATTCCTACAGTTCGTGGTTTGATTCACCAGTTCCCTGATATTTCTCCAGCTCTCTGTTTGATTCCCCCAGTTCTTTCCAGGTGACTTGGGCTCCCAGATGATGTGGGGTGACAGTAGGCTGCCACTGCCAGCAGCTCTGAGCTATTTCCCCAGCTGGTAGCAGCAGCCTGCTGAAACCCTGTGCAGATGTAGGGGCTGGCACCCCCCAGGAAGAGCTGGGGGAATGATCATACAGCTGGGTACTGAACCGGGAGCTCCAGCTGACTGCTGGAGTTGCCCCAGCTCTCAGGCAGCACACAGTGCCCTGCTGAGCTGCACTGCACCTGTGCTTTGGTGCAGGTGGGGATCCCTGCTACCACAAGCTATACAAGCCCTCAGAGGCCCCAGTTACCGCTGCCAGAGCCAGTGAGTGTGGGGCTTTTTTTTTTAAACTCTGCATTCACCAGCTGTGGAGCATGCGGATGACAGCACCAGCACCTGAGTCTACCCAGTGCAGCCTGCGCCCAGCTCCAGGAAGAACCCAGTGCTGGCGCTGGCCCCAGCCAGCAGCAGTAGCCTGCTGTCATCTTGCGCACAGATCTGGGGGCCTGTGCCCCCTGAGAGGGCTGCAAGTCTGTGCTACACTCCTCTCAGGGGGAGCGGGCCTCCAGATCTGTGTGCAGGACGACAGCATGCTGCCACTACCGTTAAGTAATACTAGTTTTGCTTTGAGCAGTTTGAGGTGCAATTTCACACAAAATCCTTGCACCTATCCCCTTGAAACTTGGCAGGCTTCGTGCCCTCAGCAAGGGCTAGCAGCCCTGCTAGCATCATCTGATTCAGGCAAGAAAGGACAAAGTTATAGGCTATAATGCGGAATCAGCTGACTATGGCTGAAACACCACTGAAATTCCGAAACAGCTTTGAAACGGTTTTGACCGAAACGGAACAGTGATTTGAAACATTGAAACGAATCACTGTCCCTCTGAAACACCGAATCCAAAATGAAATGAAAGACAGCCATTTCAGGCAGCCCTATGAAACGCCAAATCTGAAACCAAAACAAAACAGGTGTTTTGCACAGCCCTAATTTCTACCACATTTTACTAGCCAGAAGAAAATGTTCTGGTGGAAAAGCCTCACTGAAAATATTTTCAAAATTGGGAAAAGGTGAAACTAATGGTAGAACTACCAACTTTCAGTGCATTAGGTGGCAGAATACTCCCTAATCATCTCTTCTGTTAAAAAAAAAAAAAAATCTTAATTAGCAATAGGATTAGTTTGTTGCTATCTCTAATTACTTAATTACTAATATAAAAATGTACTATTTTGCATTATGTTCAGCATAATCATCTATTACAACACATAAACAACTTAATCTCAAATTACATTGCATATGTGCTTATTTCAGGAGGCATTTTAAGAGCTCCCTCTGTTGTATTATAAAGCTTCGTTGAAAGCTTTGTTTTTTTTAAATATTAGCTACCGTGTAGTAGGAATTCATGCACTTTTAGTGAGAAATACTGCTTGTAACTTTGACGATCTGAGAATCATTAAAATGGAACTGGTGGGGTTGTGAATTGATGCTTTTTCCGAAAATCTTCATTTTTAGTTTTGACTTGATAGCTTGACACTATATTATAATTTATGGAAAATATTCTGTGTATTTGGATTGCAGAATTTGCAAAGTGCATCACCTGAATAAAGGATATTAATTAAAGGTTAAGATGCATGACATCATTTTAGTCTTAACTTTAGCTTTTGGTTTCTTTTTATTCAATCATTGTTTCTCACAGGTTCTATCCAGTAAGAAAAACATGCATAGCCTTCTGAGCTGTATAGCAGGTCCTAAATAGAGGTCAATCTCCTAAACCTATTGAAAAAAACCACAAAAACCCAATCCAAAAACTATTTGTACAAGATATTATAGAGCTGCACAATAGGAAGACAACTCCTCCAAAATACCTATTTTTCCCTGTTCTTTATAACCAGAATCATAGATAGAGCCACCTGTCCTGATCTTTACCAGGTTAAGAGCTGTAGTTGTCAAATAGTCTTTCTTTAAGTTTCTTTAAGCATAACTGTATATCTGTATCTGAATCATTAGAAGTCATGAAAACATTTGGTATTTCATTGTAATTTCATTTTTCTCTTGTATAGAGTTTTGGGTTATAGGCTACTAAAGGCATGCCTATATATATGATGTTCAGACAATTCCTTTTGGCTCTGTTCACCCTATAATTCCAATTGAAGTCTAAATCAGAATTGTAAATATAATGTTAAGTGAGCATCTAACTCCTTGTATTCATGAGTAATCCACGAATACCTAATTCTTGTATTTCTTCATGACTTTGAGAGCAACACATTTAATCCAGTACTGTTTAATTTTTTTGCCTAACTTTCAGTTTTTTGGTTAACTACTCTGTATCTCTTCCCTCAGTGAACCAATCATTTTTATAGTGGGGCTTCCTGATAGCCATTGTGTGAAGAAAACCCCGTATAGTTTAAGGTGGAAATAATATTTAGACTGTTGCAAGCATTTGTGGAAGTCTGCAACAATGGCAACTCCTGTTGTTGTGAGGTACAGATAGTTCCCAAATCTACTCTAAAGTTACCAAGTTTCTCAAGTCTCAGCACTTGATGTTTTTTGGCAGCCCTTTTACTCCCAGTATAACTTCTTCATACCTTGGTCAAAAACTCTGTCATCATAGTGTCTTTGTTGGAAGCAGCATCTTTTAAGAGCATTCTAATTTGGCCTTCCATCTTGTTTGTCACTTTGGCATTGCACCTTCCTCAGTGTAAAGATGCTAATTAAGGCAAAACTGTCTCCTTGGATAGATACCATATGGGTGGTTCATCCAGTAAGGAAAGCACTAGTGCTTAAAGATTTGGAAAGATAAGTTTTACTGTGGGGAAAGAAGGTCAAGATACCTTCCTTTTTCAGCTCAACTCTTCCTCTTTTAGTAATGCTTCTCTTCTGAAGAAACTAAATGGAGGGAGGACGCTCATTTTGATTCCTCCCCAAATTCCAGTGGTCTTGGACATCAAAGCTAAAGGAATGAGTTTAGTACCTCTCTTCTAGACTATTCTTTAGAACAGTGGCTCCCAACTTTGGGGTGTAATCCAAATTAGGGTTGTGGGGGGTCTGCCCCTTGCTCTGCCTCTCCCGGCGCACAGTCCGTGCAGCTCTCACTGCTGCTGCCCCCCACAATCCTGGCCCGGCCTGGGTTCCACTGATGCTGCTGGGCATGAGTGAGTTGGAGGTGGGGGTTGCAACCTGGCTTCATGGTTGCAGCCAAAAACGGTTGGGAGCCACTGCTTTAGGAGGAACTCTGCTGCACACTCTACTATGAAAAGAACCTCAGATTTCTCTCCCCCTTTCAGAATTCTGCCAGAAATATCAGGCATAAATATCTTTTTACTTTTCCATGTTTTAGTTGAAAGCAGGGTATAAGTTGCCTGAAATGGTAAAAGATTTTTTCACTTGAAATTATGCAAAAAGTCAATTTCAGGTCTAGTTAGGTAACTTTTAAAGCTAGCTTTTTTCCTATATTCATGCTCACCTTTGTAGTTGGGATTTTTTCAGTCTGGTTTGGTTTGGTAATGTTTTAAGTTTGATAGAAGGGAATTATTTTGCTAAACAGAAGATATGAATAGAAACTTGAGAATGTTGTGTTTCCAGCTTGAGGCATGTAAAATTAGATGCTTCATAAGAGGACTTCTTACCTTTACCTTAGAATAGGGCTGGCCAACTTCTCAGTTGCCAGGGGCTGCACACCATGCTGCACGTCTTCCCTGGCCATGCCATCTGCTGCATTGATCTGAGTCAGGTAGACCTCTCTTCACTGCACAGCAGACAACCCCTGCTATGCTATACTGTAGTATCCAGGTCCCCCTGAAATACCCACCTGCAGGCTCCCACAGCCCTGTGGGCCACCCTGGCCCTGGGGGCCAGGGCAGGCAGGAGAAGAGGGAGGAACCTGAACACTATGGTGGTAGCAGCAGGAGAGCAATTGCGGCAGTAGCATCTGGACCAAAATCCCAGAGATCACAGGTAAAATGGTATTTCTTTATTTCAGAAGCATGTTAACAGATCCTAAGGTAAAATGCTAAAAAGCTTATTATTTAAAAATGATATTTAGTGTTTACTGATATAGATTCACAGTTAACATTGTCTTTTTCTGTCTAGCCACCTCGTACATCTCATCCTGTAGTGAAATTCTCCTGCACTGACTGTGAACCAATGGTCATTGACAAACTACCCTTTGATAAATATGAGTTAGAACCTTCTCCATTGACTCAGTTTATCCTGGAAAGGAAATCTCCACACACCTGCTGGCAGGCAAGTATGATTGTATACTAACTTTATAAATTAAGAACCCTTATCTGAGAAGTAACATTCCTTAAATAGTTTGGAGTGAAATTCTAATTATATATGCTAATTTATTTATGTAAAACTATAATTGTTTATACTATTTATACTTGTATACAACATAAATTACTTGAACATTTCTTCATTTGTATTGCAGGTATATGTGAGCAATAGTGCAAAATACAGTGAACTTGGTCATCCTTTTGGCTACTTGAAAGCCAGTACAGCACTGAATTGTGTGAACTTATTTGTGATGCCTTACAATTATCCAGTCCTCCTTCCCCTCTTAGGTAAACACAACTTTCTAAAATCTTTTTGAGGTGGTAGGCAGGTGAATTTGATTCAGCATAAGTATAGAATATTATGATGCTAACATCATCATTAGTAATCATAAACTTAAATATTCAGAAATGATTTTTATACTGAATGGAAGATAGTACCATTCAGCTCTTCTGATATCCAACAGATTTACAATTCACCTAACAAAATCAGCTAACCTTCCTAAATATGATTTTTGCTAATAAAAATATATATAATTTTGTTTACCATTTGTGGACATTATACTTGGTCTTCAGTGTGATTTCACCCATGTGCTTTCCTTTTGCTGGTGTAGTAACACTTCCCCCCACTCCAGTGATTCTGATCATCAGTTACCTTTTGGAAAGTATAAATTACAGGATTCCACCTTAATCTCTTACTTTGTGACATTAATCCATGTATTTTTTTTAAACCTTAGGCAGTAGGGGGGCCTTTAGGAAAAACATTGTTCAGAGAAAATGTGGAGTCATGTGAAATGCAGCTTTTGTTTACTTATTAATATCACTTTATATTTAGATGACTTGTTCAAAGTACATAAGGCAAAACCAACTTTAAAATGGCGGCAGTCATTTGAAAGCTATTTAAAGACAATGCCTCCTTACTATCTTGGGGTAAGATAACTTAATTATGTACATTAAAATTTCTCCTCTCCCTCATTACTTTTATTTTCTTTATTAAATATCTTCTTTTGGATTTTATTTTAAAGTAAGGATATTATGATTATAGAAATAAAAAGTTAAATATGAATTCCTCTGAAGTTTGTATACCCTTCTAATGTGATACTATGATTTAGTACAACTTTCAGGATGTACATCAAGGTTGTAGCGATAATTTAAAATCTTAATTTTATGAGAACTAGGTCAGGTATAATCATTGCTTGAAATAAATCCTCACTAATATTTTAAGAATTTGGCACAGGTGGAAGAATACATAAATGGAAAGGATGTCTTTTTTTTCCTCTTAGAGTTTCAAATTCACTTTGAAAGCATTTAGCTATAACTTTATTTTAAACACTAACTGTAAAACTAATAATGTACAATATATATGTGTACCCTGTTTTTCAGCCTTTGAAGAAAGCTGTGCGAATGATGGGAGCACCAAATCTTATAGCAGATAATGTGGAATATGGACTTAGCTATAGTGTCATTTCATACCTCAAAAAGTTGAGTCAACAGGTAATATAGATGCAATAGCAATAAAAATGAATCTTTAAAAACAGTGAAGCTAATGTCAGCCTAACCTTGAAAGTATCAGAGAGCCATGCAGGGATAAAGGGACCAAAAAAGCCCTCAAGTTTACCTGAATTCTTGCATGTGATTACTATTAGAATGTTTGTTTTCTGAATTGGAGAAAAGCTTGACACATAGCTTTAAAATATTGTTTCTAGACTTCACCATAAATATATGTACTGGTGTGTCTTCTTGGATTCCTGAAGGTGTATGCCATGCCAATATTTCATAAGTGCAAGCCTCAGTATATTCGTGGCTAAAAATGCAATGGTCTCTGCTAGATTGGCAAATTACATGAAACCATTCATAATATTAGGGATTTGTGCTCTTGGGTAGTTATGCCAAAATGATCACTTACTTTCTCTGCTTAGTTTGTAAAAGCGTTTATGTGGATATAATTCATAATAAACATTTAGAATTTGCAATGAACGACAGTTACAAATAAGAAACCAAGGCATAGACAGGACAAGTAGCCTACTGAATGTTCTATAACAAGCCTGTGAAAATCGAGATCCCTCTGACTAGCCTTCTGTTCTAGCAGCTAAAAACCTTTCTTCCCCATTTTGACCTGCTGGGTATGACTACACGAGACTTGAACTGCATAGTAGTCTAATAATACCATGCATAGCGCATCACAGCAAAAACAGTGCTAATATGCTACTGCACAGTATTATTAGGCTACTGTGCAGTAGCGTCACTAAAAAGTCATATGCCAGCACTACTGTGCAGTAATGCCTATTACTGCACATTGATTTAGTATTTGATTATACAAGTACTAAATTTAATGTGCAGTAACTCTGGCCCATTAATGAATGCCGTTTTGCTTTGCTGTATATCTTGAACTTTCATATTTGAGATCATCATGAAAATAAATAGGCTTGCATCTGAAGGATGTAGGAATGCAAGTATTCTTAATGCTTCATGCAGATATTTTGTAAAGTTCAGCTTAAAGCTTTCAGTATTTATCTTTTTTTTAAACTCCTAGCAATAGTATCAGGAAATATGTGAATCTTGCATTTATCCATCCTTGGAGGTTTTTAAGACCTGGCTAGATAAAGCCTTGGGAGATGGTCCTGCTTTGAGTAGGGGGTTGGACAAGATGACCTCCTGAGGTCCCTTTCAATCCCCATTTTCTGTGATTCTATGATAATCTTGCCAAATTGTGTGGTTGTTTTACTCAAAAATCTGCAAAATGTGTGCATCTCTAAATATATACATTTTTGGTTCAAAATACTTAAATGCATGACATTCTGTAATACATCATAGGTACAATGAGATACAGAGTTTATATATTTTTAAAAAATCCAAACTTCCTAATGTTTGAAAGATTATTGCGGTTTTAAAACTTCCATATACTTGAAATGGGGAAATAACATTTAAATCTCCAATATACTAGAAACTGAAGTGCATTCACTGAACAAACACTGTTTTTCGCTCATTGTTGAATTATGTTCTTCCAAACTTCCAACACATCTTAAAGCGCATATGAATTTGAGACAAATCAAACAGGTAAAACCATGAATAAAATCAAAAGGTTACCACATGTTTTCCCTGTTTAGATATAAATGAACATTCTCTTCCTTTTTTAATCTTGGGGTTTTTTCCTACATTCTCTTCCTTTTTTAATCTTGGGGTTTTTTCCTACCTTGTATTGAGGTGTTTGGGGCTTTTGTTTGTTTGGTTTTTTAGGATCAATACCATCATTTGAATCCACAATTATAATTATGTAGGAGAATAGTGAAATCATGAGATTTCAGCTAGTTCCCCAGCTAACAGTGAAATCCATGGGTACATGCAGATTTATGTCAATTTTTCATAATCCCAATCATGACATTTTTATGAAAATAAAAGCATTGCATGCATATTGGTGCTTAGATGAAATGATAAGGGGGCACCCTAGAGATACCTGAAGAAGCTAGATGTAAACCGTTTATCACATTTTAATGATTGTAGAGTTGTAATACATTAAGCACTTAATGAGCACATTAAGCACTCCTTAAGCACTCATCCACATATATTCTTCATAATGTAGTAGTACATTGTCGAATCTTCTAGGTAGGAATTAGAAATGAATTTAATAGTCTGACTAATCCTTTTTAAGAGTATATTGTCAATGTTATTTATTTATTTATTTCAAATTAAGGCCAAAATAGAGTCCGATAGAGTCATTGGCTCTGTAGGCAAAAAGGTAGCGCAAGAGACTGGAATTAAGGTCAGAAGCAGATCACACAACCTGTCTATGGCACATAGGAACGATTTTCAACATCTGCTACAGGGGATTACTGGGGAAATTCCTCATAGACCTCTAGACCTCAATATGAAGGAGTATGCTGGGTTCCAAATAGCTTTGCTGAATAAGGTAAGCACCACTGTGTGTAATGTTGTTATTTTCAATACACTTCCATTAAAATATTGGACATTATTTCATCTGTTTTTATTAATTAAAATTTTATTATTGCTGAAACTAGGACTTGAGACCTCAGAGCTTTAGAAATGCTTATGACATACCCAGAAGCAATATTTTGGATCAGTTAACAAGAATGAGGTCTAATCTTCTCAAGACTACTTGCAGACTTCTCAAAGGACAAGATGAAGGTTAGCCAACTTGATTCATTGTTTCCATATTTTATAGGGGTACTGCTGCACTACTCTTGCTGTTCTGTGCTGATTGGTGAACATGGAGAGAGATAAGCAGGGAAAACTTGCTGGAAGTTGACTATTACACTTGAAACCCCAGAGGTTTTTCCATCAAGTCTTCATTAGAAATTGTATCAATGACTCAGGGAAAAGAGATTTGACCACTGTTGTCTTGCATGTGTTCTTTGTTTTTCCTTTCTTTAGGACAATGCTATTTCTTTAGGATTTGATTCTTTTGTATTTCTTTTACTACATCTTTCTAGTTTTCTGGTTATGTGAAAGAAAAATGACATTAATGATGGCCTAGGCCACATAAGTCCTCTGTTTATTAAATACTGTTCCAGTGTTGTTGAAGCTGTGATAATCCAGAAAATGTACAAGAGACAAGGGTTTTTTGTTACAACTTTTATTTGAGCAATTGTGTAGTTGGAAGAGAAGTTTCAGAAACTTTCAGGTACAAACCACTCTTCTGTCCTGTTCCTAAAAGGTTCTCTTTCAACTACACATTTGATCCAATAAAAGAGATCCAAAAAAACCCATTTTTTCCCTTTTCTACTATTTGATAGGCAGAGGCAGAAATAGGCAGAGACAGAACACATCCACAATGTCCCATCAATCTATCTGACTCCTTAAACTGAAGGAAATGTCCCTCTGAGTTGGTAGTTCATTCTCAGTACTTACCCAGTCTCTTCCTCATCTGACACAACTTCCACGAAGACAGACAAGCAGTATCAGCAATAGGTTATGGGTAGCAGAGCTCAAGAGTAGAAGTTCATGGAACACAGTGAAACTGTCATATAATTGCACTGTGTGGTTAAAGGGCTACATTGTATTAAGGTACCTGGTATGTGGAAGACCATGAAATGTGGATTACTTAAGCTAAACAAAGAAAAATGATTAGAAGACGAGAGAAAAGCATATGTAATACCATCACTTGATCAAAAATGTTAATTTAACTTAAATCAACTGCAGAAGTCTATAGGAAAAGTTGCAGTTTCTGTGTAGACTTCCACATTACAACTGGCATTAATTGTAGCATAATCTGTTACTAGGATTTATTCTAGTTGAGCAGGGCACTGGAGGACCATGCAGGTGTTGTAAACAAAGCACTGAGGACCTGAGTCACCAGAACTTTAAGGAAACCCTTGTATCTTGTTGACTTTCGTTGGTGCAATAATGTTGCTTCTTGAGGACAGTATTTGGAAAGAATATTCCAAATTTATTGCTTTTTAGTTAGTATAATGTCTTTCGAAATTGTTAATAGTGGGGAGGGGGTTATGTTGCATTGTCAAAATTGAAGTTAGACGTAGCATACACTATAGAATTAATAACGGTTTGCCTTTGTACACTTGCCAGTATGGAACTCCATTCTTCTCCTTCCAGTTGTCCTGTCCAAAGATTTGTGGAACATATTTACAAGGGTTAAAAGTATACCCTGGAGGTGGTTGCTTTCTATGTATTGATTTATCAAGTCCCTTAGCAACAGCTAGCCTATGAATATAACATATGTAGCATTTTAAACATCAGATTTGCTGGGAGGATGGTTGTCTCTTTCTATCTCTATGTATCTTTATGAAAAAATGAGATAATATAAAAACTGGATGTGCAGGTGGAGCCAGAATTTAATTCCTTATAAGATAGGGTCATAAAGTGTTTCCATAGATACAGCTTTTTGATAAGTCTTCTCTCTCACTAGATCAAGTTCACAGTGTGCCTATAGCACAAATGGGAAATTATCAGGAGTACCTTAAACAGATACCATCTCCCCTTCGAGAGCTTGATCCTGACCAACCCCGTAGGCTGCATACGTTTGGCAATCCATTTAAATTGGATAAGAAGGTTTGCTTCAATATGCTGTTTAAACAAATGCTTTTGTTCAAAACTATTGTCTTACATTTGTTTTGCTAACTTGAGTTACCCAAGGCACAGGGCATAGGAAAACCCTTTCTAGGTATCTTGGAGACCACTGTATATTCCTAAGAAGATTTCTCAACCCTTTTTTGACAAACGTATCTCTGAAGTTTTTTACATTAATTATTTTTGTCATTGTGGTTTAGTCAGCATCTAATTTCTACTCTACAGGCAGGTAACCTGCAGAATGAGTGCCAGAGCATGGCGTGCACAGGCATTTTGCTTGGCATGCATGTTTCAGAGCGGATGGTGGAGAAGAGGCTGGGCTGCATTGCCTTAACAAGGATCAGGCCCCTTGTGGCTCCCCCACCATCCACCCCTGCACACTAACACCTTAAGTTGAGGCTGTAGGTATTTTTGGCGCACTGCCCAAAAACACTGCTGACCCTGTTCTAGTCTCTTTTTATCAAATTCTCCCTTTAAAAAATCATTTTGCATTAGATTGTTTACATCACCAAGTTCTGTTGACCACAGGAGTCCCTCATAAATCTAGGTCTTGCAGTTGGCTGAATTTTGAAGCTTAACTGAATATATAACTGACTAAATTACAATGTGCTGACTCCAATTTGGAAGACAAGTTTTACTGGAAATCTTACAACCCCAGTCAAATCTCTTGCTTATCCTTCAGTGTATCAGTACTCTGTCCCCAGACTCAAGTTAGTATTTGAGAAGCAAGATGATATGCCATATATAGTACCTAGTTGCATTCTGAATGCCTATTATAAAAAGTCAGCAACATTTTTTTAATATGTGGTGTGTTTTTTTAGAACATTTTGTACTAGATGACACAGATTAAGCTTCTTACTCAGCTGGTTATTTGTTACAGGGGATGATGATAGATGAAGCAGATGAATTTGTATCAGGACCTCAAAATAAACACAAACGACCTGGAGAACCAAATATGCAAGGGATTCCTAAAAGACGTCGGTGTATGTCACCTTTGCTCAGAGGCCGACCACAGACGACTCCTGTTGTGAACAATCATATTGGAGGCAAAGGGCCACCCACGCCTGTTACACAAGTACAGACAGATTTTGTCAAGCCTATTCCTATTCATAAAAGTGAGTGAATCTGTATTTCAGTTATTTTCTGTTGCTTTCATTTTCCTTGACTTTAGGGACATTTTTTGTATAAACACTAAATAAATATTTAGTTAGTATACAATATAGTTATCAAGGAAATGACGCATATTATGGCTTTCTCAGTTATGACAATCTGATCATCCAGTTCTGAAAGTATGTAAATATGCAGCCTTTGTTAGCAAAACTACAGTTTGTATGTTTTACACTTTAGAGTTGACAAATTTGTTATAATTCCCTTATTAATTAGGACTATATTAAAGTTTCTGAAATTTTTCAGTGGCAGATGATTTTTTAACACTGCTTTCTAAAATTAAAATGGTAATGAGTTGTACAAAGGAAAGTTTTATGTAAAGTATAAGATACTATTCTCCTTGTCCTCTAATCCTTTAAAAAAAAAAAAAGGGAAGTATATACATCACATAATAGTTATACTATCAGTCAAATAAATGTGAGTGATGTGTAATTACCCACCATAAGATATCTGAGGAGGCAGAAGATGGATGGGTTACATGTTTACCATGTTAATTTATCTAGTTGTGCTATTTCTATTATTAAATTTCCCTCCACAAATCAATCTTTCAAGCTTCCCAATTACTCTGTTGCTTTCCTCTGACCTCTCGCTCTTTCTTCGCTATGTTTGTAATAACTGGGTGATCAGAAATAATTTGATATTAGGTTTATTTATACAAAAAGTGAAGTGAGTTTCATTATATTTCATAGGATATGCACAATTTAATTGCCTTGTTTTGTTGCTACTTTGTATGGCAAACTCTGAATTTGCAGTAGCGTATCCCATCAACTTGTCTCTTTCAACAAGGTAGCACTCCAGGTAATTTTCCCCTATTAAGGCTGCATACACATATTCCTATAATCTGGGATAATTACCAGGTTTGTTCTCATGGTAGAAAAACTTGACTCAGACCTATGTGTGTAAATATTCAACTACTGAGGCCTTGAAGAAGTTTGCAGTGCTGTGACAGGGAGCCCTGTGCATATACCTCAGTGGGCTCTGCAGGCTCCCTTCATTTGTCTGGCAACAGATGGTAGCAGTGTATAGGGCATCCCCAGTTGGCTAACAGCTAACCCAGACTGTACCTATAGTCAGCCTGTGGTGTCAGCACGTACAGACATTTATTATCCCAGTAGAAACTCTCCTGGAAGTGATTTAACCCTTATTGTTCCCAGGTTATTTTTTACTTGGAGTGGCCATTTTTATTCTGGGAGAAAAAAACCTAAACATACGTAGACTTGTGATTTCTCCCAGAAGAGCAGCAACTCTCCCAGGAGAAACCAAATGCATGAGGTCTAAGTATTTGACTTTTGGTTAATATTTCAAGTTCAATCTTTTGAGATTAAATGGACAGGAAAACCTTTTGGGTGTTTTTTTCCCTTTATAACTCTTACAAAAGAAATACATTCTTTTTTATCCTAAAAGTTGAGGTGGTGGCTTACTAATGAAAAAGGGAACTTCAGGAATTCCACTAGGAATGTCCTTTCAGCATAAAAAATAATGTTAATTACTGTTGACTGTTTAGACACTTTTTAATCTCCTACAACATAGTTGTTAGTCAAATCAATCTGTATTGATTTGGAGTTAAGTTTTCATGATATATATTTCAAGTCAGATATGACCTTTGCTTGAAATCCAGATATAACTTCATTCACTTCCTTTATAACTGGCAAAGAAGTAATTGATCAGATTTGTTTTTCATAAAATTGTTGTACTACTTGTTCATGGGATATATTAGTACTCCAGAAGTCGCTAAGCCTTGGTGAGCTGGAGTACTGAGTCCAGTTTTAGGCTCCACAATTCAAAAAGGATGTGGAGAAGCTTGAGAGGGTGTAAAGGGAGCCACGTGCATGATCAGAGGTCAGGAAAACAGACTTTTTGATAAGAGGCTGAAAGCCATAGGACTCTTCAGCTTGGACAACCGCAGGCTCAGGGGGGACCTGGTGGCCCCTATAAGTTTATCACTGGGGTTCACTAGGATCTGGGGGAACATCTGTTCACCAGAGTGCCCCAAGGGATGACAAGGTCGAATGTCACAAACTCTTCTATGACCATTTCAGCCTGGACATAAAGAAGAATTTCTTTACTGTCCAAGCCCCCAAGGTTTGGAATAGACTGCTGTTGGACGTGGTTCAAGCACCTACTTTGAACTCCTTCAAGAGACAATTGGATGTTTATCTTGCTGGGATCCTATGATGCCTTTTGACTTCCTGCTACTGGGGCAGTGGGCTGGACTCAATCTTCCAAGGTCCCTTCCAGCCCTAATGTCTGTGAATCTGAAAAAATGACTTTTCTAATATTTGTCTGTTATCTTAACTGGCATAGTCTAAGGAATATTTACAGCACAAGAATAGGGAGTATTTCTATGGAGACTAATGCTATGTTTACCTGTATTTAAACGTCCACTATTTCTAGTCATTCTTGGTTATTAAAAAAAATCAGCAGCAGTTGGGATACTTCATTGTCCAGTTCTTGTAATCCTATAGTGCCTGTCTTTTAAACTAGCTTCTGTGTGCTTACTTAAATTAGATAAAGGCATATTCTTAGCTATTTTGCAGCTTTTATGTATGTTTTATGTACAAATACAGAAAGGTAGAGAGATTCAACTTCAGCCATTAAATTAACCCTCTCTTTACTTGCAAATAATTTGTAGAAGCCTTTTATTTTCCTCATAGGATTTTTGGCTAGCATTTAATTCATTTTTTATTGTGTATCGCTTCTGTTACTTGACACTTTGTAGTGCTCCAGCCAGGGGGCTATGAATGTATGTACACCCCTCGTAATCTACATCGTGATCTACATTTGTAGTGCTTTACTGTGGTCAGGCACTTGTGGTGCTGCAAATTAATGGTGCAGTCCACGACCATACTGCAGCACAATTTTATATTTGAACTTTGCTCCAGAGCAAAGTGAATGCCACCCCCTTGATGTGGGACTTAAGTGTTGCATGGGACCTTTTATCAGCCCTTCTACACTGAAGTAAATTTTATCACCTAGTCTTAGTGGGACCAGGTAAGAAAGTCTTCTCAAGAACACCCTTCTGCCCATTTAACTTTTTCACTTTGTGACTAATCTATATAATCTTTCTCTCTTATGAAGAATACATCCATACTTTGCTCTGGGCCTTCACTGACTAGTGGGTGTATCATGATGTTCTGTGCCCTAAACCCACAAGAACCTTTTCTTCCACCACCCATATTGAGGAAGTCATTCCTGCCTTTCCTTTATCTTAGCGCAGGGGTTGTCAACTGGGAGTATGCATCCCCCTGGGGGTACTTCACAAGGCCCTAGGGGGTATGTTCAGGCAGACTGGGACAGTGCGCTGCCACCCACCACACCATGCCGCTGCCTCCCAGGAACACAGGGATGGGGCAAGGGCAGCAGTGCCCCTCTGCAGGCCACACAGGTGCCACCCAACCAGTTGGATGCTGGGGGTGGGGGAAGGCTTGCATGCAGCAGCAGTTACCGCTGCCATCCACCACCCTGCTCCACATCCAGGCACAGGCCGCCCCTCTCACTCTGTCTGGCTGCTGGGGGTACACTTATTAAAAAAAAGGTTGAAAATCCCTGTCCTAGCTGATGAAGCACGATTGTATAAAAGTAGATGACCCAGTGCTGGTCACACATTAATGAGGTGTTTTAAAACATTCATTTAAGTTTTCTCTTATTTTTCTGGTCTTTATTTTTCAGCATCAGAAAACAATAATGAGATTGCTATGGATGATGTGATTGAGAATCATGTTGCAGACCCACTTTCATCTGATGTTTTTCCAAATACTATGGATTCTGAATTTTCAGTGTCCCCTCCATTCAGTTCGTTGGACCAGCCAGCAGAGGATCTAGGCCATGAACATTTAGGAAATAATAATGTGACTATAAATGAATTTATGGCAAATCATGAGGAGCCAGGGGGCAAAGAACTAAGTACTGATACAAACTTGACAACATCCTCCCCCAACAAAGGGAAAAAAACAATGCACTGCAGAAGCCCTAGAGAGGTTAACATAGAGCTTAAAGCACAAATTATGAAAGAGATTCGAAAGCCAGGAAGAAGTAAGTATTAGAACCCCAAACTGTCTTTGTGTCCAGTTAGCAGGATGGAAAAATCAATTGATATGAAAGACTTAGACTAGAACACTGTACTAAGGTGCTAAAATCATGCCAGAATTATAATGTGAAACAATATTTGGCTAATGGCAGAAGCTGAAATAATAGAAACTAATTGTGGCTTAAATTTTGGGCTAAAACTATTTCAGTTATAAAATCTCCCTCAGGAATTTACTGGGTGGGTAGATGGTTGAAATAGGAATACATTTATCTGTGTTGACAACATCCATCCTCTTTCTGCATAAGTGTCAGATTTTGCACCTTCCTTTTTAAGTAGTATCCGAAAATGCTGTGTACATATTGATATTTATATGAAATACAATAAGTAAAAATTAGATATTGTTTTGTTATCTTTCTTAGTACAAGCAGTATTTCTTCAGCTGGATGAAGCAGCATATTGTACCTGATGTGTAGACATCACCTGAATATTTTATTTTTGCTTTTTTTCAGAATACGAAAGGATCTTTTTTTTACTCAAGCATGTACAAGGCAATTTACAAACACGACTAATATTTTTACAAAATGTTATTAAAGAAGCTTCACGGTATGTAGTTGATTTATAATTATTTGGATAAGTTAATGATTATGGAAAATTAACATTGGTTACAGTACATACAGGCAGTGTATGGTGTTAACTGCTGCATATGCTTTGTAGATACTTATACATTTGTCTTCTGTGTTTTTATCGTAAGATTGCCCACACAAGTGCCTCAAATTGTAAGCATATTTTGTATAAAAAGCATTGAGAAATTGGTACTTTTCTAATCTACCATGATCTTTGTGGTCCCCAATTTTTAAAGCCCCTTTATTTCCACAAACTCAGCTCTTCCTGTTTTCAGTTCACTGTTTTGAAATTGAAAAGCCAAATGCATGTATATACAGATAGATGGGAATGATGTAAAATAAGGCAAAATCAGGTCAACTCAGCAACTTGAAGCATTATATTTCTGAAGTTTCAATTTGAGTGTGCAGTTTCATTTCAAAGCTCTGTGGAACATCAGTATTATAGAGTGTGTGTCAGATCTTCAGAGGTCAGTCAGCTTATAAACTCTTAAGTTGAGAGAGAGAGAGACCATTTTAAACCAGCTCAGGATTTGGCTTTAAATTATGGCTCCCATCTCCCAGTATTCCCATATTCGGAGACCCATCCATTCCTCTGATCAGCTTCCTTTGGAAGGAGCTATATCCACACTTCCCTAGTCTAAGGGTAGAAAGCTTGGTTTTGGAAAGGAGTGCTCTCTATAAGAAAAAATGTCCCGAATATTAATCCTTTTACTACTTGTGGTACCTAGAATTTGATACATTTTGATTTGCAATAGTGATATCAAATCTAGTCAACAACTTAAAAAATATTTCAATCAAAAAAGTGCACTAAAAAAAGGAAAGCATTCTTTTTTGACCCAATCTGTTTCTTTGTTCTTTCACTAGATTTGTTATTTTTTAAATGATGTTATTAATCAATTTGAACAAAATTTTGGTCTCAATGCACATGCTAAACAGATTGAATATTCTTCTTTCTAACCCTAAGTGGAAAATATATCTTGCTATACTATCCATGTATAGGTGTTTTAAGCCAGTAGGTTCATGTAGCTGCAGATAAACTGGGATCATGCTTTAAAACTTTCTGTCTCTGTCCGTAAGTGCTCTAAGCTGTGTGTGAGCTTTTAGGTCACTATGTACACTTTCTGCCTTTCTTTCCAGTGCAGCAAAATTATGTCAATTCTGCTGCTCTCAGAATTGCTCAATTTGAAGATTTGTCCTTTTGGAAATGGGGACTTCAAGATTTAATCATATAATCATTTCTTTTGCAAATTTTTTATTGTCTATAAGTTAATGATGCTTCTAATGTATAGAATCTGGAGGCTCTAGTTCTAGGCTCTGTCCTTCAGCTTAGGCCATCCAGCAGTGGAATAAATTGGTAGTTCAGTTTCTAATAATTTTGCTTTTTAATTTTGCATTTAGTAGTGATTTATAAACTCCATCCTCTTTAAGTACTTGGTTGTTCAATGGTTCGTTCCAGATGCTCAGGTTTGCTGTTCAGTGCCTTTCCTCTGAGACATTTCCTGTTACCCTCAGGTATGGCAGAGCTCTCCCCCAAGCATAAGTCTAAATCTTAAGTTATTTTCCTGAAAAGTAACAGAATGTCCAGCTGAATCATGAATGTTCAGAGTCAGCCAACCCCTAGCACTGCAAGACAATTTTGGGCTGATCATGTTGGACCTCTTTTTTTAAAATCTTGAACAAGTTCTGATTCCAACTCAGGAGCTTCTGAGTATTTCAGGGAAAGAATGTAAGAATGAGGACAGCTCTGTCTGGTCAGCTTAGAGTAAATCCCACAACAACGTGGGCTGGAATGGTGGGGAAAAAAGAAAAAGATGTCACTGAAAAGATCCAAATTTCTCTCAGATACCAAAGTAAGTTTTCCTCTCCTTTGGAAAGAAGGTCTCTCACCTAACCGCAAGGATAGGTGGGCGAGCATGGCATGAGCCCTGGGTACTGCCTAAGCGGGGAGAGAGTACTGCCAGAATGGAACCTGCCCCCGTTCTGCACCTTCCAGCTCCAGCAACAGTGCAGGAGCAAGTGCAAATGTGTGAGTAAAGAGCTTTCTGGGAAATGTAGTTTCTGCTACTGAAAGGAGATGTCACCATTTTTTGCTGGCAAAACTTGAGATTTTTTTTTGGCCCCTTGACATGAATGTCACCTCACTTTTTGCCACTGGTATTTTCCCTCATCAGCAAACCTCCAGTTGCTGCTTCTATGTTGAAGCCTCTGGAGCCAGACATCTTCTGGGAAGGTATGGTCACTGGGGAGAGGGATGGACTACCCCAGGGCCCAGTCCTGACCAGTTACAGCTCTGCACACAGCTCTTTTTTTTCTTAAGTTGATAAATTCTTATAGTGCTAAGAAGCAATTCTTCCAGACTCAAGATCCCAAGAAGGCATCATCTTTGTAGTGCAGCTATTATTAAAGAATGAGTGGAGATAAATTGTGGGTTTAAACTCCTCTCCTTTTGCAGTTTCCCACTAAAGCAGCCTTTGAGAGTTTTCATCTTAGGGGGTGATCTTATGCTAGTGCTCTGTATCAAGTTTAATGCATCATATCTGGGCCTGCAGAGAAGCCTGCATCACTGTTGTGAAGCCCTTCTTCAGGTTGTAATGTAGTGGGAATTGTGTTTGCTTGGCTTTTAGCCCAGGAACCTTTGCTGTGTAAGAAATTGGTTGAGATTTCAGGCACTAGGAGGACTGAAATTGCTTTTTGATCATCAATCACAGGTCCTTAGTCTGTCAGAGAAAGTGACTTAGATTCTGAAAGACACAAAGGGGTCTCCCTGGACTTCACAGGTTAGCTCCAAATTAAAGCACAAGGGAAAATGTAAAGATTCCACTCTAGAAAACTGGACCATTTGGGGATTAGAGGGCAAGTGAGAAAATCCTTCTTCATGTTCAAAATAAATCTTGATTTATTGAGCCAGGCCCAAGGTTGTGATAGTAGTTTGCTCTTGTATTAGCTATATGGGTGTTTGAGGAGCAAACAGCTATCTGCCAGGCATTTGGACAAGCACCTTGCTGGGGTTGTCTGATCCTAGTGCTCTTTCCTGTCCAGGGCAGGGGGTCGGACTCAATGACCTACTGAGGTCCCTTCTGACCCTAACATCTATGAATCTGTTTGGACTTCCAGTAAGTTTATTTCCACAACATGTGTTTGTTTTGATACTACTCATAGTCCTCCAGCTAGTATAAAATGTTGCATTGGGTAAATAGCATTAGGAACAAGTACATGCAGTGCCAAAACAGGAATCCTGCAAGTTGGCATTCTGGATTTTCTAGGTAAGGGTACTGATGGCTTGCAAAGAATGCAATATTAATAATGGCTTTCCTTTTAGGTAGTATTCAATACCAGAGTTTCTCATAGACAGTCTTTGAGGACATCACAAGATCGAATCTTTTTTAGCTGTATAAAACCAATTGTTAACCTTAAAATCTTAGTGACATTTCATTAATCTGCAGAGCCTGATGCTGTAGTGTAGCACTAATTAGTTACGAATGGGTTTATTGGGTTGGGGCACTGATCTCAGTGCATTGTCTAGGTGTTCAACTTGCAGCCTGTGTCCTTTTGCCTGTCTAACCAGTAATTTAAGATTTGGGGTGTGGACAGTGGATCTAAAGCTTGTCTTCTGTTTGTAGAGGAATTGAGCTCTCACACAGAAATATTATCTTTTTTACACTGAGTTAAGAAAAACTTTAAGTTTCCTTCATAGTCATTCACCATTTGTTCAAAATCTAGTGTGGATAGTTGTTTTTGCAGGTATCAAAACAGACCTGCTATAATGAAGAATAAATTACAGGAGTCTAAACTTCATTGCCATAGCCACTTCTTCATAGTGGCCATATATAATAAATTATCTCCACGGCCATCCAGCACACCGTGAATACTGCTTATGGACCACACCAAGATCAACAGGCAGCACCTTGCCTGGATTGTACAGCTCTGCAGGCCACAGGCCATATCTTTGGCACCCCTGCCTTATCTGTACTACTTGGTGCAGTGTGTTTTGTTTCATCACTTGGCACTTTTCTGAAAGATGGTAACAGAAATGGGCATGCCTATTTCTTGCAAGAGATATCTTGAGGCTGCGTACTACACATGCAACTTATGCGTTCATCTTGTTTTGTCCAAAATACAAAGACCTCAGGATCTTAAAGTTACTATAGGCAGAATATTAAAATTTTGCAGCAGTTGTGTGCTAGGCATCTGGGGTACTCGGTTCTTTAGATATTTGGGAATGAGTGTAAATAGTAGGCCTGTGTGAAGCGGCAAGTGTTCGCTTTGTATTCGGCCAATTTGAGTCACTGTCCCAATTCAGTTTGGCCAAATCAGATCCGAAAGGTTTGGGGCTGCTTCGGAGATTTAGCCATAGACTAAGCAGGCAGCTGACACAGCAGGTAAATCTGTTGGGGTTGGGGGAGGGTGGGATTGGGGATGGGCCTGGGGCTGGGACAAGCTGCACAGCCGGCACAGGGTGGGGCGCAGGATGCAGGTGCAGCAGTGTTCAGAGCGGGGGCTCTACCCTGCTGCCACTTGCCCAGCTGGGGTGGGACATGAGCACGGTTCGCTCCGGGCTGAAGGAGGCAAGCGGCAGCAGGGCATAGCCCCTGCCCCAGCACTGCTGCACCCACATCCTACGCCCTCTCACTGGCTGGGCAAGTGGTGGCAGGGCAGAGCCCCTGCTCCCAGCGCTGGTGCAGGTGTTGGCAGTGCTGAGAGCAGGGGCTGTGCTCTGCTTCTGCTTGCCCCCTTCCACCCAGAGCCAGCTGTGCCTGCATCATGCCCCCCTCTTCCCTTCCCCGCACCAGCTGGGCAAGCGGCAGCAGGGCAGAGTCCCCGCTCCAAGTGCTGCTCTGCCCACATCCCACCCCCTCTGCCTCCCTCTCTGAGTCCTGCACCCCTGCCCTAGCTGGGCAGCTTGCCCTATCAGTCCCTCGCTCTCCCACACTCCTTCTCTCCCCCCAACCCCAACAGACTTACCAGCTGTTTAGTCTATGGCTAAATCGCAGAATAATTTCCGAATCAATTTGGAGCTTTTAATTGGTCTCCCGATTCAATTTGGATTTGGTCCCCGAATTGGGCCAAATCTCCTTCAAATTGAATTGGCTACCGAAGCTTCACACAGCCCTAATATACAGCATCTGCGAAAGACTTGCAAATCAGTTTTCATTCCTTTGGGATGAAGGTGGTGTTGTTGGCCTCCTTCCCACATAATTCCTTTCTTTACATGGAGAATGATTCCCTCTTCTTTCATAATTATTCTGTAAAACTTTTTCATCCTTCCGTCATGTACTTCCCAGTAGTAATGCTACTTACCAGTATAGTAAAAGCTCTGTTATCCAGCATCCATGGGGAATAGGGGGTGCCAGTTAATCAAATATGCCGGTTATCTGAGAGTTATACTTATCTCCAGCCAGGTGGGTTGTAGGCATCTTTGCCTATTTGGGCTGCCACCCCACCCACCACATCTGGTGTGCCAGGGCTTTCATTCCCTGGCGTCAGTGTGTTGGGGGACAGGGAAGGAGGCCCCGCACAGGCTGCTTTGCCCTGGGCCATGGTGCAGAAGGAAGAGGTGGGACTTGGCTCATGGCAGCAAGACTGGAAGTGCCACGGTGGGACAGATGCTGGTTAATAGAGCATTCCAATGGTAAAGTGCCGGAAAACACTGCTTTTACTGTAGTAATGAATAAGAAAAGGAACACAATAGAGTGAGAATTTTTTTACTGGTAATTTACTTTCTGTTGGCAACTACTTGTCTCTTTATTCATTGTGTACCCTGGTAGCCAGGTAAGTGACCAGAATGTAAACTGGAATCGTTTTCTCTCGAGGGAAATTTCAACATGATAACGCTTACCTTAAAACAATGATGAGTTGTTGCCTGCATGCCAGAAATGCTGGCAGAGCTTCAGCATCTTTTGAAGAACTCTCCTGGTGGCCTAGGCTGATGGACAGGGTTTAGTCCTACATCCATGCATGCTGCAAGGTTGAATTCTCCCATTGGCAGTAACCTAAGGGTGGCTTGTAGGTATGTTGCTACTCTCTACTTCTGTTGAGGATTTAACTTTTGGGAAATATAATCTGTTAATTTATAGAGTGAATTTGGAAGGAAACACAACTGTTTTCTGAAAGATAATTGTGTGTATTCTGTGCACACTGGTTGTGGAGCGGAGGGATACAAGTGCACACTGGTTGTGGAGTAATTTTTCTACCTGCGTATAAATTTTAGTAGAGCACGGACATTAAATTAATCCATTTGTTTTAATTTGTGGGAAGGTGAAAGGCAGTTAGGATTGCCAGTAACCTTCCAGAATGTGGAGTAAGGTTAAACTTTGAAAAACAGGATATATAAAGTTAAGATTTGCTTTATATCCATTTGAGGTATGGGGAGCAGCAGCTGATTGGAGAGAGGACAGACTGTGTATTAGGGGCTTCTTATTTCTATAAGGAGATAAACTAGCTGAAGTGGAGGGCTAATTTAGGCTGGAGCATAGTGGTGTTGCAAAGGCTGGCTCAGTATACAGATTAGCATACATAACCAAGAAGGTTTGCGACCATCTCAGTTAACTAATATATGTTGGGAACATTACAGGGCACCTTCTTATACAGAGCAACTTATATGCAGTGTACTTCTAAAGTTAATGGGGTGAGTGTGGAAGGAGGGTAGGTACAAATATTGATAGGGAGCTATTATCATGGAGTGGGAGGTGGAGGAAGGATACAGTCACTTTTTTTGTGTTTAACATTTCTGTATAAATATGGTATAAAACTGCCAAGATTTGGTATATTGACCCATAGCTGTGATTTTTTTTTTTCCATGCCCTGTCAACGGTTCCAGCCTCTAAACTTACCAAACCCTGACCATTATTACTATTTTGGTATAACAAAAGTGTACAGGAAGGTCCACTTAGGGATCTTAGCTTCTTTTATCTTGAGCTGGGATGGCTTATCACTTTCTCTCGGCTGAGCCAAAATCAATAATGCTCGATATTAATAGGGTTTTTGTCAGTGAATATATACTTTGGAAAGGAAGGGTCACATTTCTGCCATGGTACTAGGTTGCCAGGATTTTGACAGACAGTAGTACACATTTAGGAAACCTCTTTTCTACGCAACATATACTAAATAATAATTGAAGTTAGAGTTCAATGAAAAGTCTCTTTTAACTGTCTGCCTTATATGTGGTTGAGCATTATTATTCTTGTGCTTTCTTTTACATGTAGGTTTAAAAAGCGAATGCTGATAGAACAGCTTGAGGGTTTTCTGGAAGAAATCCATCGCAGATCCAACCAGGTCAACCATATCAACAGCAGCTAAGAGACACTTTAGACAAAGAAAAGCCACAGCAGGGTACTGCTGTATTACCTGCATTCATTTTTGACATGCGCTCTTAATTAAAGTCCCTATCTGAAAAAATAAATAAAACCTCAAAGCTGCTCTGTAGTATAATGGGGAAAGTATCCATAACCTTTTTTTCTTCCTTTCTGTTATTTTTGTAATGTGAAAAATATCACTAAAAACATTTTTATTTAACTAAATAGAGAATTCCTTGCTTGTCATTGACTTAAGTGTCACTTTCCCTCAGGTTCTATTTTTTTAATCCAACCTTCAAAACTATCACCTCTAAGGTTGAACTTTGCCAAAAAGTTGCTTTGTAATTTTCAAAAAAGCACATACATTAAACAAGGTAATGTTTTGTATATACAGTTATTTTGGATATATTATTGTAAGTTGTACAAATGTATTTTGAAAAATATTTAAGAAAAGCACTTTTGTTATTCCATCAATAAAAGCTCTATTTTAATCTTTGATGTGCAGGTGTAAATGTTTTTTATTGAGGTAGCTCATTCTCTCCTCCATTTTCTAGGTCTGTGCTGTTTGTGTCAGTTTTTAGGAATTGGCAAAAAATGTGAGTCACTGGAAGTGCTAACTCTTTGGTTCTCAGAATTAAACTAAGGTCTCATCTTGATTAACCAGGTAGTTACATTGATAAATTGACACTACATTATATGATGTCAATCTTATATTTCCCAAAGAGCATCACACATATTGTATGCTACAGTAATGGCAAAACAGGAATATTTGATCAAAAAATAATATGCTTAGAGAAGTCTTTTTAAAATTCCTTCCGCCTAGCTTCAGCTTCTCTTCAGGATTTCAGTTGTCTTTTCTAGATGTTCCTACCCTTGTGCTCACATACATAAGCCTTGCTAAGTAACGGAGCCTCTCTTTTCTCAGTGCTTTGCATTTCTCACTAAAAAGAACGTCTTTGTATAAATGCTTAATTGGGTGTAGTATATATGTTGATACTTACTCAGCTATTATGTGAGCAGACACACTAAGGTGGCTTAGCGCCAGTTCCTAAACAGCCTCTTTCAGCTTAATTAGTTTCTCCTGGCTGCACCTTAAGCTGCTTCTTTACCTCGCTGCCTCAGTTTGATTATGTAGCCAAACCTGGAACCTGATTCAGCTTTTAATTTTCTTTTTACTACTACTAGTAAGATAGCAGGTATTGCAAGGCTTTGTTTGGGGCAAAAGTTAATAAGGTTTAAGTGTCTGAGGCAGGTTCATTTGCTGCAAGTTTGTGTGTAGCATGTTATAGCATGTTCATTTGTAATTATGGCTTTATTTTTTGCCTAGGCAGCAACAGCGGATGGGTTGCATTAAGCCGTAGTGGCAGCTGATTCAGTGGTTCCGCCACTGTCATCCCCATCAGCAGTTGCTGCCACCACAGGCTGATCAGCTCTTGCTGCGCCAGGCTGGAAACAGCATATTGGGCTGCCCTCAAAGCTGTGGTGGCAACAGTAAAACAACAGAATCTCCATGACAGCTCTATTCCTCTTGGGTTGTCAAGGACCCAGCAGCTCTCAGTCCGTCTGTCTTGAAGAGTAGAAGGGAGAGCAGAGTACTCTGGGATGTTGGGAGTCAGAGAAACCACCTGTATCGGTACATGTAGCTGTCCATGTTACATGTGGTGTTACGAAAGCAGTTCCTGTTTGAAATAACATTTTTTTGATAGTGAATTCACCTTTTTAATGTTACATACTCCCTTTTTATAGCACTATCAGGGCATAATAAAGTGCAACAAAAGTAACGTACATACATAGCTTGATTAGCTTCTGTGATCTGGGTCTAAACATCTTTATTTTACTGACCGTGGATAGAAACTTGTGATCTCCAAACATTTTTTGTTTTTAGATATCAAGATGGATAAATAAAAGTCCACAACTCAATATGCAAAAAGTAATATATTTTATTGACAAGGTTATATGGTTAAACATTTACCCACTGTTCCTTGCTGATGTGTTTGCAAAAGATGATATTTTTAATATCCTATTTTAATAAATATGCATAGGGTGCCTCAGTTTCACCAAGGGAAAGCTGGTCTCAGGAGGAATTGGGAGCGGGGGTATATCTGACAAACTCTTATTGTGATGGATTTGTAATTCTTCCTATAAAGAGCACTGATCCTGAAAATTAAAATAAATACATATTATGCTCTTGAACATTTATGATTTTATAAAGTAAATGGGTGCATTTCAGATTTGTACATGTGACTGGCATGTTAGTTTCTCTAATTGATCTTGGGCATGCAAATTACCTGGCTTTTGGATATGGGGGAAAGGTTGGAAAATTTGGCCCTTCACTTTATCAGTCATGTTGGGCAATTTAAAGTGAACTGGTCAAAGCAGCAATTGAACAAATTCACTCCTGTTTTAAATCCACTAGAATTACAGAAGAGATTAATTCGGCCCATTAGGTTACAGTGTTACTTGATTCAGCAGTTTAAACGTCGCTTAAATCACTTACACTGGGCTAGTACAGTACTTCTGTCAGCTTGTCCCTGTACAGGGATACATTAATTTGATGAATTTTAAAAAGGAAATTTGGCATTCCCAGTTGTATCAGAGTTGGGCAGGGCTTTTGTCTTGCTTGGTATTTGAAAAGTAGCTAACATTTCTGTTATTACCAGAGCGTAAACATGGTGAAGGTGAGATATCCTAAGATTTGGTTCTACTTTGAGCCCATTGTTAATTTGCTTGTGGTTAGAATTTGGAGCTTGCTACTCCCAGAGGATAATAAAAAAGCTATTAAACATCACTTTTAAACTGTGGCTTTATTTATTCCCTCTCCTCAAAGATAACAGATTTCATCCAACAGTTTGCATTTTCACATCTACTTCTGCATTCTTATAATAAATGGTACAGGGAAATATGATTTGCTCTACTGAGGATGTTTTCTGGAACTGTTTGTTTAGAACGTTATTTGAGAGTTTTTTTCATCCTATACTTGTTTCCTTATATGTCCCTGTTTTACAATTTATATTTCTATTAAAGAATAGTTTTGCATATGTTTTGTTCAATTTACTTGCCAAAATTATTTTTGATACCTAGTTCTATAAGGTCATTTTGGCTCAGTTTTTGTAAGTGAGGCTACATTCTGTTCCGTGTGTGTGTGTCTGATCTAGACTTCGCAACATCAGCCTTTGCCTGGGATGTTTTCTGGCCATTGGATGGTTATTATTGCAAAAGAAAGAGACAGTCTTAAGATATGCTTCCCCCCTTTAGAAATGCATCATCACTGTTTGGCAAAAATTGTAGGTTGTTACAATATTTCAAAGCACCTATGTTATGCATAAAGCTTTTCAACAGTTAGGGAAAAACTATCCTCTAGTTTTGAAGTACCTATGAGGCAGATGAGAAAATATAATCACTTTAAATAAAAAAAGTTCTTTTTTCAGGCCACAGAGAGGGTCATTTTACTGAGCTCTATATGTGGCTTTACGTTCCCTAAATATTTAGCAAAAGTGATTTAGGGCATTTATGATATTTGATGGCTTGTGACCTAGCTAAAAATGTCTTTAACTAATTGCATTTTATCCTTTCTGATAACTTTCTGCTCCCCCAAGAGAATAAGCATCTCATACAAAAGAAATATTTCTTTTTCTTTTTTTACAAATTATGTCCCTGTAAAGATAGAAGATATATACAGAGTAACTATCCTTTCTGGGTCTGTAATGTGAAAAAAACATGGGCTCAATTATTTTCTTCTTGGTTGTGGTGTTCGCATCAAATGACTGCTATGTCTGCTGGTGACTATCAATGTTTTGGAGAGACACAGACCTTAAATCATCCTCTCAGAGTCAGGATATAGGCAGGATGGCCACCAGGGTTGCACATACTGTACATGGTCTCTGACTAAATAGACATTAGTCTCTATGGGTATCAGTGCCTTGAATGAGAACTAAAACTACACAAAGACTGTTACAGATGTTCCCTGATTTTTGTCAGTTTTCCTGCTACCTTAAATTTTAACATTTATTCTACAAGTTCTAGTAGGTGAGTTTTCCTAGCATCTGATGAAGTAAATTGTTGCCTACAAAAGCTCATGCCTCACTGAACAATTTAATCTCTGAAGTGCCACTGTGCCCTACCTTTACAGGTTCTAAGGGAGTTTAAAACTACTATTTTATGGGCACTGAAGTCCCTTAGGCCACAGACAGGCATTCAGTTAAAAGTGCAATCCCAACAATTGCACCTCTTGCCATGCCACATATTCATGGCAGGAGGCAAGATTGTGGGATAGATGAGTAAATGAATAGTCCATACCTGTATTGGCTTGCCTCAAGAAAAAGATGAAAGGTCTGTCTGCTTTGAAAATAGGAGTTCGAGATCTTTTTAGCAACACCATTGCTGCCATGCAAGAGAAAAAACAGTAATAACATGTTTTGACTTCAATTTTTGCCTGTTTTATACAGTGCCTGCAGAAGTTTGAATTTTTACCGTCCTAGCCACTGAGCTATTAATTTTCCCTCACTGTACAAGTGAAACTAAGATTAAATTTATCTGATAGTAAAATTCCCATATACTGTATATATAAGCAGGGAAAATTTTGCCAGGCTGTATTACATAAATAATACAGTGCAGTGAACAGTGCTAGAGGGAGCACTGCCTTTTTTTTCTTGCTAGAGTCCTAACTCCTGGCCACGCCAGTTTCCTGCACCATATGAGCAATTCCTAACAACCTACATATGCCAAGGCTTAGTTATTTATTTTACAGAGTTTATGATATGTAGACTAGTAAAAGATAAATTATTCCTGATTTTCAGATAGGAACTATAGACATGGATGAGGTATTCTGGAAGCTGCGTAGCAGAAATCAAAACCAAACCTCAATCTCCTGAACTTCCATCCAGTGTCTTAGGGTTAGTAGTTGGTATTTTGTACAAAAACATCAGGCTTCTCAAAAGTTCAGGGATTTTTAAAAATGTATCAATGCAAATTTCTTACATTATGGATAGACCTAAAACATCCGTAAAGTAAGATCCTTTTGTTGAACTATAATTTCTCAATGAAATTTCTATATTGCTAAGTGGTGTTACTAGTATATTGGCCAAACATTAATATCTGTGGATTTCTTTAGGATTAAAGCTTCTCCAAAAATACAGAAATGTAATCAAAGATAAATGTTAACAAAACTAAATAACTAGCTTGCTAGGCACTATTTCTGCACTTCTGGAAAAAAAAATTGAAAATTTTCTTTTCAATACATCAATATGTTACTGAACTTACAGGTTTTGAAGTAAGCAGAGGCAGATGTGCATGAGCCAGTAAACTGTGTTAACATGATTGGGGAGTGTCAGTGATGGAGAAGGGAAGCAAAAGAAGAAGCCACAAACATTGCTAAGGAAGAGTTTCATTAGGGAGAGGAGAAAGTGGCTTTTTTCACTGTTCTTTTCTACTACTGTCCAGATTACTCTAGTTGGGACATCAAAGACTTCAGTGGAGACTAGAAGGTACTTGGCTGAATATGTGCAGTGCTAAGTTCGTACGTATACTGTTACTGGCTTCTTTGCACTCTTACTGCAATCTTTCTTTGGCAAATCTTTTCCCATTTCTCTGTTGTTCCCAAAAATATTTTCGGTGCAGAACAGTTTGTATGGGCCTGCTCCCAGTGAAGTTACTGGAGTTTTGTTATGGACTGAAATGGGATAAGGACCTGGCATTCTGTCTCCTGCTAGCCACAATGCTTCCTCTTTAGGTTGTGAATGCTTGAAGTAATTTTAAATTAGTTTCTCCTATATGAGTTTATTGATCAGAAACATAGCAGGAATGTTACTGCACCACTAATGATAAAAAGTCAAACTACTGTCTAGCCCCACAGCAAAATTAATTTAGCCATGTTACATGCAAACTATGTAACACGCACATTTGTTCCTATGTGTATCACCATCACCACTATGATGCTGCTGCTGGAGAAATATTGGATAAAATAGGGAATTGAGCTGTGTTCAAAACAAGATTTAAGATGAACAGAGTGGACAAAAATGACTTCAGCCAACTTCTGTCTTTGTGTCTTTGGCACAAATTGAAAAACCTTATTCCACAGATCAATAAGGGGCAGCTTGCACCAAAATGCACCAAAAACTCTATGCCAAGATAGTAAGAGCAGGTGGCATATAAAAGACTGACCTCAGTAGCACCTCGGAATTTCCATATACAGGAGAATCCCAGGATGTCCTTGTGATGCAAAGGGGTGGAGGAACTGGGTTAGCTACTTTCATATTTCCCCATTTAAACTACTTAGTTGCTGAGTAGAGACTATTAATGCAGGGTTCTGGATTTAAATGTGCTTAGTTTTAAAGAAGGGAGGGAAAAGTATATGACATGTCAGTGGGGGAAAAAAGAATATGACACACAAGTTCATTAGAACTACAGTCTATGTTGGAAGCTGGCATTTTGCACAGAAGTCCTCTTTTTATGTAAAATTATATCTGCTGCCAGAAACCTGCACATAGAATTTGAAGATCCAAAAAAGTATCTGAGAAATTAAGCCCACAAAGCATGCACAGAGTTGTAACTTCAAATCCTTCAAATTAAAATTGCTGTGGTACTTTTCTTCCAAAAATTGAACCAAAAAAATCTCCTTCCTGCCCAGTAAGAAAAGTTCAAAGGTCAGTTGCCTTGGAAAAAAAATAATTCCTGTACAACAGGTAAAATTTGTTGGTATGTTTGTATGTATTTTTATACACTATATATGTACAGTGGGAGAGACAGACAATAGTGGTTCTTCCATGCTCATTAATTTGACAAGTACCTGGTTGGTTTTTGCTGTCTCCCCATTCAGGAAATTACATGGGTGCATATTTAACTTAGAATTGTTGTTAAGCACATATTTGTGTGTTTTGCTGAATCTGGGCCTTTAATGTTTGCTGCAGCTGTGAGATGGTGCTGATCTGCAAGCTCATTGAAGTGTGTGCATCTGAGTTACCTGTAGCTCCTGATGCATTTGTACCATCTTCTTCAATTTCAATCTTTGCTTTGTGAATAGCTTCTGAAATGTAAAGATTGCCTTGCTCTAACAAATAGACAAAAAGTGAGTATTAAAAGTTATTACCTGTTTCCCATCATAAAAACAACGCAACTGTTTAAAAACATTAAAACTCTTTTTTTTTTTTTAGCTGCTTTCTCATTCCATTGCCCTTTGTAATATCTGTGCTGCTTATAGAACCCTCTAGTTATTATACATTTCATTCAGGGTAGCTTGGGAAGTTTGTTTTAACCATTATATCAAAAGTGAAAAAACCATTGGCCAAGTTTGTGGATGACACCAAGATATGGGGTTGTGCGGACACACCTGCAGATAGGCTGCAGACACAAGCAGACCTAGACAGACTGGCATGTTGGGCAGAATGGAACCAGATGAGGTTCAACATAGAGAAATGCAAGCACTACAAATGAAAGGGATCTGGTAGTAACAATAGACCCCAGCATGAATATTGATCCAGCAATGCAATGCAGTAGCTGCAATAAAACTCTAGCATGCATCAAACAATGCATCTCCAGTAAAACCAAAGAAGTGATTCTTGTGCTTTACTCAACATCGGTGCAGCTGGAGTATTGCGTCCAGTTCTGGGCAACGCACTTCAACAAAGATGTGCTGAAGCTCAACAGGGTCCAGAGAAGGGCCACCCGTACGACCAGAGACTCACGTGGCAAGCCATGCAAGGAGAGGCCGAGGGATCTCGGACTCTTCAGCCTGGAGAAAAGAAGGCTGAGAGGGGGCCTGATTGAGGCTTACTGCTATCAGAGGCGTACATCGGGGGCTCGGTGAACAACTGTTCACCAGGGCACCCTGGGGAAAAACTAGAAACAACGGTCACAAATTCCTGGAAGATAGTTTCAGGCTGAACATTAGGAAAAACTGCCTTGCAACTAGGGTGTCCAGACTATGGAACAAGCTCCCCCCAGAGGTGTGCAATCATCTACCCTAGAGGTCTTTAAGAAAAGACTGTACAGTCACCTGGCTGGGGTCACCTGACCCCAGATGTCTTTCCTGCTCATGCAGGCGGTTGGACCTGATGATCCTTCAGGGTCCCTTCCAGCCCTATGATTCTATGATATACTAGATCAATTAGTCCATTCCTCTTCCCTTGGTTTGATAGGATGTATTGTTTATCAAAGATGTTGCATTAGGTCTATAAATACAATTTTGAAAGGCATCCTATAAACAGTTTACACTCCTGTCTGAACCTTACTCTGTTTAGTTGACGGGTGACTTTTTAGAGTATTCAAGTGTCACAGTTACAGTTCCACCTATGCTTGTACCAGCTTTATGTTCACTCTATCAGCTTGTATAGATGCAATAAATAATAGCTGGTGGGTAGAGAGCTACTAATTGCAGGTTTTGTGGTCTAACATTATTTGATGTAACATGATGTATACCATACTGGAAATTTTCTGCTGCTTTCCACAAAAATTATGAATGTTGTATGTAAAATATTGCAATCCTTCGTCTTCTCTTAATAATTGTTATCTAATCAAAATGATTTAATTCCTTTGCATAATGAGGGTCTGTTTTTTATAGGAAGACTAGTTTTCCATGAATGTTATTGTAAGAGCATAAAAAGAATGTAATATCTACCTGCTAAATACAAGCTATGCTATAGATAACAACAGCTTTCCTTCCATTATAAATGTCTTCAGTTGGTCCTTTCCTTCCATAATGTTCAAGTAAATTTCCTTCAGAAAGGCAGAGGAATAGAGAAAAAACTTGTGCTGAGCATGAGTTGATTTTACTATTTTAGTGGTTTTTTTTATATAGTCTTCGTGTCCTCCTGTGTCATGGTAGTATAGTCTGAAGGAATGAACATGAGGTTAAGTGTCAAAAAATGTTTAATCTTGACTCTGGCATCTCTGGTATCACTGACCAAATCTTAGACCCTGTGTTTCACTTCCCCATTTGTGCATTGAGATTAGCCGTACTTAACCTTAACAACCTTAACTTAACCTTAACCTAGTACTTCATAATGGTTGGTAAGGGCAGGATACTGTGGTAGAAAATCAGTTCCCCTGCCTGCTGCTGGCCCCATGTAAAACTGGAATAACAATGTTCATCTTCCTTTTGAGGTGCATTTTAAAGTTCTTGGGTAGTAGACATTGCTATAAATGGTAACTTACTGGTATCTACTTTGTTACTGTTTGCAGTATTTCTCATATCCAAGCAAACCCAATACAGGTTATTGAGGTCCATACGAGAGTAAATGCATGGAATTCTATCATCTGTGTTAGATTACAAAGCTGACCTCCCATATAACACTCCCATCTGGCCTTCAGATCTGTGATATTATTAAATAACAACTGATCTGCACTGTGTTTTTCACCAATATTACAAGGATCAAAATCAAACTAAGCCAAGGTATCCAGAAAGAACTCACTTATTGGATACTTTTAAACCTTAGTGGCTGCCAGAATGTAAAAATAGCATGCAAGAAGATGAAAAAAAAGATAGCAGATGAAGTGAAATGACAGGCTGAGTTCCACGTACAGTTCTGGACCAGTTCAAGCCTGCACTTCTGTTAAGCAGCAGGCATCTTCTGCATCAAGCAGCTGCACCTTGTGTAAATAAATACATTAAAAATGGATTTGAAACCAGACTGAGTTGAGAAATACCACAGCTACGTGAGCAATTTGGAAAGCACATCTCCCGGAAAAGTTTCACTGTCACGACTGCTGAAGAATTATTTTCTCACTTTAATAGCAACAGTGAATAACTGAGGAAGAGAACCTAGCATAACAATTGCCTGCCTACCCTACAGAGGGGTAGGAGTTGGTAAGAACATCAAGCAGAAAGTTTAGTAAGAACAGGAGGCTGAGTCCTAATTCCTGCTCCCCTTCCTGGAACTGGTTTACAGTATGACCTTAAACAAATCACTTAACCTCTCCTTTGCCATTACTATCCCAAGGACTCTGTGACTGCTAAAATGATGGCTTGACAAATGACATGTTAACACCAATGTAGGTGATAGGTTTTATACTCCAATGTAACTTATACCTGTGTCTGGATCCAGGGGCATAACACAGTCAAGTGCCCAAAGCAGCTACAACACAGGGGCAGCAGTAATTTCTGAGCCCCTTTTTATCCCTCCCTCAAAGTTGGTGCATGGGGTGGCTTCCCTGCCCTAGTTGCACTTGGTGGCAGCAGTGATCCCTCATAGTTGAGGATGATCACTCCCACAGGTCAAGTAAAGGGTTGTAGATGAGTCAGTTGTTGATGGCTAAGGTTGATCCTAGAACCTCAGTGTACACTACTATCTGGAGAAGAGAAGTGACTAGCTCTTGCAAGGCAGTTGCCCCTGTAAGCACTGCTACTACAATAGCTTGCCTCTGGATAACAGGGGAGCTGCTAATAGTTTGTCTGCATTCAGCAAACCAGTACCCTGCGATAACTGTGGATGCATAATCCACAGTTTGGTATTTATACTGGTGTAGCTTTACCCCTGACTTTTTCCAGGGTAACTCTACACCACACTCTATAAGGTTAAATCAGTATAGAGTTGCATATTGTGTGCCTTTATTTTTTTCACATTTCTGTAAGCTTGGGTTATACTAGTATGAAAGTGTTGTCTGGTCCTTCAGTTGAAGGCATAATACACTATTCAAGTCGCCATTCAGCTTGATTAGTCACATAACATGGGCCAGATTCTGATTGCAGTTCCATCAGTATTATGGAGAAACTCTGCTCATTACACACCACTGGAATTGTATTTGCACTATTATGGCTTCAGAATCTGACCCTGTCGTCTTTTTTAAAAATCTCCTTTAAGTTAAAAAGCATTTTCATAGGTTTAAGACAAAGGGAATTGGGTTCAATTTGTGTTTCTGTACTTTAATGCAGCTTTGGAACACTTGGGGTGAACTATTGGGTGAAATGGCAGTCTTTCCTTCTTATTTTTTCCATCTTTGTGATTATACACCCACTATACCACTGAGTTGAATACTGAACCCTATTTGTAAGCCATCATCAGTGGTTTGAGTGTCCCTCCACTAATTCTGGTAGTCAGCAAGATTTTTCCATGTGTGTGAGAACTAATGATTGCAGTGGGAGGAGTGAATTAATGGTGGGTCCATTAAGCAATCCAAAGAAACCATTTAAAATTGCTGATCAGGAAGAACTAATGGGACTATAACATTAAAAAATAGAGTTCTGAGGGGACTGAAACTTAGTGGCTGAGATAATTTGGTAAAACCTCAATGAGAGGTGCCTATTTCCATATTTATTGTTATGGGTAAAAAGCAAGTGTAATGCTTTTTCTGGTTGGTGCTTGAGTTTATAGTGTTAAGTCAGAATTATATAGAGAAGAAATGGAAACAAAGAATCCCTGAAAGATGGAAAAACTTGAGAGAGAGAACTTGAACAGAAACATTTAACTAAAGCTCGCAGGTGGACACAGAGAAGCAGCAGCTGAATCAACATTGCAATTCATCCTCCTAAACCATTTGCTCTAGTTTAAATAGGTGCAAACCTTATAGGTATGTTTGTGAACTGTTGGCAGTGTTTTAATAAGCATGTCAACATGTCTGGAATTGACAAAGCAGCCAAAGCAAAGATCATGTCTACAATGCATCTTACGAAAGGATGATGATCAAGTTGCAAGTTTTAGTTGGGAATTAAAAACAAAATCTGCGCCATGAAGTTTGTCCTATGAAAACAATATTCTTGATAAGGAACCTCATAAAAATGTGGCTTCCGTTGTACCAAAAATCTTGTGGCCATGCTGCCATTTACAATAACACCACTGGAAGACAGCTAAGATTTTACAGCTGAATCTCCATTTAAGATTTGTTGATATGGATATGAGTGCCAAAGTCGGAATTGCTCAAGTACCAAGTGGTGTTTATCAAACCAAAGGAAATGGGTGGCTGTGGAATCGTTTATTATTTGCTCAGGTTAAAATATTCCAGTTAGTAGAATAACCTCAGGCTTTTTGAAACAGCTGGTCAACTTCTATCTGAACAAAAAGGAGATGGAGTTGATTATTTGATCACTGGGTTTTCAGGACAGAAACAAAGGGAAATTGTAGGAATGTTGAGGACTCAGAATAACGAAACCTGTTGCACTGTTAGGCCATTTCCACACAAATGTGGACATTTGGTTTCTGGGGGACATCTAGCAGCGGGATACCTTGTGCCACTACTAGTTGTCCCCTGGGAATGTCTGTGCCACGTGCCCTGTGGCGCATGTGGCAGGTTACCCTGGGTGGCGTAGGGGAGGTTGGGGCCAGCACAGCACAGCAGCCTTATCTGGGATCCTGGGGGCCTCCTGGGGCTGCAGCAGCAGCAGCAGCAGCAATCCTGCTGCTCAGAGCCTGGCTGGCAGCTGGAGCATGGCTCTGACCAGCCAGGTTCTGGTTTTGATCAGCATGTGCTGGCCCTGCATGTGCTGCTCTGCATTTTTTGACCCCTGGATATTCAGGGGCCAGATTAAACCCCTGCCCTGCTCCCTTGCACCACAGACAACAGCTGAATGTGCGGTATGTGGTACTGCAGACATGTGTAAGGCACTATATACTGCATGGCCACGCTTGTCTGGACATGACCTAAATGTAGCATTATATTCAGTAACTATTTAGGACCAATAGTATGAGCATGAGCTACAACAATTTTTCCAGGCTTCAGGTTGTGCCTAAGCACGCATACTGTGGCTAGTAATGTGCATTCTCACTGGCTTAATCTCTCAAAATCTTTCCTTATCAGATTTTGCTTATCCTAATCACAGTTTGAAACAGAAGCTTCAGTATTACAGTAAATCAATAGAACCTGGATTGTGGTTTTCATAGAACAAGAAGTACAATTAATTACCAAAGGCTCAGCTCTGTTGAATCATTGAAATGACACACAAGTTTACAACAAATCCATAATTCAATAATTAAGTCTTATATAAGAAATGTTCTTACCAGAAATACCTTTAAAATCAGCCTCAGATGGATCAAAAATATCTGTTATTCCCAACATGGGTAAAATCCATTTTAGGTCAAAGTGGCTTTGAATGCTGAATCTAAAATGAACACAGCAGATTTTGTTTAAATATACAGTTCATAGCTTCAGAGAGTGGAAGGCCAGAACAAACCATTTAATCATCTCACCTAACTTTCTGTATGTCATGGGCCCTTACACTTCCCTCAGTTCTCCATATATAAGACCAGCAATTTGTATTTGGCTAAAGCATTTCTTCCAGGAAGGCATTCAGTCTTCATTTCAAAACATAAAAGATGGAGTATTCACCTCTTCCCTTGGTAGTTTGTTCCAGTGGTTAATCGCTCTCAATTTTAATCATGTCTGGCTTCACTTTTTAGCCAATGGTTCTTGTGATGCCTTTCCCTACAAGATTAAAGGGTCCTTTGGAAGAAACCACTGTTTTTTCCCTTTTGGATACTATAATCAAGTCACCTCTCAATCTTCTGGACAGATGAACTTTGTATTTTCTGCTTTTGGTGCTTTGTTCTTTATAAAAGCATAATATATTTGCTTACAGATAAGGCCCTAGGGACACATCTGCAAAATATTATCTTAGAAAAAGAATATTAATGCATCAAAGATTTTTTCAATACTTGTTAGCACTGGGAATGTATTTCTGGAAGTATCAACAGAGCTGTTTCATGCTGATCAATGAATTGGTTACATTTAGGAAATGCCCTTTCTCAGCTGCATCCAGATGTATTATGTGATTCATCCTGCTATACTATTAATTTGAACATCTGTTGAAAAAATGCTGTCAGATTACACGCATGTTCCTGAAATAGTGCAAGTACTATTTAAGAAATGCCACTAGAGTGCAAAAGGGAAAATACAAGATTGTCCTGTGTATGGAGGAAATTCCAAGCTTGATGATAGTTTCTGCGCTTGACTTCAGCCTTGTAATTTACAAATATGTTATAAAATAAAGTATTTTTTTAAAGATTGTTCTTCAAAGCCAGGAAGTGCAAGAATATGCAGAAAGAAGGTTCCCCCCTCCCCCCCACCTTCTTTGTAGCTTTTTGGCCGCAGTGAGAGGAGTGCAGGCATACAGTATGTGGCATGTCTGTGGCACCACACATTGCACATGCAGGCATTCCTCATACTGCTACTTTGCAGCACAGGGGGTGGGCACAAGTAGCAGCAGTGTGCACTACCCAAAACCAGAGCCTGGCTGGCTGGAGTCGTACTCCAGCTGTGGGCCAGGCTCCAAGTGTCAAGATCATCACTACTGCAGCCCCAGGAGGCCCCCAAAGGCCAGTTAAGGCTGCTGGGGCCAGACCAGTGCTGACCCCAGCCTCTCTTACCTCACCTGGGGTGACCTGCTGCATACTGGAGCATGCATGACATGGGCATTCCCTGGGGACAAGAAGCAGCACAAGGTGTCATGTCTGTGCCTAGCCTTTTTATGTGTAATTTCTGTGTAACCTTGTTGTGTTGCTGCTTGTCCCCAGGGAGGCAAATGTCTGAGGCAATCAGGACATGCCCTTTAAGTCTAGGGACAGAATTTACACATAAACTGGTTTAAGTGATCAGAAACTGGTTAAAATATGTCACAACAGAAGTTCAGTGCACTTAAACCACTTTTAAAATGACTGAAACAGGTTTAAACCTGGTTGGTGTAGTATCAGACTGAACTGACTTAAGTCAAAGTGGTTTACGGAACTTCTGTCCCAGACTCCTTCCCAGTCCAAGTTAACTCACAGTCCCCCAGCATCCTGGGCTGCTTTGCAGTGTGTTCCCATGGAGCAGGGTTGGCCCTGCCCCTCTGCTCCTTAGCTGGAGTACTATCACTGCTCTGGCTGGCTGACAAGGGGGTGGGTGGGGAAGCCTGGCTCCAGTCCTCAGTCAGGGTCTGCCTGGCAGGGGTGGAGCAGGCCCTCACAGGCTTTTCCCCACTCTCCCCTTGAGCAGAGAGTAGAGGACATGGCCAGATGCCAGCCTGAGCTGGCATGCTGAGGGAGTGGGGGAGTTAAACCCCTCCAGCTGCCTGCAAGGGAGCCCAGTCAGGGTCTGCCTGATGGGGGTGGAGCAACCCTTGACAGGCTTTTCCCCTGCTCCCAGCTCAAGGGGAGGGGGAGGGAAGGGTATGGCTATACCCTGGCTGGGCTGGCAGAGAGGTGGAGGGGGCTGCTTCCCCCCCACCCCCCTGCTCCTCCAGCACAGGCTGGCTGGGGTCCATGCAGGCGGGGGGGGGGGTTAAAACTCCCCCCATCATACTCAGCAGGCTGGCAGGGGCCTGGCCATGCCCCCACCCTCAGCTCAAGTAGGGAGTGGCGGAAAAGCCTCGCAGGGCCTCTTTCCCAGCTTCCCTCCCTTCTCTTTGGCAGTGGCTGGCAGGCTGGGAGGTGTGCTCTAGCGCCCCCCAGCTTCCCCCTGAGCCACTGCAGGCATGTGGCTGCATTTTCAGAAACGAGAGTGAATGTCTGTTCACTTGCTTTTTAGTTCAATCTGCATGGTTCGGACTAAACTGTAAAGATTGAACCAATTCAGCCTCAGGCTTTTTGACTGTCTGTCCTTAGCTTAAATGTTTATTGTACCTCATACTAACTGTTTAAATATAGGGAGGGACTATAGTTATAGCTATACCCTACCAAATAGCTTACAGTGTTTTGAATTCCCTAGACATCTCTGCTTCTTGGATCAAGATAGGTTAGGGCTTGCTTGCCTCGTGATGATGTGATGAGTAGAGAAGAAAGTATTCCAGTAGAAGACATGCCCTCTATGTCTGTAATCATATCAGCAGTACCATACACACAACTCTTAAAACAGAGCGTAAGAGTATAGCCACACCCTTGAAGATATGAAGTCACATACCTAGGCAGAAAAATATCCATTTTTATTCTCTTCAGATTATTTGCCCAGAGGGTGATAGTTTTAGCTGAGAGATGTGACTCAATGTGGGATAGAGATGTTCTTCGGTCACTGGGAAGCACCACAAACATGCTGACTGTCTCTCCCAGATAAGGCAATTCGATGACACTGAACTGCTCCAGAGATGCTGTGTGGAACTGACCTGCAGGTTTGAGAACATAATCCTTAACCCGTCACTCAAGGAAAAAGGCAGTTCTGAGGACACAGAGTCTTTCACCACCAAGTCATAAGCTTGAGTGTGGATCAGGTTGCTAAATAACTGCACATTATTATTGTTGACATAAATTGAGTTGATCATCTCAATACCCTTCCTATGAGACAAGTGTCCACATCACATGTCAGCAGCAACAAAAATGACAAAGCCCAGCACCCTTAGTGATTGTCTCAAAGGACAGTCCAATGAACTATAGGTATGTGGCTACCTTCTCATGCTAAAGGTAGTCCCAGTGGTCCAGGGTGAAGCATGTTGGTGAGGCAATGTGGGTACATTTGTGCATGGTGACTATCCTTGCTATGCTTGTTTGAGTAAATACGTGTCTTAATTCTTTAGTTCCTTCAGCCCTGCACCATTGTTAACTACACTTACTGATGCATTTTAAAAAATCCTTCACTGAGAACAAGTGAATCCTCAATTTTGTGTCCTCATGACAGGGTAAAAGAATTGAGGAGAACTACTTTACCCCAAACTGGCCAACATCACAGTTAGAGCTGCTTTTCAAGATCATGCCACCTTATTGAACTACAAATCACTTAAACTTGTCAAATTCAGAAAAGTTACCAAAACTGTATTTACAAAAAGCCATAAATTTAGTGAGTTTTCAAATTAGTAACTCATTACTAGCTACCAGGCTATAGGAGTCATTACTAAGTCCAGGCTGGATTTTTTTTTTTTTTGTTCCTGAAAGATAGGTTATAGTTCAAACAGTTAAAGCTAGGAAGTTCTATGGGCTCAGATATACAGGAGATCAGACCAGAAAATCATGCTTACCCTTTGTGGCTTTATAGACTCTGAATTAATTGGTTGCTTCTGGCTGCATCACCTACATTGTAACTCTTGAAATGATGTGATCTGGGGGAAATGGGCCAATGTGTCTGGAAGAAGTCATTCTGGGCATTTGGAACATGTTTATAAGATATGTACAGTCTGAATATATTGATATGGCCTTTGTTAACAGAGAAGATGAGGCCATGATTATTCCAAAGGCACTTTCTCCAGGATACCTAACTGAGAAGCTCCTTCTAGAAAACAGGAACATGGCTGGAATCCCTAAGTGACTTTTGTGTGCCTGAGTGAGTCACGTTAGATGCCCTCCATCCCAAAACACAAACTTCTCTTCCTGCTTTCTGGTGGTGTGTGGGTTTCTCCGACAAAGGCCTACAAATGACAGGTTTATTGGCTGCTAGTATCAAAGGCAGGTAAGGACATAACTTGGTTTGCCACTACAAGCTGAGATTGCAAGCCCTCTGAATAACCTGAACTGCCTGTGAATAAAGGCTTCTCTATGTGTGAAGGTGGAAATGGCCCTTTCAAAGCAAGTGTCAGACTGGTTTAAGCTCTTCCTTCCCAAAGCAGCCTCTTTACTGTGATTTTTTTTCTCCCGAAGAGAAAGCCAGGCCAGAGTTGGAGGTGTAGCTCTAGAAGAGAAGCCTCAGGGTGCCAGAAATGCCATCTTGGCACTGTGGGGGGATGCTGTGATTTGTTTACTGTATGCTACTTCAGTGCCAGCTTCAAGAAATATAAGACACCCCCCCCCCAGTGCAGTGCTGTACTATAGGGCTAGTATCCCAATAGTTACTGGTATTCCAGAAGCAAGTTCTGCCATGGTCAGCAGGGAAGGAGTTAAATGTAGGTTGCAGCACAAATGCTTGGTTGCAACATGGATTCTACTCTATGGAATAGCAAACTTACTCAGTTTCATAGGTTTCCCTACTCAGATGCAGGAGCTGTGGTTGCAAATGTAGATTTATATTTCTACCCTGTGATCCTCTGCAGAACAGTACCAGAGTGTGTGCTGCATTTATCAGATGCCTTCCAATGGATGAAGTGTTAAAATATAAACTATTTTTTTCTGCCGCCTTCAAGTGGTTTTCCTAGTGGGGAGATCTCACACTTTTTCAGATAAAGCAAGAGGATAATTGTAGTCTTTTACTCGAGAGACCGTCCCTCAATAAGGGTCCAGTATTGCTCCTACTGATAGGAGCTTGATCTTCAACTTCAGTGAGAGCAGAACTGAGCCTTAAAACAGAATCTAACATTCAAGTTTCTACATTCAAGTCCAGAGCATGAATGGCTTCTATTTTGCTCTAACTTATCCTGTGATTCCAGTGTCTACCTCATTTTCACAGAAGACTTCTATAAAGGAAAGGTTTGTTTCTGAGCCACTATATTTTTTTCTTGGAGTTTCTCCAAACTGAGATTGGACTTTCTTCAATGTCAGTTCAGCACCTCGCACATTGTGGACAATGCTGAAATAGATAAATAATAATATCCATAGTTTACAGTATCACTTAAAATGGTTACCATAATTAACATCAGCTGTTTGGTACATTGTTGGCACTTTCAGGATGAAACCCTCAGCTGTAGTAAAAGCCAAGGGCTGTGTGTCTGTGAAGAAGAATTTCTTTTGCCACATGCTTTTGAAGTACAGGGTGCTCACCACAGCTATCTGGTTAAGTGGTGAACTGGCCCTCTCCAAAGATATGCTGTCTGCTTCCTCATCTGCACAGAAAGAGAGAGGATAAATTATCTTCCATTTTGCATATGCACGTGTTTCAAAATATCTTTCCTCATGTTTGATATATGCCAGAAATTTTAGCCTGGAATTTGTTCACCATTAGACCCCACTCTATTACATGATTAAGCATGTTGCAGAGTTAATCCTGCATCTCAGGTTCAAGTGATATTTTAGACTCTTGTTTAAAACTCTTATGAACCTATTTTTCTGCTGTGCTGCAAAAGTGGCCATGTCTGATTGGCGAGGTAAATGTTCTACCCCCCATGCTTGGGGCTGATGTTTGTGTAAAGTTTTCTAGTTAAGGATATCCTATTTCATTCACAGCTAATCTATGAAAGCAATTGGCAGGTTTCTAACTTCCAGACCTTGACTTCTGACTGTGGATGGTCTTCTGGCTATTAGGATTTGGCTCCTTACCCTGTGGCTAGATAGCTGTTGGCCACAGGCACCTGAACACATGCCAGTGAAGTGGATTTGACTCTTGCTTTTGCCCCCTGACTTAGCATCTGACTTTAACTTCTGGGTTGTGACCTCTCCCAGTCCCTGGCTCTAGCCATTTGGCTGAGCTATCTTAACTTTCTTGACACCATGAAGCTTGCTCCTGTGAATAATCCACAGCTCCCTGGGAGAATTCTCCACAGAGAACTCAAGAATAAGTATTTTAACCAAAGGTGGGCCTAACTTGCCAAATCTAACACCATATCTGCAGAGTAGATATCAACTTCCCAGGAGACGAAGGCTGAACAATTAAGAGCCTGATCTATGAACCTTTGCGCAGCCCTACTGAAGCTTTGCCTAAGGTGAGTGGTGACTTGGTATCAGAGCTGGAGTTGAAGCTAAGGCATTCCTGGCTCCAGGTCTTCTGTTCAGATTGTTAAACCATGCCTCTCTGCGTAAAGCATATTGCTAAACTTTATTATGCTTAATTGAACACTGGGGTACACCTGCTAGTATCTAGTGGTGTCCTCTGTCATCATCTTTATTAGTTGTTTTACCTCCAATGTTACTGGAGACCCATTCGCTTATCTGTGCTGCAGTCCTGTTAGGTTCACTGAAGTTGGTTTGCTGCAGACTGCTATTGGCCCACAGAGTAGCATGCTCAATGAAAAAAGGTGAGAGGTGAACACTAGCTTGTATAAACAGGGCACACGCCAGCTGAACCACTGTGCCTTGGCTAGTATTAGTCATCTCTTCATGTACAGCACGCATGAAGTCCTGTACTCTCTCATCTGCCAGACAAGAGAAAAATCAAGGTCATAATTACTGTGGCAAACCTAACAATAGCAAAAGTTAACTGTTAATGATAATTCAGTGCCAAGAACATTGTCAGCAAATAGCAATGAACCTATGTCATGGCAAGAGCACTTAAAAAATGGGATGCCAATGTTAATTATGCCTTCTGGAAGTTACTGCAATATAAGGTAATTCATAATAATTGAAGTATGTGTAGCTATTAGTAGGTCAGAAACTACTCAGTACACTTCAATGCACTGTGCATGTACAGAACCTTTCATATCAAAACCCTACCCTAGACGAAAGTGAAAAAATCCCCAAGATGTCCTGTCAAATAAGCTGCGCGTGAAAATTCCTTCTTAATTTTAAGTTTTACAGTCATTTTACACGTGTGTATGTGAGCAAGAATCCCTGCAGCTCTAGATCTAATCCATTGCAACCTCTAAGTGCCATGGCTGTTTCAAGTAATCGTCCATATTTTTCACTGAAAGTTGAATTCCACCAGAGCCTGTTTAGGTGCAATGTTCAAATAACTCAAATAATTCAAATATTTAGAGAAAAAAAGACCTCTGTATACCTAACCTGAGTTCTGTCATATACAACAGACATTGCTTTCAAAATCGCTACATTGTAGATTCAGTAAGGAGCTAACCTCACATTATATTTTCTCTCACTTTTCTATTTGAATATCGTTCTTGTTTCAACAATCTGTGTACATTCACGTTTATGGGATTTAGGGCTTCTAGCATCAAGTTGCAGAGCTGTGTAACGAGTACGTGGCATGTTCTCAAAGGTGGAGCAGTGCTTATGTACTAGGCTTATGTATATAGTAACGAAGTGCATGCCTCTGACCACCTTAGTTCCTTCTATACTGCATTAAAACCAAAACTACTTTTTGTGTTTGACAGCTAGATCCTTATTGTTATTTAGATGATTGGGGTAATTTTCTTGGAGGCTAACTTAGGCCTTGACACCCAAAGAGGATTCAAAATGTGTACAACTACTTGGCCATCTTTCCAGAAAGAAATGCAGGTGTTCAGTGCTTCATGAACCTAGGAGACATTCCACTCCTGTCTCAATGCACAGTTTGCCACACATTAAATCCTAGGGCCAGGAAGGGAAAGCAGCTGTTTGGTTGCTTTGAGCCTTCACCTATACCAACCTAACACTCTCCTGGGAGTGCAAAGGCATTCTTTAAAGGGCCTTATGATATACCTGTCTGCCCTCAGTGTCTGATCTTGGAGAAGCATCATTTTTCAGATAAGCACTAGGGCTGTGCAAAATTTTGGCAGCCGTTTCATTTCAGAGGTGTTTCAGGACATTTTGGCACCCGAAACACTAAATCCAAATCAAAATGGAAGGCTCCAAAACAGCTTTGAAATGAATCAGAAGGCTCCAAAATGTTTTGGAAATGTTTCAGAGAATTCGGAGTTTTGGAGCCGGGCTTGCAAGGAAACAAAAACTAACCAGAGGGAGGGGAAAGAGAGGTAGCTCTGATATTGACATCTAGCTCCCAGTTCGATTCCCCAGCTTTCCGATTGCTTCCTGCAGCTCTCTGATCAGTTTCCCATCTCTTCCCAGGGGCCATGGGTCCCCAGACTGGGGGTGGGTTTCAGCAGGCTGCTGCTGCAGGCTGAGGACAGCAGCAGTTCCTTGGTGCTGCCCACGCCGACTGCTGGAAAGACTGCAGTGCTGCTGCTACCTCAGCAACCTACTGAAATCCGGTGTACAGATCCAGGGGCCCCAGCCCCCTGGGAAGAGCTGGGGAATCCCTGCTGCGTGACCTGGCTCCTCAGGTAGCAGAGATCCACACTGGGATCTCCTTGCTACCGTTGCCTGCCCCGCGCAGCCTCCCATTGCCAGGGCAGCGCAAAATGGACAGCAGTGGCAAGGAGACCCCCAGCGTGGCTCTCTGCTCCCTGCAGAGCTGAGTCGTGCAGCAGGGACCAGCAGACTTGTTTGCCACTCTGCGCTGCTTCCCTGCCCTGCGACCTGGTGTAACAGGGATCAGAGATCCGCGCGGGGGTCTCTCCACCTGCACGAAGGGCAGCGGCCCTCCCCCTCCCCTGGACGAGCCACCCACAGCCCCGTCTTGCTCCCTGCTGGGGCCCCAAGCCCCTCCCAGCTGGGTAGGGTTGTGTGAAGCTTCCCTTGCAGCTCGTTTGAAACAGATTCGACCGAAATGAAACAGGACAGTAATCTGAAACACCAAAACAAATCACTGTCCTCTGAAATGGCCAAATCCAAAACTGAATTGAAACAGAGCCATTTCACACAGCCCTAATAAGCACTTTTTGGGCCCAGCACTCTAGTCTCCGACACTGTGATCTTCATCAGTGATTGAAAACTCCCTCCATTGGCGGCAGTAAGGTGGTTGCTGTGGAAAGAGGATGCTTCTTAACATAGGAGGAGCTGAAGAGGTCATCCAAGCTCATTTTAAATGTAGTTTAAACTAATGGAAGGATACCTACTTTTGTGTATGTAACTAACGTTCTCAATTTTAAAATGCCAAATGGGATATGCTAACAGAACTAGTTAGTGAAGTCAGCATGACCGAGGAGTTCAGGCATTTGAATGCGGAGAGATCCAGGAGTTTCTTCAAGTCATTCTATCAGGAATCTGTACTACAAGAGGAAAAAAAAACTTGCAGAAAAGAGCACCTGACCAAACTACAAGAATAGCTGCCTGAAGAAGGATATTCCTGCAAAGAAAGCAGAGAACCAAGACAGAATGGAAAAAAGATTGTTCCCTAAAAGAAAACTGTGGACCATGCAGCAGTAAGTTGAGAATTGCCAGAGGTGTAAGACCTTGCAAAAGATATTAAAACAAAGAGTGAAAGGTTCTTCAACTCTATAAATAATGAAATGACAAGGAAAGAAATGGAGACACTATCCAGAGGGGGTGGAGCAGAAATTAATGATAGTTGTCAATGTTGCTCAAAGACTAAATTTCACTTTAGTTTTCTATGGGAGGAAAGGCAAGATTGCTAATGGGGATAAAGGTATAGAAATTGAAATTACCACAACTAAGGTGGGAACAAAACTCCAGTATCATAATGCACTCAAACTGGGGAGACAGATAATCTCCATCCCAGACTGCTAAAACAACTGGCACATAAAATTGCATGACTGCTAACAAGTATTAAATAAATCTGTCCAATCACAGTTGGTATCATATGGCTGAAGAACAGTGATTTTAGTAGCTATATCTCAGGCCAGTTAGATTGACCTCAGTAGCTTCCAAAGCTTGCTCAGATGATAGATTTTTGATAAAATAACTGGTTTTCTAGAAAAAGGAAATTCAGATCTTGCCTACCTAGATGTCAGTAAAATGTTTAATATGGTTCAATGCAGGAGATTGTTAGTTAAGTTGGAGAAAATGAAGATTAGGAGAATAACTGAAGTAGCTAAGGAGCTGGCTAAAAGGGAGACAGAAAAAGATAACACTGAAAGGCAAAGGATCAGGCTGGAAAGTAGTTACTAGTGAAATTTCTCAACCTTGGGACTGATTTTGTTTAATATTTTCATTAATCGTCTGATGGAAGACGAGGACAGCACCTCTGACGCACAGTTAGGAGACAGCTTCAGTGTATGGGAAGATTGTGATACCATGCAGAAAGAGCCAAGTGATCTTGAGAACTGGAGTAATAGAAATGTGATGAAATTCACTAGTGCAGAGTTCAACGCTCTGTGCCCGGGGACCAAAAGTAAGACTTTTCTGATCATCTGCATGGGTCAGGAAGGATTTCCCCCCTCATGATTATGTATAATCTGCTGGGGATTTGTATTTATTTATTTATTTTATATTTAGAGCAGACCATGCTAAACTTCTCTTATAGCTTGATGCTAGAGGTGCCATTTCCCACAAGTAAATGCAAGGAGGTAACTCTTGAAGAACAACAGTTATGAGCACATAACCCGTTATACAGTCAGATTTTTTCTTTTACTGGTTCAACAGAGCGGTATTATATGCATTATGCTTTGGCAGTTACTTTGCAGTATGATCTCCTAATGCCTCATTTGCTCTGCTAGAAGGAAACTGGGAGAAGGAAGACTTGGTGAATGGTATATCCCCAGAATCATGCCCTCCATGCACAGGGATTATTAGACTCTGCTATAAGCACAAGCATCAACATCAGAACGGCCCTGCACATGGCCCTTCTGCTGTCCCCTGGTCATTTCTGCATGCACAGAACTTGGTTTCCTCTGCCAGCAGGTTTTTTTCAAGAGTCTCTTTGGAAAGGGGAAAGGTGTTCATGGAATGGAGAAGGACTCTGAGGCTGTATCAGTTTCTCCATGGAGTGGGCAAGTGAAGGAGATGTTGTTTCTGAGCTTCCCAGGCTCACGTAAAGGTCCCAAGAACCTGTGGCATGGGAAAATATTGGTGAGCCCTGAGAACCTTCTTGTTTCTTCTGACAATTGCCCTCACCTCCCCTTGATCATCATGCAAAGAACCCAATGTGCATAAGATTCTGGGAGACAGTGTTGAAACTGTTCTGGCCCAAGGCTTTGATTTCCTAAAAAAGTCCTTATTTCAGAATTTCAAATCAAGAAAAATGATCAGTGAAGTTCTCTGCTAACAAGAATCTAATAGAAGCAGGATTCATAGATTCATAGATGCTAGGGACCTCAACAAATGATCGAGTCTGACCCCCTGCCTAGGCAGGAAAGAGTGCTAGGGTCAGATGACCCTAGCCAGATGCCTATCCACCTTTCTCTTAAAGACCCCCAAGGTAGGGGAAAGCACCACCTCCCTTTGAAGCCCATTCCAAATTTTGGCTGCCCTTACCATGAAGAAGTTTTTCCTGGTATCTAGCCTAAATCTGCTCTAAATTTATTTATGAGAATGGGATGAGATACTGTATCGAAAGCCTTGCTAAAATCCAAGAAAACAACATCCACCTCTACTTCTGCATCTAAGCATTTTGTGACCCTGTCATGAAACGATACCAGATTGGTCAGGCATGATCTACTTGCTATGAATCCATGCTGGTTTCCCTGCTGCATTATTTTTCCCTCTGGACTCCCACAAAAGTGATACTTCATATTCTTTTCAAAGGCCTTTCCAAGGATGGAGGTGAGACTGACTGGCCTATAATTACTTGGATCCTCCTTCCTCCTCTTCTTGAAAATAGAGACCACGTGGCCCTTTCCCAGTCCTCTGGGACCTGACCTGAGCACCATGAGTGCTCAAACAGCCGTGCCAGTGGCTCTGCTATGACATGGGCCAATTCCTTCAGTACTCTCAGATGCGGCTTATCCAAACCTGCTGTCAGGATGCTGACATTGCAGGTATACACATTCCTCTGGACGTGTTTGTACCTCAGACACTGCAGCAATGTGCAACTGTGGCAGAACCTGGCTAGAGAGAAATACGAACAAACATGAAACAGATGAGTTTACTTTGGACCTTGCAAAGGGAGAGAGAAAACAAGCCCAAATGAGCAAAAGCAAAGCTTGCTCTTTTGGTACTTCCAAAAGAGGTGCTATTAATTATAATTATTCTTTTGCCTGGAGACCCCAGAAGTGATTGAGCCGTGCTGTGTTAAATGCTACTACAGTGCACAATAAAAAAATCCCTGTCACAAAGAGCTTGCAGTCGAGTTGGACAAGACTGATGGTTGGAGCGGAAACATGAGGGCAGGGAAATGAAGTGACTTGTCCATGCTCACAGTGCACATCAGTTACATAATGAAGATCAGAACCAAGATCTCCTGATTCTCAGTCCAGTGCCATACCCCCTTGATCATCCCAACTCTAAGGAGTTTTAAAGTATACGAGTCCATGTTTTTGACAATGCCAGCCAAAAGAATCAAATTCATAATTGCTAAGCAGGTGATGTCCCTTTAATCTTCTACATTAAAACTAATTATCTGTATGAAGCTTTTTGTTTAAAATTTAGCACTGTTAAGGGGTGGGGAGTGAGTTTCTTGAATAGATGTCAAGAAGGTTCATATATTTTTAAGTATAAAATACCTTTTTCATTTGTTTTGCATTAGAACTGTAGTGCTTGACACATTTTACAAGGGTGAAAGAAATCAAAGATGGTAAAATAAGAAGCAGATGTTATGAGGTACAACATCTCAAGTGTGCAATCAAAATTCTTAGCTAACTAAAGCTCTGAATTCTTACTTGTAGGACAATTCAAAGCTGCCCTTAAAATACTTTATCTGATACTCATTTTTCATACAGTCACCTATTTATTTTTTTATTTTAGGCAGTTCTAGAATACAGCTTATCAAACCTACCAAACATTAAAAGAGGACATTAATGCCAGGGAAAGCAGATTCCCTTAAGGAGAGCTGACTCTTCAGTCACTAGGGAAATATGATGGACCATGTAAGTGCTATAAAGTGAGCTCATAAGTGGGTAAATCATCAAGTTCAAAGCAGAGTCATCAATGGTTCAATGTTTAAGTGGTAGGAGGTACCAAGTTAGGGTTCTTCTGAGGCTTCTCCTGGATCCAGTACTGTTAAACATCATTAATGGATGGAATGGAGTGGACAATTAACAAATATGCAGTTGACATCAAGCTGAGTGGGAGAGCAGACACTTAAGAGGACAGTAAGATGCAAAATGGCAATGTCAAATTGGAAATATGGTCTGAAATGAATTGGATGAAATTCATCGAGGACACGTGCAAGGTACTTCACTTAGGATAAAACAATCAAATGCACAAGTAGACAAGGGGGATAACTGTTGCAGCACTGCAGAAAAAGAATCTGGGGGTTATAGTGGGTCGTGAATTGAATCTGAGTCAACAATATAATGTTGCAAAGAAAGCTAATAACACACTGGGATGTATTAACAGGAATGTAGCATGCAAGTCACAAAAACTGATTTTTTCTACTCTATACAGCACGGGTAAAGCCTCACTTAGATGGTTAAGCACTCAACAGGTTAGATAGGGAGACTGCAGAATCCGGGAAACATTTAAGTTCAGAGTAAACAAACCATTTATCCGAGATGTTGTAGACAGAGATGATCCTATTTGAACAGAATTGGACTAGGGGTCCTCCTCCATGCCTTCCAACCCTGTCTTTCTATAATTCTCTGGTTACTGCATGCTATGAATGTAGTTTTTGCTGGACCACTGCATTTTTATATTGCCTCCTTCACTGTAATTAAAAGCAGACAGCATTTTTACACATGCTCCAGGGGGTGTACTTTAATTAGCAAGCCACACTAATTAAAAGTGCCCGAGTGTCACATGTATTGGCGTCCCCCGTGCTGTAAAATGATGGAGCTCATTAAATGAGCTTTAGTTCAAAGTGCCCTGCCACTATTTTTCAGCATGGAGATGCTGATACACATGATGTCAAAGTCTGCTAGAGCATGTTTATTTCTGTGCTCCAACAGGCTTGATTAATCCATTTCCAGCACATTGAAGGTTCCTCCCTGCACATCTATAGGGGCTCTTTGTTTTACAGTATGGTTATTCTACTGATACTATAGGTGTCAGAAAAATTATATTATATATCACAATAACTGTATATAATAGCTAGCTTTCATTGTGATTGCATCACTGTTTTTGAATAGCAGTGATTTGCAGAACAGTGATAATGACCAAGTAAACAAACACACAGCTGAGAACAATGAAATCTCTATTGATTTCAACTTTTGTCTTTGTGTAATGAAAATAAATGTTAGGGTTAAGAATATTAACATCAGCTATATTGCCTGTAGAATGCATACCAGCTACAAATTTTCAAGATGAAACAGTCATCTGTTTTTTATAAACATTGGGCAGATCAAGAAATATAGCTTTTGCTACATTATTTCAGGTGGTAGAATTAATCTTGGGTTGAAACGAGAAGACTATCCTGAGAATCCAACATTAATTTAGTTGAATGGAAGACATCTGCCTCTGTGTGTGTTTTTCTTTTAAATGTATCTTTTGGAATTAGGAGAAAAAGAGTGAGAGTTGATCAAAAAGAAGTAGGAAGAATGTATTCACACTGACTATTTGAACTGTTTCTAAAACTCAACTGACATTAGACAACCAAATTATGGGATCCCTCCCCCTCTCCCACCAGCATTTACCATACAATATAAAACAGTTATTAATAGGTAATTTTTCAAACAGTACATTACCATGGATGTTGAATCCTAGAGCATTTTCCAGCTGTGCAAAAGTATTTCCTTGAGCTCCAAATTGCAGCAACTCCAAAGAGATGATCACACTTGCTGGTGAAATGATCAGGTTAGTTCTGTTCTCTGGATCTGCTAATTGCTGGTAGAGGTTAATGGCAAATTCAGTCATTAGCTCCTTCAGTTCATGATAGAGGTCACAACTCCCATTGTTTAGGAAGCAAGAGTACAGAATAAGCCAGGGCAACAGAATAGACAACATGAAGGCAGGTTATGGAATATCTCCAACAGACTATTACACCTGTAATCAACAATTCAGATATTCAGAGAAGTTGGACACTCAAATGACAAGGAAATGATTGCTTTACATGTGTATTCATGTGAGACTTACTATAGAAATAAATAGCCAAAAAGATCCAGATGGTGTTATCATAAGTAACGTATTCTACACTGGCTATTAAGAACCAATCTTTCCTTAAAACATGTAGTGTAACAATTGTCATTTGATAGTTGACGAGAACAGTGCAGATTTTCTTCTATAAAAATATATTTTTACTTCATAAGGCAAGAAGCAACTAACCAGCAAATTAAGTATTTAACTCCCTGTTAAATAATAAATTTTATTTTTTGGTTAATATTTAGGATATTATTATCAAATTGAAGTGCCTCATGTCTGGCATTTGGTACTGCACATCCACAGCTGCCACTGTCTTACCCTGCGGAGTACAGGCACTCAACCCCTTTACAGACAGGGGCATTTGATTTAGATACCTAAAGATGAATGCAGATGTCTATTTTTAGCCATTGGGTTAGAACATTTTGGTCTTAATTTTCAAAAGTCTGCTATGAAGTTTTCAAGTACCATTATATGACACACACTACGAGCTCTGCAAATAGGGTAGCATTGGGGAACAGCAGTGATGGCTATGCAAACTCTCTGCTTTGCATTTTTATGGTGGAGAAATAATATTTTTAACCATCTTGGAGTTACTGTTATAATTAAGGAGAAGAAAGGGTTTTTCTGGTGATATCATTTATTGGACCCATGGGGAGAGAGGTTAGGCAAGCTTACAGGAACAGGTTGCCCTTCCTCAGATCAGGGTAGTCTATGCCTGAAAGCTTGTCTAACTTCTCTCCTAATTATGCTCTGGGTTTAATAAACAGTATCACCAAAAAAGCTTTGCATCGCATATATTTTCTGGACCATCACAGCAACAACATCATTCCAACCTTGTTCTAATTAAGGAATATTTAGAATTTTGAAATCAATACATTCCCTAAAATGCTAAAATGAAAGTAATTTCTATCCATAATTCTAGTTCTAAACACTGTATGTTTTTAAAAATCTATGTTTTTAAAAATAAACTCCAATCAGTTTCAGTGTAGGATTTAATTCAACTCTCTTTCTATGCCCTTTGCTCTAGAGAGCACCTTTCACTCCTCAGATTTACTCACAGTTAACTGTGCTTAATTGCCTTGCCCTGCTGTGTCCTCCTGTGCGTCTCAACTGGATCTCTGCTTGTACGTCTGTCCCCTTCTTTAGTAGGTAGTGGAACAAGGTCTAAGTCATGAGACTGCATTTAAAGGGATAGTCAGTGATCAGAGCCTCCATCGGCGATGTCTGTACCACCCTGTCCAAATTCCTCTAGGCTACAGACTCTATAGAGAGCCAAGTAAAGAGGCATGTCACTGACCAGCAAATCCAAGGCAAGGAACAAAAAAGGTACACATGGAGATACAGTCAGCAACTTCCTTTCAAACACTGCTCAAGCCTCATTAGACTTGTGACCTGCTTGTACTAAGCAAAACATCTCCTATCTCTTGTTTTCTCCTTTTTTATGAATTCCATTGATTCCTGTGTCACAAAGGGAAGGAGAAGTGGTTCTCTGTGTACCAGGCACACAGTTCTTTGAAACATTATTCAGAAATCCCTTGCAATTAAACTGTCTTTATTTTCCATGTTTTTTTTGAACGGCATCCCAAACAGAAGGATTTTCATTGACTCTTTGTTCTCAGGAAGAAAAACAATGTAGGGAAAGGGAATAAAATGGAATAGTTAACTTTGCTTTAACCAGTAGTATGCTATCCACAATTAACCGTTTTAAATACTATTTGAATTTTCACAACCTTCTAAGTGAAAGAATGCCAAATCCTGCTCATCTCATCCCTACACGTAGTCCTGTGGGAATCAATGGAAGATCTTAACTAAACCTTGTGGGATTTTAGTCTGTAGTTTGTACAAACAACAAAACAAACAAACTAGGGATGGGGGAATATATATATGTATTTTAAGCTACGCTGCCTCAAAAAGAAAATTTCCTTTTATTTGCAACCAAAAAGCACCAAGTTACCAGGAAGAAAAAGGTGCGAAGAACAAGCAACTTTAAGCTTAGCAGTTATGATAGTGTAATGTATTATCTGCATTGCATCACAATCCAATACATTCTTTTTCTGTATCAGGGAAGGACTCAGCAGTAGGTTCAATTAATTAGCTCAGTTGAAAGCAAGCTGGCTTGCTTTCTTGATCACTTCCTCCAGTGTGCAGAGCAGTGCCTTCCTAATACTTCTCTGCAATTTTAATTGTTTTTAAAATAAAGTGGGTTTAGTTTTAGTGGAGGGTGGAAAGCCCAGAGGTGGACAGTGCTTGGTTTCCTGATGGGACACTGAAGAAGACCGAGGGTCTAAGTATACGTGACCAGTTAGTTTCTAGTTTAGCAGAGTGGTTAAACCCTGGGTAGTCCCAATGATTTCAGAGAATTTATTCCCATGCCTAACGTTAGGTGTGTGCTTAAATGTCTTTCTAAATCAGGACCTTCATTCTTGGCCTCTGTGCTAAGGCTGCCAATAACAGTGTCAATTGCCTGGGAGATCCATGTCCACAAGAAAGTGCTTGAGACCAACTGCTTCCTCAACTGCTTTTAGATGATAGCCATTTTTGATCAGCTACTGAGTGCTGTACATCTGGATTTGGACTAATTACTGAGAGGTTCCTGTCTCTATGGTATCCCAAGCCCATCAAATACCTATTCCCTGGGTGGCTCTAAGAGATATGTTAAGGCAGTGTGGCTCTTCACAGAAACTGTTATCCAGTATTTTAATTTTAACAGCTTGGTGCCAGTTATATTTTTCCTGCCATCATGACTAATGCAATACATTAGCTATCTTTCTCCACCAATATTAACTAATGAACTATAGCTTTTCTTTGTGGAGTGTGCTCGCCACAGTTGTGCAAGGGGTGTTTGTGTTGCTATGGATCTTTGGTTAAACTTAATTGCTTCATGCTGACAGTTATTGCATTATGACTTACAGGAACAAAAATGCTACAGATACTTAAATTAATTTAAAATATTAATAACCTTTTTCCTGTTCATCCCATTTCTATTTTCTGTTAAGTCCCTGGAGGAGATCCTTCCTTTTTCATGTCTATGTGACAAGGTATTTAACACAATTCACAGGTTTGTTGAAATCTGACAGGCTGTGCTGAGAGTGCTTCTACTATGGCCCAAACTTGCAGCCTCTGGGTTGTGACCAGGTACCCCAGCCCAGCTGGAGGAGATGGAGTGCTGTATGTCATATTGTTTTCCACTGAACTCTTTGACTGTGCATCCAGACGAGCGAAGCCATGCAATCTGTGGTGCTGCAGACACATCTGCGGTGCCACATACTGTACATTCAGCTGTTCTCCATGCTGCAAGGTAGCAACATGGGTTTTTTTTTTAAATCTCAGGTGATTTGCACAACAAAAAAATGGAGTGGCACATGTGGGGGCAGAGTGTGCCACCCAAAACTGGAGCCTGGCTGGCTGAAACCACACTCTGGCTGCTAGCTTGGCTCCAAGTCACAGGATTGCCACTGCTGCAGTCCCAGGAGGCCCCCAGAACCCCTGGCAAGGCCCCAAAGGACCCCAGACAAGTCCAGTGCTGGCTCCAGCCTCTCCTGCCATACCTGGGGTAACCTGCCACACACTAGAAGGTGCAGGGCACAGGCGTTCTCCAAGGACAAGTAGCAGCAGCACAAGGTGAGCCACTGCTTCTTCTTTCCCCAGGGAAATGAACATCCACGCTTATGTGGATGCAGTCTTCTAGTCAACTTCAGGCACAACAACAAAAGGCTTTGGAGGGAGCAAAATGCATCTAGCTTCATTAGAAGAGCATGATTACTATGGTGCCGGGCCTTGAAAGCAGATAGACAATAGAGAGTGTCAGGACCACACCACAGTTAGGGAACAAAGTTGGGAAATTTTATGTAATAGTAAAATTCCCCAAAAGACCACATTGAGCATGGGAGAGAGTCAGGTAAAAAATTACTGATGGAAGGCTCAGGGTAATAAAATACCATGGCTTGCCATTTAGGCCACTGAATTTGAATTTATGTTCATCGTGAGTAAAAGATATTATCAGGTGACAATTTGTTGCCCTGTGAGGACATCTTTGTGGATAAACTTGTAATACCACCACCGTGGCATTGTTACCACAAAGCCAGCTTCACAAAGTCTGGATAGGAGAATTGTTGAGCTGCGGAGAGAATGTGTGAGCTCAGAGAGATGCTTGAAAATATGAGTGGGAAAGGGGCAGTAAAAGATCAGAGGAGAAAAGCATAATTGAGAGCACCTGGTGTCTATTTCCCCCTGTCTTTCCTTGGCCACATTCTGTCGGTCACATCTTTGTGAAGTCAGAGTATCTCCATTGTCTTCAGACTATGCTTGCCAGTAATGAAGACAGGTTACTGGGCTAAATGGACCTTTGGTCTGACACAGTATCACAGTATAATGTTCAGCTGAGCATGCTGTTTAAAACCAGATTTGCCTGAGTGGAAGTGAGAGCATAATTTATCCCAAAGAAGGTTGAGAAGAGCTGTTAATTACATTTCCATTCGTAGAGCTTTCTCGGTCTCCCTTTCCTTCGCTGTTTCATCTCCACTGTCATGGCACCCTGCTCTAGGTCACCTCTGGAACCAGTGGAGATTTAGATGCACATCTGCACCAGCTGCCACAGCTGTGAACTTGGTGGTGCCAGTCACCTTTTCTTTCTTTCTAACAGTTTGATAGGGAAAAGAAAAAAGCCAAAATTAGCTTCCCTTAGCAACCTCCACTATCAGAGGTGAGCTGGGGACCTTACATCACTAGACAGAAACATACCGACTTTATTAGAAGATGGCTTCTACTGAATATCTAAATAATATTCCTCAGGTAACAAAGCACCAGTGTATAAACAGCATATTTTGTGAGTCTCTCCACCAGGGTAGTAGATTACTGAGCTATAAAACACCCGAGTTAGGGGGACCTTTATTTACAGTCTTAATGATACCTAAAAATACCTGTCCCACTGTCTCCCACAATCTCTGTCTCTATCAATTAGATTAGAGATGTTCAACAGACTGTATGTGGTCTGCAAGGGGTTAAGTAACAGCCTTCAAGCTCATGCTTAGCTGCCGCTTCTCCCATGGGTCTAGGCTCCCTGTCCTTTCTCTGACTGTTGCTTCCTGTCTCTGCCCCAGGAGGTGGGGCAGTATGGCAAGTAGCATGGGGAATGGTGGGCAAGTACAGAGCTACAAGAGGATCGCGTGGGTGGGCGTGGGGAACAGGGCTGTGTGTAAGGGGGAGTCCTGCAAGGAGGCATTGCATCTGGGCAGGAATCACACCCACACCCACACCTTGCAGTGGGGTAGGAAATGGTGTTCATGTACTGGTAGCATGGTGCAGCAGGGGGTGGGCTACTGCGTACTAGTAGCAAGGGATGTACATAGGCACATGGTACAGTGGGGGATGGGGGCGAAGTGTCTGTATGGCCCAGTAGCATATGGCTCAACTGGGGCGGCCTGAATACTGTGCCATCTCTGCGGTTGGGACCTCCTGGGACATGTGGCCCCTGGGAGTTTAGAATTTGAACAGTCCTGATGTGATATAACAGCAAAATCTGGTAGTTCAGACAGAAAACTTTATGGAAAAGTTCCCTAATATATAACAAAGCTTTATACACACCTGATTGGGTTTGACAGAAATTACCATAAAAAAACCTATAAAATGAAGTATAACTGAATAGTTTTTGTGGCATTTTATTTTAAAATTAGAATAGTCTCAAGTACCCGGAAGGCCCCTGAACATGACGTTAGGGCAGTGTCAAGTTCTATGTGGCCTTTATGTAGGTGCAATGTGGAAAAGTTTGTGGCTGTGACAGGCTGGCTGGCAGTGACCTGGCCTAGGGGTTTTGAAAGGGCAAAAGAAGATTGAAGGACTTGGGATTCCCTTTCTGCACCAATCAGGCCTCAGAGACTCACCCCCCCCCCCCCGGTGTACCCTGATTGGCCCCTTGGGTCACCAGGAGGGGGACAAAAGGGGCAGCATGCGCTAACTCAGGAGAGACCAGTGAGGGACAACAAGGAAGGAGCTTTACAGAGCTGAGCCAGTGGGGTAGGAGCAGTGCCACGGAAGAGCCTGAAAGAGCAGGACCTGTAGGCAGCAGTGGGACCCTCAGCAGCACGGCATGCGGCCGGCAGGAGAGGCTCTCCGCTGGGCTCCAGGATCCCCTGGGAGAGGCTGCAGCCAGCAGGAGATGCTCCCCTCCCCTCCAGCAAGGATTTGAGCAGTGACCTGAGGGGTTCCCAGCCCTGCTTCCAACTCCTCCAATCAAAGGCCAGGTAGCTCGATGTGAGGCTGGAGCAGTGGTGGCTGTGTGGCAGTGTTTCTGCCTACCATGTGGGAGATCTGTCCCAGCTGAGGTGACTTGCTTCTTGTTAGCTCTCTCACCCCAAATCTCCTTGCAGTGGAAAGGGGCTACTGTATTTTCTCCCCCCCCCCCAGGTACCAAGGCCCTAAATTTCGTCATTTGACATTTTGTGCCTTTTTTTATATTTCACCATCCTGTATTGTTTGTTCTGCTGTTTGTGTCTTACATTTTGTTAACCCTGGTTTTGTTTTGTTTTTTGTCAATGACTGTAAGTGTCTAACCTTTGTTGAATCCTGCCCCCTGGGGCATTGTAGTGTCCACTATACCCTCTGATTTATGCCTGTTATGTTCCCAGTATGGAAGGGTATATGGTTAAGTCCCCATTGGTGGTCTGGCTCTGCTCTATAGGGGGAGGAGAGTCCCTACACCTCCCACAGCGTTTGTGCACCTGGTTTGATCCCTTCAATTGGAGAGGGGGACTTCTTGGAGTACTGCCCAGGTTACATGGCAAAGACGCTTTCTGTGGTAGTTGGGTTCAGATTAGAATCAGGCCATGGGTGGATCCAGGATCATAGTGGGGAGGGAGGTGAGCAGCCATACCCTCTCTGGCTATGTGGCACATGCACACTGAGCCCTCTGAGCTCATGGGCACATCATTGCAACTCCTGCCAGGGCTGGCACTAAGTCTGGCTGGAGCCCCTGCTTTTGCATAGCCCCAGAGCCTAGCGGGTGAGCGATGCCACTATTCACTCTCTCTACACCCTTCCCCTGCTGCTGAATTTAGCTGGGGGAAAGAGGGAATGAGCAGCAGCAGCGGCAGCACTAGTTCTCTAGGCTCCAGAGCTGTGTGAAATTAGGAGTCTGGCTAAATCCTGTGCTGATCAGCTGGCAAGCTGAGAACTCATGGCACCTGCAAAGGTATGGAAGGAGCTGCACTGGCATACCAAGTGAGCTCTTTCAGCTCACAGGCAAGTGCCACACAGCCAAAGCTGGGGGTGCAACCATACTGCCCCTGAACCAGGCAGATTGGCTGTTCCTAGGACTGGGGAATTAAGAGACTGCTCCATCCCTAACAGTATGGCAGCACAGAGTGGAGAAGGACAAGACAGTGTAGAGGTAAGACCATTTCTGCCCCCATTTGGTGCTGCAAAGCATGACTGGTACAATCAAAACGACAGATTGAACCATGTAAAAGCTCTGCAGGCATATTGCCCTACATATAGAGCTCCAGAAAATGCTCTGCTTCTTGGAGGCAGGATGCCTCAGAGTGCTATAGCTTACAGGTTTCCACCCCCTTTATGATTATTTTTTTCTTTAACTGATAAATATAGAGCAATGAAATCATGTTGCAGTGGACGAGACCAGTCTCAATTTCAAACAATTTAGTTTGGAAACATATACTGGATGATTGATTGCCCTGTAGGCCCACTCTAGCTATACAGCCAAATTCTGCTCGCTGTTACCTCTATGTAGCACCACTAGGATTGCCAACCTTCCCAGATTGGCCAGGAGTCTACTGGTATCTTCATCAATCTCCCGGTGACTATTGAAAGCAATCCAGGAGACTGATATTGTGGAAGGGTTGAACAGTACATTTAATGATTGGAAATGTACCAATACATCAGTCCCATATTGGATTGGCATCAATATAAGGAAAATTGGCAGTCGGCTTTTTTGGCTGATGTGGCTGATAACATCGCTGATAAATGCCCCATGCATGTGTGCGGACACGGAGCAGCATGCAGGCGGTCAGGAGCGCAACCCAGCAGTGTGGAGAGCATCCAGGCCCGGCTGGTAAGTCTGTTGTGAGGGAAAGGGTGGAAGGAGGGGGCGGGGGACAGATCAAGGCCCCAGTGGTAAGGGAGGGAGTGGAGCCGGGGCAGGTGCTGCACAGCAAGGGCAAGACATGGGATGGAACTGTGAGCGGCTCATCTGGGGGGCACAGGGAAGGGGTGGCAGTTCCTGCCACTGCACGCACCCCAAGAGGGCATGGGGGTGTATGTCCCTGGACTCGTATGTGGGGTGAGGGTGGGCTGCTGCTGTGGGCTGGGGCTACACTTAAGACAGGCGGTGGTGGCACTGGGAGGGGGCTATGGTGAATTTTGGGGGTGGCTGCAGCCCTCCCAGTGCCACCCATTCTGAGTGTAGCCTGGTTCAGCCTCCTGCTGGGTGGAGCTTGGCACCACCCCAGCCCCAGCCTGCAGCAGCATTCTGCCCTTGCCCCACATGTAGATATGGGAGCACATACCTCTTATGGCTCCCCCAGGGGTACACATAGCTGCAGAATCCTCTCCCCCCTCCCTGTGACTCCTGGACGAGGTGCTTGTGGCTCTGTCCTGAGCTCACCCCAGCTGTCCAGTACCTGCCCCTGCCATAGCCCCACTCCCTCTCTCACTGCGGGGGGCTTCGATCTGCCTTCCCCATGCCCATTTCCCCACAACAGACTTACCAGCTGCTCTCCAAGCTGCACGGCTGCATATTTGTAATCGGATCAGTATCAGCCGATTATGGCTCATTCAAAGTTGGTCATCGGTATCGGTCCAAAAAAACCAAAAAAAAAATCACTATTGGTGTACTCCCTATTAATGACATTACATCATGTTGGGGGGGGCGGGAAACAAATCTCACAGAATAGCTTCAGTCAGAGTTGGCAACCCGAAGCACCACTCCTGTCACTTCATTGACATCAGTGTAAATCACTGACTTCAGTGAACTCTAACTAAGAACTTCCTAGGGTAGTTGTGCTATTACATAGAATCTCATTGCATAATCTATATAGCCAGACTTTTTACTGTCCTTTTCACTGCAGTATCTGAGTGTTTTATGGGGGAACAGAAAAAAAAAAAACCACTGAAAATGTTTGGTTCTTTTTAGTTTTAAAAGTGCCTTTCCAAGGGTATATTAAAGGCATTTTTCTTTTATTTGAGAAAAAGCCATCCAGCACTGATGAGTTTAATTTTCACCCTGGATATAGCAAGGTTCAAGGTCAGTTTCCACTGCAATAGAAGGAAATTCTAAATCCCCAGGAACACACTTGGGCATATAGGTTACACCATGTTCCCTGCTACATACTGATGAGGCAATGTAGCAGTATATACTGCTAGCAGTTCACCTGGAGAATTGTTTATTTGTCCCCTTAGGATGCTGTTAATACTTATATTGGGTGTTTTTATAGGTCCATGTGAATTACACCAATGTAGATGCATGTCCAGGTGTTAAGGGACCCAAGTCATCCATGATCTGCTGTTGGAGATGGATCTCTGAGCTAATTATTAAATCTAAAGGGAGAAACTGGAGCAGGGTTTGGGACACAGGCCAGGGTCAGAACCCAGAAAGCTAATAACCTAGGATGCCTGCAGACATGCAGTGAAGCTACTCCAACATGCTATACTTACAGTGCATTGGAGCAGACTCAATTAATGGAGTCCATTGGAATGTGTTAATTAACGTACTTCCAGTAGCATCACGTGTATCAGCAGCCTCACACTTCAAAGTGGCAGCGAGGTGCTTTAACTAAAGTTTGTTTGATGAGCTTTACTTAGTGTTCCTGCTGCCATTTTGAAGCACAGGGATGCTAATACACAAGATACCAAGGGTGTTTTAGTTAGACCGGCTCTCAGAGCCACTCTAAAGCAGCTTTTCCCACTGAAAGCCACTCCCCCAGTACATGTGAAAATACTTCAAGTTACCACAGCTGAGGCACAATCCACAGGATAAAGTCAGAGCAACAAGTCAGGGGTCCAGATGCAGAAAAATTAGCAGCCAAGTTACCAAGTCTAAAAGGTAGTCCACAAGATTAAGTCCCAGCTCAGAATCAAACTAGAGTTAGGACCCAGGAACAGATCTGCAGAGGAAATCCAAGGCCAGAGTCCACAGAAAAGCCAAATCCAGGGTCAGGAACCAGGAAAGCCAGAGAAAGCAGGAATCAAGAAGCTTGTTACTGGGATAAAACTGCTGACGGGCCTGGAAATCCATGGCCCCCAGCTGAGACTAAATTGTGGCACTCCCAGAAGCCAATGAGGATGCTCACTTTTCCTAAATTGAAGCGGAGTTCATTAGCCAGTGACTTATTTAAGGTGTGACTGCTTAGGTACTTAGGCCCGCTTGACCAGGATTCCTGATACCAGGGATAGGGACAGACATTGAGAAAGCCAGAGCCTGAATGATTCAATCACTGAAGGTTAGTCTAACCTGCCTAGAGTGAACCAATTTGCAAGTGAATAGGAATTTGCAAAATGTAGGCATATGCCTGCAGTAGCTCAGGCCAGGAGCTGGGGAGTGCTAGAGCAGCTGCAGGGAAGCTGTGCTGGAGAGGAGTGACCAGCCCTGGCAGTAGCTTGGAGTGAACTGGCTAGGGAGGTGTTTAATACCCGCCTCCATGTCCCACCATCATGGACTTGAGCAGGGGTCTGCCTGATGCTCCCCACTAGCTACTGCAGCAGCAGGGCAAGGCCCAATGCTGACCAGCATGGCCCCTGAGGCAGAGGGGACAGGGAATGGGGTTATTCCCTCCTCTATCCCCACTGACCCATGGGGGACTACAGGCAGGGTCTGCCTGCTCTGACCACTGCCACTGCCACTCACTCCTTGTGTGGGGCAAGCAGCAGGTTAATCCCCTCCACCAGACACCAGATGGAGGGGGGAATAATCCCCTTCCCTGCCTGTCACCTAAGGGGCCCTGCTGGCTGGCCTCTAGCCAGGCCCCCAACTCTGCTGCTGGAGCAGTGAGGGGGCAGGACCCTGATGGTGCAATAACTCCCCTCCCTGCCTCCTCACCTAAGGGGCCATGCCCTGGAGCAGCGAGGGGGCAGGGGCCTGACATGGTTTCCCTGGGAGCATGGGCCT
>NW_017728906.1:154417369-154422619 GCF_001723895.1 Crocodylus porosus | reverse complement strand
CTGCTCTGACCACTGCCACTGCCACTCACTCCTTGTGTGGGGCAAGCAGCAGGTTAATCCCCTCCACCAGACACCAGATGGAGGGGGGAATAATCTCCTTCCCTGCCTGTCACCTAAGGGGCCCTGCTGGCTGGCCTCTAGCCAGGCCCCCAACTCTGCTGCTGGAGCAGTGAGGGGGCAGGGCCCTGATGGTGCAGCAGCCCCTGTCCTATCCATGCCTCTATCCTATCATCTGGGGAGCATGAGCCTGTTCCCACTGGGGGGGGGATGAGTGGGGGGGGGGTCAGAGCTGCTGCAGACTGTGCAGGGTGAATGATGACCAGGGTTTAGAGGGCGCTATAGACCCCCAAAGCACCCTAGCACTGCCACTGCCACTTGCTCCACCTTGGGTGAGTGGGAAGACAGGGATGAGGGTTATTTCTCCCTGTGGCCCCAGGGGACCGCAGTGGGGTCAGGGTGGGCAGACCTGGCTGTGATCCCTTGGGGACAGTGGAGGGGACTCCTTCTGCCTCAGGGGCCTTGCTGGCTGATGTTTGGCTGTGCCTCACCACTGCAGCAGTGAGGGGGGAGTACAAGGCAGATCTTGACTCGTGTCCATGTTGTTGGGACAGGGATGAGGGAATTAAACCTCCTCCCAGGCCAATTCACTCCAAGCTACAGCTGGGGCTGTCCATGTCCCTGCTTCTGGAGCAGCCAGCAGAGAAATGCAGATCTGCACCTGTGGGACAAGGGGGTGGGGGAGCATAGGGAATAAACCTCTTCCCTGCTTCCTTCTGGGGTGTGTCCAGCTAGAGCCTTGTCTCTGCCTGTCCCTGCTTAGGCTGGGGAGCAAAGTGGCAGGGCCCGCCCTGCTCTGCCGGAGCAGAAAGCACAGCCCAGAGAGCATGGCAGTATGCTGGGGGACTCTGGTTTTAACTTAAACAGAGAAGGGGTCTGGGACAGAAGTCGCATAAAGCAGTTTTAACTCAATCAGTCAAGTCTGATTCTACATTCAACTAGGTTTATCTCAAACCAGTTTCAGCCATTTTGAAACTGGTTAATGTGCACTGAACTTATGTTCTGTTACAGGTTTAAACCAGTTTCTGATCACCTAAACCAGCTTATGTGTAATGTCTGTCTCTAGTCCAGGTGGCACACGTATGTGTTTGCATGTGTGGACTGCTGAATGATCCTCCGTCTGAAAGTTTTTCAAAGCCCCTGCCTTCATTTCCATATAGAACACTTTTCAGTGATCAAGATTAAGATCACAAGTGAATGGTGAAGTTGACTTCCAGCAGAAATATCATAGCCTCCTGATGAGCTAGAATTGGAAGTAGCAGCAGAGAGAGTTCTCAAGTTGAGTTTTCATCTTGATGGTTGAAGGACCAAAATTTGGTTACCTTTATTGGACTAAGGATTTACCCAGGACAAAAATGTCCCTACCTACAGCAGCATTCCAGCTCTCTGCCAGTATACCAGTTGAGAGATGGCATTACAGTTATGGTATAAGTTGGCAAATTTGCTGAGTGCCATTTCCTTCTTTGAAGTTCCACCAGTTGGCATTGTCTGTACATGCAAATTACATCTGCAGGAAGAGAGCCACTGGGTGCATCTACATGTGCAATTAATGTGACTGAATATGATCCAGCTCAATTTGAGCCAGAGTAAATTAATCCTGACGTCACGGTCTACATGTGCATTTCAGCGTAGTCATTTACTGCACTGCTGGATACCACTTGCATCTGACGGAACTATCCAGCAGCACAGTAAATTCATCTACTGCATCCTAATTGCCATGGATGTGTAAACAGTGACACTTTACTGCACAACAAATTGGTCTGCTGCACAGTAAAGTGTCTTGTGTAGACATGCCCACTGAAATATTCAATAGTTATGGTAAAAACTGACAATGAGGTCTAGAGACATTAGCATTTTGTCATCCATAAATAGAGACCACAAAATTGGGTAATCTCTAGAATAACAGCAGGCTGTCTTCAGACAAATTTCAGGATGACTTCAGACTAACAGTTAGCTACCTCTCTCTGTGGTAATGTAATGTTTTCCCAAAATAATATATGAATTGAACAATTTAGATACAATCATTGGTGGCAAGTGAACCTCAAACCTGATTTGGTTTAGATATACCCTCTAAAATCTGAATGCTTATCTAAGGAATATGTGAACAGTTAATTGGGGGATAAATGAGGTGGGGCTTTACTGTATGTCAGCTGCTTCATCGTAACTTCTCATATGCTTGCTTTCACCCTGTGGTATGTTGAAGCTAAACCTCAGTAATTTACTCTTCTTTCCCTGAGAGCTAAAGTATCCTCAATGTACTGTAAGTCTTATCCTTCTTGACCTTATGGTAAACTTTTCATATACCTATACCTTAAATGCATATATCTGAACCTCCTGAGGGTGCCAGATAAAATACAACTGGGGTGGAATGACCACTGTGGTGTGTGCTCCCTTATGTCCCGCTGTACGGGCCACAGTTAAAGAAATGTGATGTTAACATCAATGAACCCTGCTGGTAGTAAGACTAGGCTAGGCAAACCCTAAAGAAAATATAAATATATAATTTATTTTCTGGTTTAGCAAACTTTGGTGGAGGAAAAGATCTCTACAAAAACTAAGTACCACAGATTTAAAAACTGAAGTTGTGTACTACTTAAACAGAGATGTGTGTTGTGCCCCCCTTCCCCCCCAAATTCTAGGGAAGCTTGGATCGAATTTATAATGATGCCATTCAGTTTCATAACTAATTTGCCTTTTTTCTGTGGAGACTCCTATGCAGCACTGAGCCTCTATGTCAAAATCTTGGAGACAAACAGGTCTTGGAGGCAACCCTGGGTTTGGGCCCAAACTTTGCAGAAGCTAAATTCTGCTTAGGGTTCAGTTCTGGTCCCAATGAAGTTAATGGGAAAACTCATTGTTTTGGGTAGAAGGAGAAAAGGGGCCTTTCAGTATCAGCTGACCCCTCCTGGAAAAGCTCTGAATAATGTGCTGTTTCATATCAATCCTCTGGTGTCATGGTTTCAGTGGTTCAGGGGAGACGCTGGGGAAGGCACTTCCTTCGTCTTTTGGGTGATTTGCGTCAAAACAAGATCTTTATTCTTTAGAAGCTGATCTACTCCTGCAGCTTACACCCCACTTGAAGTTGTAATCCTTTGTTGGTGACATCACAGTTATTGCCATAATGATTGAAGTGATGTCACAAAGAGAAGCTTATGACTTTAAATGAGGAATAAGCTGAAAGAGCAGATGAACTCTTAGGGAACTAATTATATAAACAGCCTTGTAATTACATAAATGTACTAAAAATAATAAAAGAAGAGAAGAAAGATATGCAACATGTATTGGTATTTTCAAAGTTTTGCATGAGGACTGTTGGCTCCTTTAATCTTGCCACTTAAAATCTGTAACTTTTTCCCCCAGAGTTTTAGATTACTATATGGCTTCTTTCATTAGCTGGAAAATCACCTTCACTGTAACATTATTCTTATGTTTTAAATTAAAAGGAAAACACCCCTAACTTGTGATACCCAATAAAGAATTGCATACACATATTATCATAAGGGTTTTGTTGCAGTTTGAGGATATGTAGCTATACGAATATTAAGCAAGTAAAATATAAAAATGAAGAAAGTATCATTTCATCTCTGCTGTGAGATAGGGTGTATAGTACCCTAAATCTAGGTGTTTAAATGGTGGAAAATTCTATTGCACAAGGAGTGTCATACAGGATCAACTATTTGGTTATTGCTGTGTTTTATTCCTATGGTAAATAGGAATTATTAAAATGGAAGACTGGATACCACATAGCCTAGATAAACTGCTAGGACAGGATATTGACTGTAATCATAAAGAACAAGTTATGCTTCATATTTTCAGATATGGTTTAAAGCAAACAAGATTAACATTTTTTACTAAGACCATTTTTTCAATGTCCTCAATAGAATGGATAGTCTCAAATCTCAGTTTTCCATACTCAATTATCTTGTTTTTCTTGAGCTTTTAAAATTTGATTTTTCTGCTATGTAATAAGAAAAAATTCCAGGGGTGCAAAAGATTTCATACTGGTCAATTTAAAAAACCAATGGCTTCTAAATTATGCAAGTAGACATTTAAGGTACTTAATACTTTCTAACCTCTAGTGCCCTTTTTACACAGAGACAGGCAGTCAGCATGGATTAATCTGATCCTAATTAACCACAAACTCTTCATATTTGGTCATTGCACTGTAGCGTGCTGCCAGGTACACAGAGGTAAACTGATCTGGATTATCGCCGGTGCATGTGCTTCCTGGAGGGAGGTCTAGTACTTGGTATTGTGAATGAGTTACATGATACATGGGTTTACAAAGAAAGCAGGTAAATTGCTATGCCAGTCTGGAAACCTAGTGAAACTGGGAGCAACTGATTGTAAAGCCTTTGCCTGAAGTCCTCCTATCTAGGTTAGATATTTATATGTATTTTTGTCTCTTGTTATTCCAGGCAGTTGAGCAGAGCACAAAAGATCAGAGTAGAGATATTTTCTTTCTATTTCTCTGAGGGAAAAGAATGTGGCTTTGAGTAGAGGCTCCCCCACTCTTCCTTCTTTTTTTAAATGAGCATCAGTTTTGTCAGAGACAGGCTTTAGGGAAAAGGTTCAAAAGGGGTATCTTCATCTGGCCACTGCTAGGGTTGGGCTCTTCTAGCAAGAAATTACTACAGTCACGGGCTCTCTCCTGAAAAATGCTCTGGCCTTGTCCTTTACAGTTCTGTCCAGCTGCTTTGTCCCTGTAAAATTGACTTTGATAGGAAATGTGTTATATTCCATTTTGATAGGAATCAATCCTTGAAGGGGCAGATCTGGCAGTGGAGGGGGATGCTTGAAGGGGACCACCCCTTCTGCTGCTACTCTCTCTAGGTGATCTGGGTGCAGGGGGATCCCAGAGCCACTCCAGACTTGCTGCAGCTGTGCCTGTACAGCACATTAGGCTTGGCAGAGATTCTTCCATCCAGTGCCTTCTCCCTGCCCACCCTTCCCTGCTGGCTAGGAAAAGGCACTGGAAGGAGGGACCTGCACACCACCGCTGCTGTCCCTGGCTAATGCAGGGATTTGAAAAGCTGTAGAATTGTTCCTCACCTTGCAAAGCCGGCAGACCAAGGCACTTAAGGGAGCCCACCCCTGCCCCAGCCCTAGCACAATCTGTGGGCAAGGCAAGAGCCCCCAAGGGGACACTTGCCTGCCTGTACACTAATGCCAGGAGCCTGGGCAACAAGCAGG
>NW_017728906.1:154405872-154417358 GCF_001723895.1 Crocodylus porosus | reverse complement strand
TGCTGGGATCCTATGACCCCAGCTGACTTCCTGCCCTTTGGGCAGGGGGCTGGACTCGATGATCTCCCGAGGTCCCTTCCAGCCCTAATGTCTACGAAATCTATGTAACCTACCCTTGCCCTGTGGTGCAGGGAAAAGCTGTACAGGGAACAGGGCCCAATCAGGGATAGTGGTGGTGGTGTGCAGGTTCTTCCTTCCAGTGCCTGCTCCAGACCAGTGGAGGACATGGGGAAAGGTGGTGGACAGGGAGCAGGGGTTGGAAGGAGGAAACTGTACACCACTGCCACTGTCTCTAGCTGAGCTCCCTACACAACAGCTTGCCACAGCCCCCAGCTTGATCAGAGTAAGAGCAGCTCTTGACTACCACTGCCACCATGTCAACAAGGGACAAATGCAGGGGAGGCAGGGAGTGGGCCCTCTCTTCTTATACATGCTCCCTCCCTGGTTCTGTCCTGAGGACTCCAGATACCACCCCGTATCCATCTTCCCATGGTCTGAGTGGCATTGTGTCACAGCCTTCTTTAGGGAATCCTGGATCCATCCATGTATCCTTGTATATTTTCTGCTAAGAGAACAGCAGCAGGATGTTAGCAACCCTGTTTTACCTATGGCATATTAGTGTTATGTCTTGTGTTGTGTCAGGGTTGACTGTGTAGTTTTGTTAATAGGTTAGACAATGGATTCGTATAGGGTGGTTTTGATAGCAATGATTCCACCTCTGGAGGTCCCTTCCAGCCCTACTTCTCTATGAATCTTATGCAGTGTGTTCTTGCTCTGTCTCACACATACACATGCAAGAGCACAGGCAATGGATGCATCAAAGATAGCACAGCACTTATACTGAGAAAAGTGGCAGGTTGCAGAGTTCTGGAAAACAGGGTTTTTGAACTCTCTCCAGAGACTAGAATCCTTCATCCTAAGTACAGGAGAGTCCCCAGAGCCTCTTTTTTCCTAGGTAGCTCTGTTGGGCCAAGAGATCTTGGGCATTCTCCTCCTTGGGCTCATAGCAGGTATCAGCCCTTAGTTTCCTGGCCACAGCAGCAAGGCTGGAATCTCAGTCACAGTGCTTCTCTTTATGGGGAAGGAGAATGAATGAATACCTATATTCCTCTGCTATTTAAATACAACTGAAGTCTGCAGCAAATATGTTGGAATCCCAGACTCCATTCACAGGCTACAGGGGGTTGGAACATGCTGTTCACCCACCAGTCCCATAGGGCACAGCCTATACTAATAATCCATTTATCCAAAAGGTGTTGCAGGTGTAACCTGGGTGCACCCAAGCCTGTGTTCCTTTCTACAATCAGAAAGGATGGGTGGCCAGGCAGGAGTGCTGTGAGAGGGATCTGTGATATTGCACAGATGCCTCTATTTTCTATAGGGTCAGGCCAGGACAAAAAATGGCTTAACTATATACAGATGTATTTAATATACAATGATAAATAAATATATATAAAATCCAATCAGAATATTATTATTGAATATATACAATATATGCTGTACATAGGGGATTATATCCTATGATCAGTACAGATTATATCACCAGCCACGGGCCCAGGGCCCAGCACAGGTAAGTCCATAAAACAGTTAAAATATAGGCAATTAGCAATGAATCTTATCAAACTACAAGAAGAGTACTAACAAGGAATTCAATGGAAGAGGTACCTATATATACCATATACAAGGGTTAAATAACAAATCACATTAAAATACAAAATATGAGGTGCACACACACACTGTACAGTGTCACCACCCCTGAGAGTACCAACTCCCTGGTGTCACCCTGGGAGCCTTGACACCACTCCCAGAGTTGGGGGGGAAAGAAGGAGTCCCCAGTGCTCCCAGCCCCTCTTGGGGCTCTGTCTGTTAGTTGCCTCCAAGGGCTGCCACCCCTGTGGGGACTCTTTCCCCAGTAACTCACAGCTCCTCTGTGCGAGGTGGGATCCATGTTACCCCAGCTGGGGGTTCCTTCTGCTGATCCAGACACAGGCCTCTGGCTCTTGCAGGGTTGCCTATCCCCTCACTGCCTGTGCCCTGCTCTGGGCAACAAGGGCTCTGCATACTGGTTGTTGCTGGGGGTTTGGGCTGATTTTTCTGTGGCTCCAAGACCCAGGTCCCTGCTTGGGACCAGCTGTGCATCAGCCATGCATGGGCATCCTGGCCATGTGCCAGAAAAGTATGGACCCGAGCCACCTTACGCAGCTCCCAGGGTCTGGGTCCTGCTGGACTGTGCTGTGCTGTGCTGTGCCGTGCCGTGCCACACAGCTGGCTCAGAATTCTGGCTGCACGCTGTGGGGGGAGGTGTTATAGACCCAAGCCATCTTGTGCTGCTCCTGAAGTCTCAGTCCATGAGGACCCTCCATGCAGTGCTGTCTGTGCCGGGTTCCCTGGGTGGCCAGGGGTTCCAGACCCAAGTGGCCTCACACAACTGCCAGGATCTCACCCTGTGCACTGCTCCATGCACCACCAGGGACGGATGCCATCCTCTGCTCTGGGTCTGGTGAGACGCATCTTCCAGGAGTTCTTCAGGGCAACTGGAACCACCCTGCTGGCCTGCTCACACCAGCTCTTCTTTGCCCTGGCTCTTATTCTGGCTGTGGTCTCTATCCCTTGATGCATCTGCCACATGCTGGGCATGGTGTTCCTTTTATTTGCTCTGGAGGCTCCACCCCCAGAGTGCTGCTGGACCTGCAAACTACAGGCTTCAGTCAGGCAGGGGATGGGGGGCACAGGGCAGGGGGAAGGGTAAGCCCCTCCCAGCAATTACCTGATTGGTGAATTTACTCCACCAATCGCAACAGATTTTCCGAGCCCGGGCAGGCTGAGCTGCATCGGTAAGTCCACCACGCAGGCATGATCATTGCTTAGGAGACAAGGCTGGAATATAGTTCTCTCCCTCTGGTTATGATATCTTGGGCCTCCACCTCTCTCTTTCTGTGTGACTGGTGACTGACTGCAGGGTTGGCTAGCCTGATTATGTTCCTGCCAGATGTTTTCTACAGCTCAATTGTTTCAGAGGCTGCTGGTTGGAGAGGGAGCTTCCCTGGAAGCTGGGAGGATCAGGGCACCCACCTGGTCTCAAGGAGGCGCTTATGTGTGGCCTTGGCACATGCTCCCAGTGCTGGCTGCTGTGTAAGCTCCAGTGGTCTCAGAGAAATGCCACAATTTTCTCAAAGGAAGCCCAGAGACTCTCCTGCCATGACTTCAATCTTCTTTTCAGTGGTGGGCTCTCTTCCTGCAGTCCCCCTCAGATCAGCTGCACCCCCTGGAGCGTATCAATGGGGCTCCACCTTCCCTATACCCCATCTATGCACCAGCCTTCAGGGTGGTCACTTGGTGTTGGTGCAGCCTGCCTTCCAATGTTGACTTTCCTGGCTCTCCTCATCGGCTTGGCTACAGTTGACTCCTCCCAGCCGCTGAGTCTCCGGGATGATTAGACTGTTTCCACTCTTCTATTGAGTCTTTGGCTATGGCCTGGCTGCCTGCCAAGGTCTCCCTGCCACGCCTCCCTCAGAGTGCTGCCCCTAGTCCTGGCCCTACCCTTGGGGTCTCTCTGGGCAGTCCCCGGTTGAAGAAGGAAGAAGAAGAAGAAAAAAAAAAAGGTTAACAGAAAAATGGGAAGAAGGGCTGTGGCCCACCCCCACTCACTGGCCTGGTGCCAGTGGTCTCAGTTGTTACCTGGCATTGTCCTGGCTACCTTCTCTGGTTATGAACCCCTCCAGTGGGTCCAGCTCCGGGTCCCGTACTGGCTGCCAGTAACGTCCACACATGGCACGGGAAGCACTCTCACCCTCCACTCCCTGTGGTGCTTACCCAATGTTCTTCCCAGTACCAACTTTTATTTTGGCCGGGTGGCATCCCTGGGCTCCAACCGGAAATAAGCATGGCTCACGAACCATGCAGGCACTTCATAGCAGCACAGCTTGTCTGTCTCTCCCCAGTCTGAAATTGGTAAGTTTGTCCTGGCTTTAGGGCTTTTCCTGTAGGGATGGGCTGTCCCCATCCTGCTGTGGGGGGGTAGGGGAGTTCCTTGTCCCCTGTCCCCCAGTAACTGACCCCCTGGGACATAACACCCCCCTCAAGATGCCTTTGGGCATCTCAATCTTCTGTTCCAACTTCCTACCTCATATTCTGTGCATCCTTGTAGTCCTGTGTCCATTGATCTGGTCCCGCTCTCACACCTGGATAAAAAATCTGCTACGGTGTTACTTTTTCCTGGTTGGTGCAGTATATGGAATTTAAATGGCTGCAGGGCCCGCCTAGTTATTTGGGTGTTATCAGTTTTAGCTGAACTTAACCACTTCAGAGGTGTGTGTGGTCTGTCACAAGTTTGAACTTCCTCCCCATCAGGTAGTACTGGAAATTCTCTACTGCCAGTCGGATCACTAAACATTCCTAGTCTATCATAGCATACCGTGTCTCTGCAGGTAGTAGTTTTCGACTCGCGTATGCAACCCGTCTTTCTAGTCTGTCATCCTCTTGCATCAGAACTGTTCCAATGGCCATTTCTGAAGTGTCTGTCTACAAAATAAAAGGTTTATGGAAGTCAGGTGTGCGTATCACAATGTCTTTGCATAGGGCCTTCTTTAGGAGTTTGACATTGAGTGTCATCTCTGCAGTCCACTTTATGGTCCCTGTCCATCTTTCTTTCTTGGCTTCCATAAGGGGTGCCACCAGTTCTGAGAAGTGGGGTACGAATCACTGGTAACGGTTGGTTAACCCTAAGAAGGACCAGAGTTGTTTGCTATTCTGTGATGTTGTAAAATTACAGATAGCCTCCACTTTGTTGGCTAGTGGCCTGATGGTTCCCTGCCCTACTAGGAAACCCAGGTACTTGGTCTGTCTCTGGGCTAAGGTGAACTTTTTCAGGTTTGCTGTCATCCTCACTCTCTCTGTAGCTCTGAGAATACTACCCGGAGGGCTTTCTTGTGCTGGGCCCATTACTGCGTAAACATGACAATGTTGTCAATGTATGACGTGGTGTGCCCGATATGTGGAGCCAGGATCTGGTCCATCAGACATTGGAATGTCACTGCTGGAGCCTGAACAGCATTTGTATGAACTCAAAGAGGCTCCATGGTGTCCCAAAGTTAAGGCCATCTTAACTTGATCCCTCTTAGCTACAGGGATCTGCCAATACCCTTTGGCTAGATCCAGCATCATGATGTATCGGGCCTTCCCTATGCACTCTAATAGCCCGCTATATGGGGCATTGGGAATGAGTCAAAGACCGCCATTGTGTTTAGGCGCCAATAGTCAATACAGCCAGAGGGACCCATCCAGCTTGGGGACTGGAACCAATGGGCTTCACCACAGGCTCCTGGATGGATGTATCACTCCTTGTTCTAGCATTTTCTTGATCTCTTTGCGGATCTCATCTGGACTCATTTAAGAAACGTTTGGATTCTTATCTTGCTGGTGATCTTCAAGGTCCCTTCCAGCTCTAATGTCTATGAAATCTATTAAATCTCCCCCAAGGAAATGATGGGGTATCGGCTGCCACCTTTTCCCGTACTATTGCTCCTGGGGGTGTATCTAGTGCATGACAGGCATTCCGGACCCATCGTGGCTCTTTGCGGAAGGTGTCCCTGAACTCCCACGCCATTGTCTGTATTTCAGTTCTCTGGAGTGCCAACAGTTCTTCCTCTATCTGGACTTCATCTTCCATCTGGGTCTTTGGCTCCTCCCTGGCCACTCCCTTGGGTCTGAGGTCTTCTGTTTTCATCCTCTGTAAAAGTGGCACACCCCTTAGGGTCACACCACTGTCATAGGAGATTTACATGATAGATCTGCCTCTCTCTCTCTCTCACTAGTGCCCAGGTCTATTGACCTCGTAGTCCACCAGGCCCACTCAGTGGATTATTTCAAATGGGCCTTGCCACTGGGTCAGGAGCTTGCTTGTTGACATGGGTAAAGCACTAGTACTCTCTGGCTAGGCTCAAACTCCCTCTCTCTGGCACGTATGTCATATTTTTCTTTCTGACGGTGCTGTGCTTCTTGTAAGTTGCCTCCAGTGAGGCTCTGGGCCACCTGGATCCACTGTTGAAATTCTTGTTGTTAGGCAGCCAGGTTTCTTGCACTTCCTGTGTCTTGTTCCCAGTCCTTCCACAATGCTTGTAGTAGGCTCTAAGAGTGGTGACCCAGTACAAGTTCTAAAGGTGAATATTTTACAAACTCCTGTCTTGAATTGCAAACAGTACCAGAGGGAGGAGCAAATCCCACTTCTGCGGGTCACCCTGTATGCGTCACCCTAGCATCCGCTCTATGATTCTGTTGAGGTGCTCTACAAGACTATTGGTCTGTGAGTGGTATACAGAGGTCCTCATGTGCCTTATCCATAGCATGGGGGACACGACCCACAATACTCTGGACATAAAGTTCCATCCCTGATTGGTGAGGATCTCTTTTGGTATCCCAACCCTCACGATCCACTTAATGAGTTCCTCCATGATCCGCAGTGTTGTCCCTGCCCAGAGCGGGATCGCCTTGGGGTAGCGGGTGGTGTAATCAATGAATACCAGTATGTACTACTGTCCTGTGCTATTCCAGGGTAGGGGTCGAACTGCATCCATAGCTATCCTTGAGAATGGGGTATCAATAATGAGTCCATGCCGGGTGGTCCTCCCTCGTTTTCTGGCACTCTGGACATGCTGCACATCGGTGGGTGACCTCCTCTGCTAACCCCAGCTACAAGAATCACCAGGTTACCCTGGCAATTTGGTTTTATTTTGGAGCATCAAACCCCTGTAGGGTTCGCATGGGCTAGCCTCTATATCACTCGGCAGAACCAGGTGGGGGCTACCAACTGTGTTTCCTCCTGTTCTGCTGTCCTCCCCCTCTGTACCCACTATAGTAGCTGGTTCCTTACCCCATAGTGTGGGGTCTCAGCTGGTGCTACTATCTGGCTGTTACTGGTGTCGAGACCCTGTGCCTTGTTTGCCTGAAGCTCCCAGTCTTCCTCCTGGGCTTCCCTGAACTGAGGGCTTCTGGCCACATCACACAAGTCAACCTCGTCAGCCTCATCTGCCAACCCTTCATCCTTGTTGAGCTCTCTAAGCCACCTGTAGCAACCCCTAATCTGATGGTGACCCATTTCGGCATCCTGGACCCATTCCAAGGTATCATAGATCGGTGTCCAGTCTCGCCCGAGTAACAGGAGATTTGTCAGTGAGGCCCTAAGGGACCACGACCCAAAGGGGAGGGGAGTTCAGGATGAGTGGTTGCTTTTCAAGGGAGCTACCCTGGATGCACAAGCTAAGTCTATTCCATCTTGGAGGAAAGGCAGCAAAAGGGCACAGCAGCCCCCTTGGCTCTGCAGGGAACTACTGAGCCTCCTGAATCTAAAAAGAAAGACCTACAAAGGATGGAGGACTGGATCCACCTCCAAGGAGGAATATTCTGCACTGGTCCAGACCTGCAGGGAGTGAACCAGAAAAGCCAAGGCTGTGAGTGAACTCCAACTAGCTGTAGGTATCAAGGATAATAAAAAAAAGCCCTTTTTTAGATATGCGGGAAGTCGGAGGAAAAGCAAGGGCAACATTGGACCCCTGCTAAACTAGATGGGACAACTGACAACCAATGCCCAGGAAATAGACAACTTGCTAAATGGGTACTTTGCATTGGTTTTTCACCAGTCCCAAAGGATGCCCATTACAGGACAGGAACGCCTGGGTGAGGGTGATTCCAATGCTGACCTCCATGAAGGAACACCTTGAGAGGCTGACTACCTTCAAGTCAGGTGGCCCTGACAGTTTACACCCCAGGGTACTCAAGGAGCTGGCAAGCACCTTAGCTCGGCCCCTGGCATGGATCTTTGAGAACTCCTGCTGCTCTGAAGTGCCTGAAGACTGGAAGGAGGCCAGTGTGGTGCCTATTTTCAAGAAAGGGAGGAAAGTGGATCTGGCAAACCACAAGCCCATCAGCCTGACCTCTACCCCGGGGAAGGTCTTAGGAAAGATTATCAAAGAGACCGTTCTTAAAAGACTGGCTGATGGGAGCATCCTGAGGGATAGCCAGCATGGGCTTGTCTTGCTTGACCAATCTTATCTCTTTTTATGACCTGGTGACCTATCGCCTAGATAAGGGAGAAGAGATTGATGTCATATATCTTGACTTTCAAAAGTCTTTGATCTGGTATCCCACAACTACCTCTTAGCAAAACTGTCCAACTGCGGCCTCGGCTTCACCATGATCTGCTGTATAGGGAATTGGCTCTGTGGTTGGAGCTAGAGAGTGGTGGTTGACGGAAGTCAATCATCATGGTGTGCTGTGACCAGTGGGGTCCCTCAAGGCTCTGTCCTTGGGCCAACACTATTCAACATCTTCATTAATGATGTGGACATTGGTATCAGAAGCGGACAGGCCAAGTTTTCCACCAAAACCAAACTTTGGGGTAAAGCATCCACACCTGAGGACACAAGGGCAATCCAGGCTGACTGAGACAGGCTCAGGAAATAGGCGGACAAGAACCTGATGGTATTTAACACTGAAAAATGCAAGGTTCTCCACCTTGGGAAGAAAAACCCACAGCATACTTTATAGGCTTGGCAGTACTAGGCTGGCTAGCACTATGGATGAAAAGGACTTGGGGGTCATGATTGCCCAGAAGATGAACATGAGCCTTCAATGTGATGCTGCAGCTAGTAAAGTGAGCAAAACACTGGCTTGCATCCATAGATACTTCTCAAGGAAATCCCAGGAGGTCATTCTCTCATTGTACTCGGCCTCGGTGAGGCCACAGCTGGAGTACTGCGTCTAGTTTTGGGCTCCAAAATTCAAAAAAGACATGGAGAAGCTTGCGAGAATGCAGAGGAGAGCCATGCACATGATCAGAGGTCAGGAAAGCAGATCTTATGATGATAGGCTGAGAGCTATGGGACTCTTCAGCCAGGAAAAGTGCAGGCTCAGGGGTGATCTAGTAGCTGCCTATAAGTTTATTGGAGCGCTCATCAGGATCTGGGGAATGTCTGTTCACCAGAGCACCCCAGGGGATGACACGGTCAAATGGCCACAAACTCCTCAATGACCGTTTCAGGCTGGACATAAGGAAGAACTTCTTTACTGTCCGAGCCCCCAAGGTTTGGAATAAACTGCCGCTGGAGGTGGTTCAAGCACCTACTTTGAACAACTTCAAGAGAAATTTGGATATTTATCTTTCTGGGGTCCTACGACCCCTGCTGACTTCCTGCCCCTGGGTCAGGGGGCTGGACTCAATCTTCTGAAGTCCCTTCTAGCCCTAATGTCTATGAAATCTATGAAACATCGCAAGTCAGCTGGGGTACCACTCCCATCAGTAGCTCCCCTTGGTGTTACGAACCTCTTGCAGCCCCAGCAGAGCCTGCTGAGTTGCCAGCTCCCGCAGGCAATACAGGCTCATCTATAGCTACTGCCACCACTCTCCCTAAGATAAAATGCAAAGTGTTTGTTGAGGGAGACTCCATCCTGGGGGGGTGGGGCGGAGGGAGCAATCTGCTGCTCCAACCCCTTAGCCCAGGAAGTCTGCCGCTTCCCAGAAGCCCATATCCGAGGCATTGCAGAGAAGATCCCTAAACTCCTCCAGCCCACTGACAACTACCCTATGCTCCTCATCCATGTGGGCACCAATGACATGGCTTAGAACCCTCCCAGCTGGGTCATGAGGTGCTACAGGGATTTGGGAGCGGGGCTTAAGGGGTTGGGGGTGTAGGTGGTGTTTTCCTTAATCTGTCCGGTTTCAGGCTATCGGCTGAGGAGGGAGAGGAGGATACAGGTAGTGAACCAAAGGCTGCAGCGCTGGTGTCATCAGGAAGGCTTCAGCTTCCATAACCACAGTCTGCTCTTTGGTGAGAGAGGCAGTGAGCTGCTGGGAAGGGATGGCCTCCACCTCTATCCACTGGGGAGGAGGCTCTTCTTAGCCAGACTGGCTGACCTGGTCCACCAGGCTTTAAACTAAGCCCACCGGGAGACAGGAGGACTACCACCACTGCTGGCCCACTGAGCAACCCTTGCAAGGCCAGCAGACCAAGGCACTTAAGGGAGCCTACCCCTGTCCCAGCCCTAGAGCAAGCTGCGGGCAAGGCAAGGGCCCCCAAGCGGACACTTGCCTGCCTGTACACCAATGCCAGGAGCTTGGGGAATAAGCAGGAGGAACTTGTCATCCTGCTCAACACAAATAATTACGATGTCATAGGGATAACGGAGACCTGGTGGGACTCCACCCATGACTAGACCATGGGTATGCCCTGTACAGGAGGGATCGAGTGGACAAAAGGGGCAGAAGTGTAGCTCTCTATGTCAAGGAGAACTACACATCCTTACAAGCTGACGTTGGCACCCAGAGTGGACAACTAGAGACCCTCTGGGTTCAAATCCATGGGGAACATGGCACAGGAGAGACAATGGTGGGAGTCTACTACAGACCTTCCTCCCAGAATCTAGAGCTTGACCAGGAGTTCACCAGAGAATTGGCTGAGGCTGCACACTCCCAGTCCACGGTTGCCATGGGGGACTTCAACTACCTGGATATCTCATGGGAAGAGCTCTCGGCCAAATCTGAATGGTCACAAAGCTTCCTCACGTGCGCAGATGAGCTCTATCTGACTCAAGAAATCTACGGGCCAACAAGAGGCAAAGTGCTGTTTAACCTGGTGCTGGCAACTGGGGATGACCTAATCAGCAACCTAAAGATCAAAGCGATCTTAGATGCACAAGCTAAGGCTATTCCATCTTAAAAGAAAGGCAGCAAAGGGGCACAGCAGCCCCCTTGACTCTCCAGGGAACTGGCAGTCCTCCTGTGTCTAAAAAGACAGACTTACAAAGGATGGAGGATGGGATCCACCTCCAAGGAGGAATACTCTGCACTGGTCCAGAGCAGTACACCCAATGGGAGGTGTACACCCAATAGAAAGGAGGGGACATCACAAGGGATGACTATACTGCAGTTGCTCGGGGATGTAGGGGGGCAGTCAGGAAGGCCAAGGCAGAGATAGAACTGGGACTAGCTTTGCAGATTAAGGACAATAAGAAGTCCTTCTTTAAATACATAAGGGGTAAAAAGAAGGTTCTGGGTAATGTGGGGCCCCTGCAGGACACGTTAGGAAATTTGGTCGTCACACCAGACGATAAAGCCAACATGTTTAACAATTTCTTTGCCTCCATCTTCCTAAGCAGGGACCGGAACAGTCACCCCCCACCACTGGGCTCCCCTCAGGCCCCAGGGGAAGCACACCTAGGCCAAGATTTAGTGAGGAACTAGTTAGGGACCTTCTGGAGGGACTGGACATATTCAAGTCAGCCGGTCTGGATGATCTCTACCCTAGAATACTAAAGGAATTGTCTGAGGTCATTGCAGGACCCCTGGCATGGCTTTACGAGCACTCATGGTGCTCTGGTGTGGTGCCAGAGGACTGGAAGAGGGCCAACATGGTTCCCATCTTCAAAAAGGGTAAGAAGGAGGACCCAGGAAACTATAGGCCAGTTAGTCTTGCTTCAATCCTAGGCAAGCTGTT
>NW_017728906.1:154399952-154404941 GCF_001723895.1 Crocodylus porosus | reverse complement strand
TACTTCACAGTCAGGGCGGCTAGGATCTGGAACCAGCTTCCAAGAGAAGTGGTGCTGGCTCCTACCCTGGGGGTCTTTAAGAGGAGGCTAGATGTACACCTTTCTGGGGTCGTTTGATCCCAGTAATCTTTCCTGCCATGGCAGGGGGTCAGATTAGATGATCTGGTGTAGCCACTCTTGCTGTCAATCCATCATCTCCTGCTGCATGTCCAAGATCTGTGTGACAGCTTGAAGGTTTTGACTTAGTACGTCCGGAAGGGCCATTTCTGCCAGGTGCATTGTGATGTTTTCTGCCTCTACCAAGTCCCTTGGACAGTTCCTGGCCAATGCACCACTTTGTGCCCGCCTGGTCTCGAGGAGGCACTCACACACCACCTTGGCACATGCGCCTGGTTCTGGCTGTTGTGTAAGCTCCAGTGGTCTAAGAAATCCCACAATCATCTTGAAGGAAGCCCAGAGACTCTCCTGCCATGACTTTGATCTTTTCAATGGTGGGCTCCCCTCTTGAGGTCCTCCTTAGATCAGCTGCACCCCCTGGTGGGTATCCATGGGGCTCCACCTCCCCTGCACCACATCCATGTGCAGCCTTTGGGATGGTCACTCAGTGTTGGTGCGGCCTGCTCCATGATGTCAACTTTCTTGGCTCTCTTTCTTGGCTGGGCTAGAGTTGACTCCTCCCAGCCGCTGACTCTCTGGGATGATTAGATTGTCCCCGCTCTTCCTCTGGGTCACTGGCTATGGCCTGGCTGCCTACCGTGGTCTCCTGGCCACTCTTCCCTCAGAGCGCTGCCCGTAGTCCTGACCCTAGCCTCGGAGTGTCTCTGGGCAGTCCCCAGTAGTATTATAAAAAAAAAAAAGAAAAAAAAAAGAAAAAAAAAAAGTTAACAGAAAACAGGGGTAGGGCTGTGGCATTCCCCAGACATTGTTCTGGCTTCCTTCCATGGTTATGGACTCCTCCAGTGGCTCTGGCTCCGGGTCCCTCGTCAGCTGCTGGTACCATCCACGCCCAGCATGGGAAACACCCTCACCCTCCACTCCCTGTGGTGCTTCCCCCATGTTCTTCCCGCTGCTGGCTTTTAATCTGATTGGGTGGCATCCTGGGATGATGTCACTCACCTGTGCCAGCTCCAACTGGAAATAAGCATGGCTTACAAACCGTGGAGGTGCTTTGTGCCAATGCGACTTGTTCTCCTTTCCCTTGCCTGAAATTGTTAAGTTTGCCCTGGCTTCAGGGCTTTTCCTGTAGGGACGGGCTGTCCCTGTCCCATATCCTGCTGTGGGAGGTCCCTTGTTCCCTGGTCCCTTGACCCTCTGGGACAATCAGGTTGGCAGGTTGTTCCGCTGAGAAGTAAAATAAGTTTCTCCCCTCTCCATTGCAATGAAATGTGGGAGGCCTGTCATAGTCTCCTGATAGCAGCCAACTTGTTCCTCCCACCGCTGAGTGTATCCATGTGCAGCCTGGCCATGTCTAGTTGGTTTCACAAGTGTGACACTGGGTTCTCTGGCTCTGATACTTCCTCTGTCTGCAGCACCACTGCTGCTTGCAGCTTCAACTGTAGGGCAATGCTAGCAGGTTTAGTTTCTGAACAGACCAACTCATCCAGCAGTGTGAGATCATCATGCACCCATTGGAACAGATTTATATTTCCATCTATTGCGGTGTATTCATTTCTGTACTCAATTTTTGCTCAGCACAACATTTCTCACTAAGCCCTCTTTTTTTCCTCTTTAGAAAACTAACAAGTCAGGGCCCAGGACAGCAGTAACTGAGTCCCTTATGGCAACTGCTGTGACTTTTATTTGCATGTACAGTATCTATTCAAATATAAGACAATCCTGAATATAAGATGGCCATCCCACAATAATTAGATTATACATATGGAAATTTTATAAATTTGTTATAATTTTCCAGGTATAGAAACTAGAGGTGCACTGATATATTGGTCTGATATTGGATTGGTACTGCTATAAAGAAAATTTGCTATATTGGATATTGGCCTGATGGGGCTGATAATTTGGCCAATAACTGTCTGTGCTGCATGCAGCTGCCTCCATCTAGTCAGCACAGCCCTGGCTTAACACCCCGCCACCACCCACGTGCTGGGAAGAGCTGAGGCTGTGCCAGGAGGCTGGCACTTATAACACTGGGAGTGGAGTGACAGTGAAATTTGGGGTGGATTCAGCACCACTGGCACCTGCTCCAAGCCCAGCACTGCCAAGAACAGCCCTGGCTTGAGCCAGCAGCTGCAGCCCACCCACCCGCGCAGATCCAGGGGCACATGCACACCCCCCCGTGCCCTCCCAGGTTACAAACAGTGGTGGAAGCTGCCCCTCTACACAAACCGTGGCTTTTTCCCATGAACCCCCCACCCTGCCTGGGCAGTGCCTGCCCCTGCCACATCCTCCCTCATCATGAGGATGTTAATTTGCCTCCCATGCTTCTTCCCTTCCCAGTCCCTTTTCTGGCACAACGGACTGACCAGCTGGAGGCAGCTATATGGGATGTCAGATCAATATTGGCCGATATGCCTCATTAAATATCGACTATTGGTATCAGCCCCCAAAATCTCTATTGGTGCAAACCTAATAGAAACTTATTGTTGGAAGTTTGCCTTGAGCATGTCCCCTTCCCACTGTTATAGCAGGGAAAATAAATCTGAGGGATCAGGTAGCTCTCCTGCCCTCTGCCCCACCCAAATTCTTGCCCCTTCAGCCCCTCCTCCCCCTGAACATTTGAAAGTGGATGTGTTTACATGAGATGCTTTACCATTTCGTAGACTAATCTACTGCCCAGTAATGCATCATCATCTACATGTGCATGGCAATTAGGGCACAATAGACTAATTTACTGTGCTGCCAGGTAATCCCATCTGATACAAGTGGCATTCAGCAGCACCATAAATTACCGGGCTTAAATACACATGTAGACATTGATGTCAAGATTAGTTTACTCCACCTCAAATTATATACAGGCTAGCCCTGCTTAATGCTGTTTCACTTAGAGCTGTTTTGCTAATGCTTATTTTAAATTGATACCTGATTTCATTTAGCGCTCAGTAAGTTTCGTTATAACGCTCGCTGTTGCCACCTTGGGTCATTAAAAACAATTGCAGTCATCATCTTGGGTTGTCAAATACTTTTGGTTTTGCTTAACACTCGTTTCACTTAACCCTTGGTATTTCAGGAACCAATTAAGAACATTAAGTTGGGGGTGCCTGTACAGTACAAACTGCATGATACTAGTCCAAAGCCAAAGGCTCAGAGTTTACCATATAGCTCATTGGGCTGTGCCCCAGCAGTGTCAACAGCATTTCAAACCATGGTGCCCCCACAATTCAGGACTGCTCAGTATATATGTGTACTCCAAATACCTCCCACAGAGGATCCATGTGCTAACTAGCTCCACTCATGACTGGAACTGGGTGTTCTTCTTATGAGTCCTGGAATCCTCCAAAATTTATATGCAGGTGAGGTGCAGGGCAACCTGGTCTGGCTCCATCTCATGGAGGGCAGGACTATACTAATCATACGCAACAGGCTGAGTGTGGGGGCAACAGAAAGAATCTGGGTGAACTCTTTTCAGTCAGATTTGCCCTATGTTTAAGGCTGATGAAGAAATAGGAATAATTGGAAATGGGAAAGGAAGGCAGAGCTCAGCTGTGGGAGAGAAAAGGAAGTAGAAATTTAGTCAATGTAGTGGCTCACCTTGACTTAAAAAAAGAGTCAGTGCTGAGGGGGACTGCAAGCAATGTGCACTACTATATATTATATTCAGATGGACTGCACTAACCTTTCCTTGTGGTAGGTTACTGACTTTTTTTTGCTTAATATGGACCATGTGTTCTATATTTTATACTCAGTGTTGGCTGCATTTAGCCAACTTCATAGGTGGTTTCTATTACTGAGCACGTTTTGCTTCTGGTAGCAGTTTAATGATAGGCAATGAAATTAATGGCTTGATGTCTAGGTGGCAGTCAGTATCAAGGGGTTGCTTTTGGGGCTGGTATTGTTCAATATCTTCATCAATGATCTGGAAGAGGGGATAGGGATGGAATGCACCCACAGGATTTTGAAGGATGACACCAAGTTGGGTGGAGTAGCAGATATGCTGGAGGGTAGGGCTAGGATTCAGAGAGACCTAGACAAAATGGAGGGTTTGACCAAAATAAATCTCAGGAAATTCAATAAGATCAAGTGCAAAATTCTGCACTTAGGATGGAACAATCTCATGCACCACTATAGACAAGGGACTGACTGGTTAAGCAGCAGCTCTTCCAAAAAGGACCTCAGGGTTACAGTGGAGAATAAGCTGAATATGAGCCAACAGTGTGCCCTTCTTGCCAAGAAGGATAACAACATACTGGGCTGCATTAGTAGGAGTGTTGCCAGCAGATCAAAGGAAGTGATTATTCCCCTCTATTCAGCACTTGTGAAGCCACATCTGGAGTACTGTGTCCAGTTTTGGGCCCCCCACTACAGAAAAGATATGGACAAGTTGGAGAGTCCAGCAGAGGGTAATGAAAATAGAGGGCTGGGACACATGACCTCTGCAGAGATGCAGAGGGAACCAGGATTATTTAGTTTGGAGAAGAGAAAACTGAGAGGGGTTTTAATAGCAACCTTCAACTACCTGAAGGGTGATTCCAAAGAGGAAGGAGCTAGACTGTTCTCAGTGGTGGCAGATGACAGAATAAGGAGCAATATTCTAAAGTTGCAGCAAGGGAAGTTAAGCTTAGAAAAACTGTAGGAAAAAACGTTCTCACCAGGAAGGAAGTAAAGGACTAGGGGGTCAGTACACACACCCACAGGAGGCCTCAAATGCCTCTAGACAAATGCTCGTAGTATGGGCAACAAGCAGGAGGAACTCATCCTCCTGCTGGCTGACGCCAGCCCGGACATAGTGGGGATTACGGAAACATGGTGGGATGAAACGCATGATTGGGCGGTCAATGTCAAGGGCTATAGGCTGTACAGGAGGGACAGGATAGG
>NW_017728906.1:154379005-154399941 GCF_001723895.1 Crocodylus porosus | reverse complement strand
AGTGACCAGGAATAATGGTCACAAGCTGGCAGAGTGTAGGTTTAGGCTAGCTATCAGGAGGCGCTACTTCACAGTCAGGGCAGCCAGGATTTGGAACCAACTTCCAAGAGAGGTGCACCTTGCTGGGGTCATTTGACCCCAGTATTCTTTCCTGCCATGGCAGGGGGTTGGACTAGATGATCTGCTCAGGTCCCTTCCGACTGTACAAACTATGAAACTATGAAAGGACTGGAAGAGGTTACCTAGAGAGGTTGTGGAATCTCCATCCTTGGAGGTTTTTAGGACCCAGGTAGACAAAGACTTGGCTGGGATGGAGATAGTTGGGAATGGTCCTACTTTGAGTAGGGGGTTGGATTAGATGACCTCCTGAGGTCCCAAATAATCCTAATTTTCTATGATAGACTGTATATTTAATTAAGTTTCCTTGTGCGCAAATATAACGCGAGGGCGTTTTTCACCGTGTGATGGGGGTGGGGGGTATCCTTGTCTTATATTGAGTAAATATGGTATTTTCACTAATGTCTAACTGTGGATTCTCTTAGGCTCAGCTGTATTTCACTCACATTTTCACAGGAGCACAAAGAAATGACAGCCTTGAGGCTCATCCATACTTCCCCAATCTTTTAGGCATTTGAATTTTGCAGCTTGGGCCAACTCTAATGCAAAACATGTTTACAAATAATAGGATTTTTTTCTTCCCCTTTATGCTCAAATCTGTTATAAAGAGCATACTATTAATATCTACTTATTTATAGGTTTTTTTAGGATGCTCATCAATACAGTCTCTGACAGTTCATAAACATTAATGTTAGGCAGCAAAACAATGTTATCTTCTGTTTGCAAATGGGAAATCTGAGCCATGAGTTGGGTAAAGGACTTGCTCTGTGTGAAACAGGAAGTGGGTAGAAGAGCTGAGATTAAAAACCAGGTGCCATGAAAACATCTGTCCTCTCCTTTGTAGAATGCCGAGCTAACCATTAAGAGTTAATGTTTTGTACAAAACATTACTCTACTGGTAGCAGGAAAAATGTTTTGCTAATGTAGGAGAATTCAAAGTTATTTTTGAAGGTACTACATATTCAGTGAATCTTGGAACATTAAAGATTAAAATCCACTCAAAGATTTGGCATAATACATATGTGCTTTACTTCAGTTGCTATAGTTAGATATAGAGCATTTACTCATCTGGTGTTTTTATTCCCTGCTTAAAATACAGAAAACCCTCGGTATTCACGGGTTCAGCATTCACCATTTCAAATATTTGTGAATGCTGAACCCACATTTTAAGTACACTTTAAACACTTACCAGAGCTCCTTGGGAGTTCTGTCCTTGCTGCTGCCGGGCTCCCGCCGCCACTGCCGGGCTGTCGCTGCTGGAGCCATGCCACCCCTACCAGCCGCCAGGACACTGCATTCACGAACGTAGACTGCATTCATGAACACAGTGCCCTATTTGCAGATGTTGCTGTTCATGGGGATCATGGAAGCGCATCCCCTGTGAATGGCAAGGGTTGCCTGTGCAACTGTCACTTAGTTATTCTTTAGCATTAAGAAACTAGAGGGCCCAATATTGAAGTAAAGAGTAGTGTTATTTTCAATCTGTTCTTTCTTTTAAAACCCTAACTTATGCCTTGCTGTAGGTATTCATTTCAAATCCTCCAAGAAACTTGGTGTTACCATTCTAGTACCAAGGATTAGAAAGAAAATTCTCCTTAGTTTGCACTAGGAAAAAATACAATAATTGTTGGCATATCGTCAACGTTAATTATCTCGGATTGATCCATTTGCCTTTGATCTTTGTGAGCCTGAAGAATTCTAAGTACTTTATCAATCATTCATTTAAATTCCTTAGGTAAATCAAATACCTCATTAAATAAAGAAACAAAGAAAGTCTTGATATTCTTTCTTGTGGACTTGTCGCTCAGGATCTGAAAATACACAGACTATTGCTTCTTAGGCTATTCTCAAGAGTTTCATTTTTAAATTGCAAGAGAATTTTATCTGCTCCTGTAACACTAACAGCACTTTCATGTGTGTTACTTTCTCACCAGTCTCATCATGGTTATCTTCAAGGAGCACATTTTGAATCACTAGCTAAAGAAGGTCCAAATAGGAGTAGGGCATTACAATTACTAATGACTGTGAATGTCACATAGCAATGAGACATTGCTTGGGTTTATGGTGATGGGGCAAAAAAAAGGGATTGGAATAGAGAGACTAAATGGATTTGGAAGGAGTCTATGCATATGATGTTGTGTACTGGGGAAGGCGCAAGTTATTAAAGCCTAAGGGTGAAGAGAGGTGCTAGGTACAGTAAGCTATGCTATTCTGACTGAACTTTACATAGTGGACGAGGACTACTTAATCCAACATCTCACAGAGTGTTTTCAGATCATATGGTATAAAGGAGCAATTCCCCCAAGAATATAAAAATGTTTCTATTGTTCAGATATCTAAGAAGAATGGTGATCATTTCGTGTGTGACAATCACTGGGGAGTCTTCTTATTTCTGACTGGCAAACTCCCAGCAAAATCCCAGCAAGAATCCCACGTAAATGCCACATAGCTGAGAAATTTTTTCCTGATAGCCAATGTGGTTTCAAAGGGGAGAGGAACAGCAGATATGCTCTTTGCAGTGAATACAGTAAATATAAGAGAATTGCAGAGAGCATGCTGTGTGTGTCTACTGGGTGTGTCTAGACAAGATGTTTACTGCGCAGTAGCTTGTTACTAGTGTGCAGTAGCATTGCCAGGCATGAATCATAATGCAACACTACATCACAGTAGTAATGAGCTACTGCATAGTAGTAACAAGATACTAATAAGTAAGCGCAGGGCTTGTTTAGTGTAGATATGTCCATTGTGTCTTTGGCCACATATGGGTTTATGTTTCTACTGGGAGAAGTGCTGCTTTCCTGGTAGAAACTGTGATTGTATAAATGTTCACTCAGTTTTTCCCAGGGGAAATGTGCCCTTTCTGGGAGAAAAATCTTCCAGGTGTCAACCTGGATTATCTCCTTTGTGAGAGAAAATCTCTTGCAAGCATGAAAACTTGTACAATCCCCTCCCAGTCTGGTCCAGGAGGGGAGTGAAAATGTAGGGAAAAGGCCCCACACTTCCCCAGACCACAGATTGCCCAGTTAGGGAAATGGACAGGGAACATTGCCCTGCTTCTTCATTCCTCTCCCATAGACTAATCTGGGAGGGGACTGCAGCAGCAAGGGGGGAGAGTTTTGCTTCACTGGTCCAGTTTCCTCCCAGACTGATCTACAGGAGGGGATTGGAGTGCCTGTTCCCCAGACCTGGGTATCGCTTGTCTAGGGAAATACTTTCCCCTTTGCTCTATTCCTCCTGAGAAAGAAGGACTGGAGCAGCTGTTGCTTACCATACCTTTCTCAGGTAAAGATTACCTAGACTTGGGAAGGTGTGAGGAACAGGGGAGGGGGGATATTTTCAGGCTGAATGCCTGTACTGTTTTCTCTCTCAGAAATGTTTCTAGCAGTGGATTTTTCTCGGAAAAATGAGCACCTGTTCATGGCCTTTGTTGATCTTACAAAGGCATTTGATATAGTCAGCAGGAGACTTATGCAACACAGGGTATGTCTACATGTGCAATTGATGTGCCTGAATTTACTGCACTGTAAATTCAGGCTTGTTAAATTGCTCCCAGGCACACATCTATAATGGCAGAGCCTGGCCTGGCCTGGCTTGTCACCAGCTATGCCTGGCTCTGGGACTTCCATGGAGCAGGGGTCTGCACTGGTGTGCTTCTGGGCCTACTGCACACTACATATCTCGAGGTACCAGCATGGTTCGTGACTGCTATGATTCTGGGGCGCATGGAGCATCCCACAGGAGTGCAGGGGTCCCTCCACGTACTTGCCAGTGAACCTGGAAGTGGACCAGAAATACTTCTGGTCCACTTCCAGGTCTGCCAGGGAACACGCTGGAGGGCCCCCCCACCTCCCTGGCTTGGTGGTCAGTCTCAGGGGGACCCTGGGTGCCCCTTCAGACCCAGGAGGCACCAGTCACTGAGCTGGGGAGGTGTGCCCCCACACACACACACACTCCCCGGCGGACCCAGAAGTGAACCAGAAGTGCTTCTGGTCCACTTCTGGGTATGCTGCTGAGCACTCTGGGGAGCCCCCCATGCTCCTGTGGGATGCTACATGCACCTCAGCATTGCAGCATTCATGAGCCTCTGCTAAATGTAGAAAAAACATTTAAAGCTGTCTCTATGTCCAAATCTTTCTGAATCTCTCTGAATTGGTTCAGAGGGTTCCAATTTGATTTGGAGAGATTAAAGGGTCAATTTTTTCAGTTTGGCTTCGGAGATTCGGCCACCGAATCAGGCCAAATCTCCACCGAATCAAATCAGGACCAAAGCTTTGCACAGCCCCAATATGTGTGTGTGTGTGTATGTGTGTGTGTGTATATATGTGTGTGTGTGTGTGTGTATGTATGTATGTATATGTGTATGTATGTATTAGCTGTGTTTCATTTAAACCACAGAAAAATGTAGATTTGGGGTTACTTTTTTAAAACCAAAAATTGGGGATTTTTTAAAATTAGAGAAAACCAGGATCCCTGATGATTACCATGCTGGTGCAGGGCTGTGACCAGTGCACCTGAAGAGTTCTCAGCAAGGGGCAGGAAAGCATCAGTGTGCTCAGCCCCCATCTCTCTATGCCTGCCTGCTCTTTTCTCTCTGAGAGCACACAGCTCAAGGCAGAAAGTAAGGAGCAGGCAGGTATGGGGACATGGGGCCTGTGCACACTTGCCTGCCCTGTGCAGTATGGTGCATTAGTTTAATGTGCTATTTTCTACCTGTATCTATCAATGTTAACAAATGATACATTAGACTAATTCAATACGCAGTAATTGCCATGCACATGCAGACTGTGACACTTTACTGTGCGTTAGGTTAGTTTAATGTACAGCAAAGCATCTTGTGTAGATATGCCCCTCTTATCTAAGCTTGGCTGCCCTGGCAGACTCATTGTAATGATTAGACAGTGTCATGGTGTAAGAGTAATGGAGGATGGATATTGTATAGTTCCACTCTACTCCCAGTAAGAAATGGTGTAGAAACAGCCCATGACCTCACACCTACACTAATTATGTCTTGTTTGCTGTTGTGCTGCCAATTACTTCCTGTGATCTTGATAACAGGCATTTAAACTAGATTCCGGACTGAGGAGAAGCTGTTGAATCCCAGACAGCTGGGAAGACCTTATTAGCAAACTTGTCTTTGCCAATGGTTGTACCTTGGTTGCTCATTCTCAGGAAGGTGTGTGTCAGTGAATGGGCTGTCTCCCTGTTGGTTGTGGCCTGGACCATGAACCACACAAACACCCTTTCTAGGGACACCTTCTAGTTTTCCTTGAGGCAGGTTCCTCAGGGTGCATATGGTGGAAAGCTCATATTGAGTCTTGGTGATGAACATTCTGAGGATCCCTCTGTTGGCCCGTAGGCTTCCCACAACTCAAACAAAGAAGTTTGCATTGCATTGCATAACTGGTTGTACTGTGAAATTCTCCTGACTTTGAATCATGACAGGTAAAACAATAGGTCCTGAATATCCTTGAAAGGTATTTTCTCTGGACAGTGCCTGAGTAAGGAAACATGGAAAACAGGCTGGCTCTTCAGAGCCATACAAATGTAATAAATATACCACTGGATTGATTTGTACCCCAACCTGAAACTGGCATAAGTTGTCATGATCCTCATTAACTGAAGGACAAGCAGATCTAATATTTCATTATGAGAATTACCTTTTTGTCCACAGTGAAGCACAGGGCTTCTGAGGGGTGCCAGTCCACAAAGTTCTTATATGCATCTTTGGCATTGTCATGACGTTTTTAAAGTACTGGTGGCTTTCTTATAGGTGGTTGGCTAAGCCCAGCACCAGAGGAGATGGGAGGAAGTCAGGTAGGGCATGATGGAAACATGGATGGAATCCATAGTTTGCACTAGTAGAGGCATGTAAGTTGTGTATGAATTCTATCAATGTTAGGAAGGAAACCCTGTCATTTTGCTGGAAATAGAGGGCATGTTGGAAGTTTTGTGTCAAAACCAGATACACCAACTCAGTCTGACCATTCAACTGGGCTTGACACCCTGCTCTGGTGATGTGCCTGGGGTGAGCGACTGGAAGCCTAGAGGTCAAGTGATCAAGCCATGTCAGATTCTAACAAATCTATAAGTTCTGTTAAATACCTTGTCACAAGGACAAGAGAAAGAAAGGACTGGACTTGACAGGGTGAGGAGGAGTGCAGGTTTAAATTCATGTATCTGGATTAATACAGTTCTTGTGTGAGAAGTAATAGAAGAATTGTTGCTCTTGATGCGCTGCAATACTAAAAGGCATCCCATGGATCTGGAAAATATTTTTCAGGAAGAGCTGGGCTTTCTTTTGGGCAGGATTCTGAGGCAAGAAATGCCACACAAAATGTACAGAAGTGCATCCTGCTGAGATGTACCAGTGACAGAACATTGCACCGTTTTGCAGTATTTCTATGATAACTTCCCTTCATTGTATACTAGGAAGGAATAGAACAGCTTTCACATTGGACTACAGGAAGATGAGACAGTGGTTTGTGCATGGAGCTGCCAGGCTCTAGGTAATGGGTTATCAGGAATTGAATTAGTATTGCTTACCTATGAAAGAGACATATTGTGTGAATACAACACAAGCCATAATGATAGGAACTTGCAAAAACTGGCACCATGGAGGGAGATGTCAAAGAAACCCAGCATGGAAAACTGGCTTGCAAAGGGATACAGCTTAGACCTCTAGGATACACATCCATAGAAAGCATAGAATCTGTTTAGACTTGGTTTAGCCATCCTAATCTGAGTACTCTGCCTTCCCTGTATTCCAGATAATCAATGCATTCTAGAAATTATCATTTGTCTTATTTTAGAATGATTGCCTGCCTTGTTGCATTCACTTCTGCTTAAATTCCTTTCCTTAAAAGGGACCAAGCTGGCATCAGCACCTGAGCCAGCTAGAGGTCATTGCTAGGTTCCTGGAAATGAGACATAGTGGGCACATCTACATGTGTAATTTTAATGTGCACAAAAACTCCAGAGTTTATTACTCCACAGTTTTTTGCTCCTGGGTATGCCATTTGACCATGCACCCGAGATCCCCAGGGGTTCAGCCTGCCAGCACAGGGCTGCTCCAACCAGGTTCCACATGCTGTGGATCAGCTGGCTGGGGCACAAAGGTGCTTCACAGTGGGGACTGCCTGTCAGCTAGCCCCACACTGAAGCACCCTGTGCCTCAACCAGCCGAGGCAACATCTACATGTGTACTGCTGCACGTAAAAAAATTCTGCATCAGGATAGTACTTGTATTTTATAGGTACTACCCTGCTGCAGAGCTTATTAGTTTCATGTGCTCTAATTGGGACACACATGTAGACACCAAGATGTTTAGTGTGCAGTTAATTAGGCAACTGCACAGCAGACTTCTCATGTAGATATGCCCACTGTGAGCTAAAGGCCTGGTCTCAGAGTCAAAGGAGCCACAGGTTCACCCACTATGGAAGGTATGCTTGGTTTGTCCTAAGGGTGTATTTGGAGAAACCATGTAAAGGCCCAAACAAGAAATCGCCAGCAGAATTTCTAGTAGTAGTGACTATAGGTCTGGTTGAGGATTTCAGGAGACAGATCCAGAGGTCCATGAGGTACCATGAGTGGCCTCAGTTGCCATATGGATGGCCTTGAGCTAAATGGGGATTCAGTTAGCTTTAACAAAGCTCATTCATGCTGCTGTCAGAAACTCCCAAATCTGCCAGTTCCATAGAGGGCAGGTTGGCAGGACAGAGCAGCACTGAGAGCATTTATGCTTGCATTTGATCTGGGATCAATTTACTTGCAACTTGTGAGTAAATGCTTCTGGGCAGGAGCCTACACACGCAGGGACATGGCAGCAGATTTGCTGCTCTTAGCATCAAGCTACTGGCATTTCCTGCAGCCCTGCAATGGGTCCTGCCACCACTGGGGGGAGTTTGAGGCTCTGGCTGCAGCTGCCAGCAGCCAACAGCCATCTTGAAAAGGCAGTCCCGCTCTCTGCTGCCTAGCTAGCTACTTCCCTGGGCAGGAGCACCATGCACAGTGCAGGGGCAGCATGCAGCAACTCTCTCCTCACTGTTTCTGCCTCCCTGCACCATGGCTGCTCCAGCTCCTGCCACTGACAGCAATGATCAGAACCCTGGGCTCCTGCTGGCCACTGTGCTGGGCCTGCTGCACCAACTGCCAGCTGGCCCATGGCTGTCTGGGCCCTCCCAGCTCCACCATGCACAGTGACCGCCTGCCTGGCCACAGCGCACCATCCCAGGGCCACCAAGCAGCTGCTGCCTGGATCCTGTCTAGCTGGCTGGACCCCAGCAGGGATGCTGACAACAGGCTGCTGGATGCCACTGCCAGGGTCAGCCTTGCCCTCCTTGGCTTTCAGCCCCACCTCTGGGATAAGTAGTGGCTGGAGGCATTCCAGATGACCTGGACCACCTTCCAGGTGGGTGGCACTTAGGTGACTGCCAAAGCCAGGATGGTGTCCAGCTCCTGGCAGTCATCCATGGCCTACACTGTCCTGCCCAGGACTGCAGTTTGCTCCCACAGAACTGCTACCCACTCGTGCTTCAGGGACAGGAACTGTGCCCACAACTCCCAGTCTGCCTGGTCCCATGTGTCCTCATGGGCCACATCCTCCACCTGCCAGGCCTGTGCATCCATCTAATGGTCCTCTGATGCTGTCACCAGCCAGTCCAGGAGGATGGTGCAATCCTGGATCTGCCTCTGGCGGAGCTGGCACATCCACAGGTCCCTGCCCGCGGGTAGTACCAACCCTGAGGCCACATCCTGGCATCCAACTATAGACTCTTCCCCCGCATGCAGCTGCAGGTCCTGCAGAGCCATGAGAAAAGAAATTGTTTGTGAGTTTGCAACATTTCTCAGATAAGATGCTTTGTACCAGGGGCTGTACGCTGCATGGCCTCAGATCCAATGTTGGGCATGCATGGATGCCCAGTAGGGCTGTGCAAAGCTTCAGTCCATGATTTGATCTGGAGAAGTCTTGGCCTGATTTGGAGACCGAATCTCTGAATCCAAATAAAATCAGGAGAAGACAAAAACCCTCTAAATCGATTTGGATGCTCTGAATCAATTTGGAAAAGATTTGGAGATTCAGAAGGCAGTCTTTCAGGGGAACAGAAACTGAGAAGAGGGAGAGGGAGTGGGGGGGAAGACTGACCTCTCTAGCTGGTCAGTGACTGTGATCTTTCCCTGAGCCCCCTTCTAATCACAGTGCTCTGGGGGAGGGATGTAGAAACAGCATATAAGCCTCTGTCTGCAAGCTTTCTGTGCCTTTTATGAGCTGTTTCTGCCTGGGCAACAGCATCTGAAAGGAACTGGACTGGATTGGCTTCCTACCTAGTCAGTCTCCTGCTACTTCTCGTTTTTGGAAAGGATTGGTTATAGCTTACTAACTAGATTCCCTCTACTTATAGTTATCCAATACATTTCTTTCAATTTATAGTTGTTCTTGGTTTTTTTCCCCAACACTTTTTAAAAAGAAAGCTGTGTTTTTCCTGGCAGTGTGATCCATCACTGTGCAGGGAAGTGCATACATTATACACACCCACACACAGACATCATAGAAGAAGAATTCAGATATTATTACAACACAGAAGTAGTCAGACATTCATAGAAGAAAAAGAAGAAGAGGTTATATATAGTTATTAATATTATTAGTTATAGTTACATACAGACTAAAGACAACACAGAAGAAGTTAGAGATTCAGATTAACACAACACAGAAATCAGACACTCAGTCATAGAAGAATAAGAGATTACATTAGTTACATACTGTCACAGGGCTCTCAGGCATCCTGTGACTGAGACTAGGAATAGCTTGGGAGAGACCCCTAGGGGTGGAAAAGGGGAAGCACAACTGTCAGTTACTAGGATTGTGCAGGTGCTGGTTGCCCTAGCAACCAGGGAAGCCGGGAGCCAGGAAGGGGTGGAACTTAGCCCTTCTTAAGCCCAGCTAGAAGGCCAGGAGTTCAGTTCCCCTCTGGCGACCGCAAGAGCAGGAGCTCTGCGGGTGAGCTGAGCAGCCCGGGTCAAGGGTGCAGCCTGACCATGCTGACCGGCCGCAATGATGCAGGGGAAAAGGGAACTTGGATGGAGGTAAGGCGGAGCCTCCATAGAGTGGAGCTGGGTCTATGAGCTCGGGGCTTATGATTACATTACGAGCCGGTAGGCTTCTGGTTATGTTGTAGCCACTTGGCTCATGATTTTTGTTGCTGTTATACCGGAGGACTGGGTGAGGCTGTAGGGGTGTGAGGAGGCCTCACGGTGGCTCCCCAGTAGCTGGGGGGTTCCCGGTGCCCAGAGGGGGCACAGTGAGCAGCGCCACAGTGGGCACAGCATTTCGAGTACCGGAGAGGCGCTCGGTGTGTGGGGGTTGTAGCCCAGCTGTGAATGGGCGCTCAGGCCCTAGAGGGGGCAAGAAGCCTGAGAGGCGCGGCATAGGCCCTGGAGGGGGCAACCATCCCGAGAGGCGCGGCTTAGGCCCCAGAGGGGACAACGGGAGCGAGAGGTGCAGAAAAGGCCCTAGAGGGGGCAACGAGTGCAGGAAGCGCACGACAAGCCCAGACGAGGGGCAGTAAGAAGCCCGAGAGTGAGAAGGGCGCTGACGACCCAAAAGGCGAAAGAAAGGGCTGGGACCCGATGCTATGTCCCGGGGGAGGATCATTCTGGCAACAACTGCGAGGCTTGGGCTGCGGTGCAGGAAGAAGGGAGCTGCAGACAACGCCCCCGACCTTCAGGGCGCACATAAATGGGCAGCCTCCCGCTAGGTTTCATCATTCTTCACTTATGAACAAGATCAAGATGTGGCAGGCGGGAATAGGCAGGCGGTGGGCCCATTGCAGAAATCTGGAGCTGCACGTGCAGAGAGGCTCCAAAAGTGAGACTCCTGTCACACACACACACAACAGTAAACACAACACAGAAGAAGTCAGAGATTCAGATTAACACAACACAGAAGTCATAGAATCACAGAAGAAGAGATCAGATTATATATAGTTTTTATTAGTAGTTATAGTTACAATTAGACTACAGACAACAAAAGTCAGATAGAGATTCAGATTAACATAACACGGAAGTCAGAGAGTCATAGAAGAAGAAAAACATTATTTTAGGTACACACACAACAGTAAACACAACATAGAAGCAGAAGTCAGACAGTAAATACAATACAGAAGAAGTCAGACACAGTCATACATCAGAGAGAAAAAAGAAGACATATACTATTACTTATACACATGGAGAGAAGAAGAGATATTACAGCTGCACGTGCGCGCACACACACACACACACACATTTTACAGCACAGGAAAGGTCAATATGAAGTATGCTGGAAAGGCAGGTGCCAGGTCTTCTGGCAGGGGAGGGCAAGGGGCTGGAGGGGATAGGGGGAGAGCTGGAGCTGCAGGTCCTGTCCTCCCCTCCCCCCCAACATAGACACATCTTCTTTCCTGGCAGCCATGAGTCTTCTGCTGTCAGTGGAAGCAAGGAGGTGGGAGCAGTCCCTGCACGTGCACAACCTCCTGTAACTCCAGAAATAGGCACCAGCCACAGAATGAAAGTCTTCTCCACTCCAATTTTATCTTCTGGCAAGAGCTTCCCACTGCCAGAGGAGGAGCTGGATTTGCAACTAGGGCACCTGAGCACCCTAGCTAAAGAAATTCTGGGGACAAAGGGAGAGTCTGAGTTTGTGCTCCACACACCTCAAAGTTTCCCTAGAACCATGTCTCCTTGTCAGGAAGGCACCTCAGAGGAGGTTTTGGAGGCAAGTGGCTCAGCTGAGTCAGCTCCTCCTGTTGTTGTGCCTCTGCCTGCTGAGGAGGGGGATAAGGCAAGATCCCCACCCTCAACCCAGAAGTGGGTGGGGTGGGGGGGAGTGTAGCATGGGATCATTTTGAGGTGGCAGATCATCCCAAATATGTTATCTGCCAGCACTGCCGAAGACAGATTAGCCAGGGCAAGGAGGCGAAACACTTCACCACCATGGTGATGCTGCTGCATCTCAGGAGGCAGCACTTCTTTGCCCTTCTTCCTCCGCAGCCTGGTACCAGTGGGATAGTCTCCCACTTGCTCCAAAGCCCCCATGACCCCATATTGGAGGCAGACCACCCTGGAATGGTGGGGGAAAGCCACAGACAAAGCGGGGCATGTTGCAAGCGTGAATGAGATCACCCAGAGCATTGGGGAGATGCTTGCTTTGGATGGTCAGCCCTTCTCCTTAGTTAAGTGGCCAGTGTTCAGGCAGCTTATGGTGCTTGTGGCCCTATCTTACCAAGTGGCCACACACACCACCTTTGGCTGGACAGTGGTGCCCTCCCCGTATGAGGCATGCAGGGAATACTTGAGGGAGGAGCTGCACAAGGCAGGGCCACAGGTAGCCTTGCACTTCACCTCTGACATCTGGAGCAGCCGGGGTGGAGATCATGCCTACCTCTCCCTCACAGGAGACTGGTGCAATCAATCAGGCTGTCGGTGGCATCTCCTTTAAGCCAAAGTGATGGATGAGTCCCACACGGCAAGGGAGATCATGGTGGCCATGAACCACATGGTACAAGGGTGGCTCGTTGGGCAGGGTGAACTCTCCTGCAGGTTCATGGTCACCAACAATGGGGTCAAGGCGGTCCATGATGCCAACTTTGTTGGCGTCTGCTGTGTGGCACACAAGCTGCACCTCATAGTCAGGGATGCCTTGGAGGGGGACAGGGCTGCTGGTGATGGTGCTGTCACTACCACTCAGCTGATTTCAGAATGCAGGAAGTTGGCAGGCTAAGTCCACTGCAGCATCAAGGGGGGCAAGATGCTATGGAAGAAACAGGCAGAGCTGAGCATCCCACAGCACAAAATCATGCAGGATGTGGAGACTTGGTGGAACTCCACATACCAGATGCTGGGAAGGCTGGTGGAGCAACAGCAGGCTATCCATGAGATGGCCTTGCTTGGGGAGAGTGGGACCCTTAACAGAGCTGAGTGGGATACCATCTCCCAGATCTTGGTGGTCCTCAGGCCCTTCCTTGAGGCCACTGAGACCCTTACTGTTGGTGATGCCCTCCTTGGCCAGGTGATCCCCATAGTGAGGGAACTTGAAAACCAAATGGAGAGGTTCCAGGGGATCAATGTTCCTGGTTGGGGCAAGCTGCTGTCACCAGACACGCAGGCACTGGTGAGGTGGCTGAAGGACGGCATCAGGAGATGGCTAGATCCCTTGTAGTCCAGTATTGTCCACATGCTGGTGAGCATGTGTGACCCAAGGGTGAAGGAGAGCATGTGCACCAAAACCCTTGATCACTGAACACAGGTGCTGGTCATCAGAGTCAGGGAGGCAGAAGGGCAGAGACAAGGGGATGTGGAAGAGGGGGATCCACTTTCCCATACCAGCACTCCCAGCACCAGTGCCTGCCAGTCTCCTCCACTCCAGCTGCTTGCAATGTGGGCCAAGGGCATGGTTTCAATGTTGGGGTCCAGATACACCAGACCCCAGAGTCAGGCAGGTAGCACTGAGACTTCAGTGGATACCTATCTTGCCGAGGATGTGGAGCCACTGGACTGAGACCCCCTTGGTCTACTGGGCAAGCCACAGCCAGATGTGGCAGGATCTGGCCATGGTTGCCCATGAACACCTGTCCTGTCCACCAACCAGTGTTCCAAGCGAGAGGGTGTTTAGCATTGCTGGGGATGTAGTGACACCCCACCACACTGCACCTGCTTGGATCCTGGTTTGGTGGAGCAGCTGGTGTTCCTGAAGGTGAACCTCCCACTGCTGGGGTTCCCCAACATCCACCTGCAGACAGAGCGAGCTCTCAGAGCTGGAGGGAGCATACACTGCATCACCAGCCAGCAAGGGAATTACATGTCCCTGCTGAGCTCCCATGCCAAAATGAACTTGGAGGTATGGGCTGGGACTGTGGGGAAGGAGGAGGTTCCAGGTCCTGGGCATGACCACTAAAATTGCACTCTGCCAGGATCAGGGAGGCCTGGTGAGACTGGTGGCAGCATGGCAGCCCCAGGAAATGCCAGGACCAAGGATCCCCCTGGTGAAAGTCAGGTAGGAGGTGCCATAACTTACAGCTACCACATGCATGCACACAGTTTTGGTTAGGGAAAGCCCAGACCCGTCACAGGCCTGTGGCTTACAGTGGAGTTATGAGGCTCCAGATGAGCTCAGCTTAGCTGCCTAGGATGCCAGTTTTTGGCTTGAAAAACCCTTTGTCAGGCTGAGGAAGCACCTACAGTTGGGGGGTGTGTGTGTGTGCTGTTCCTGGATGGAAGGAATAGTAAAGCAGCCAGAGGCTGGCATGCAATGCAGGCAAGAAAGCCAGTCAGTGAAAATGGAAATGGAGGCATCAGGAGCTGAAGGACAGGCTGGGGTCGGGTGGGGAGGGGGATGTTTACAAACCACTTTTCAGACCTGGGCCTACGAACTTCACTTCATCAGCCTCCTAGGTAGTAGGTCCAAAAACTCGTGGACTCAGTGTAGACGTTGGAATTCTGACACACTACAACCTGCCAGACATCTGATTCCCCAGTTACCTCTCCACTTTTACCTGCGCTGCTACATTTCCCTTCTCTCCCGACCCCAGCCTGTCCCTCAGCCTCTGACACCTCCGTTTCCATTTTCGCTGACTGGCTTTCTTGCCTGCATTGCGTGCCAGCCTCTGGCTTCTTTACTGTTCCTTCCATGCAGGAGCAGCACACGCACACCCCAACTGCAGGTGCTTTCTCAGCCTGATGAAGGTTTTTTCAACCTGAAATCTTGCTAAGCTATATTTCTGTAACTATTCAGTTGGTCTGCTAAAAGATACCAGATTAGATTGACCCAAAGGACCTTGTCTGCCAGTGCCATGTCCTTAGACCAACACCCCTAGCACCTGACCAGAAAGGTGCAGGGCTCTGGGCACATCTAAGCCCCAGGGCTGGGGCTGGCAGGGAGAGTTCACTGGCAGCTGCTGGAGAAGAAGCTCCTGCAGGAGAGGAAAGAAGGGCTCTGTGACAGTTTGGGTGCTTGAGATGCTGCTGGTGCTACTGTGCTGCTCCTCACTAAATTATTATTTTACCTGTTGTTATTTAAAGTGGTGGACCAGGTTGAAGCTGTAGGGGAGGAGGAGACCTCATTGGGGCACGCTACTGTGTCGTGTAGAGGCCCCATTGCCAGTGAGGCTTGCCTTAACACAAACATAATCACCCATGTCATGAGTTTTGCTTGTCAGCAGCTTGAGGTGCAGTGTCTGAGAAACCCCTGCACCTTTCTCCTTGAAAGCTGGTAGGCTTCATGGCCTCAGCAGGGGCTGCCATGCCTGCAGTTTTCACCCTTCTTTGCCTTAACACACACGGCACGAGTTTTGCTTGTCAGCAGATTTGAGGTGCAGTTTCCCAGAAACCCCTGTGCCTATCTCCTTGACACAAGGCAGACTTCATGCCTTCAGAAAGGGATACTGGCCCTGCAATTTTTATCTGAATCAGCCAACAAATGACAAAGCTATAGTTATTTCAGTGATTTCCCCATTACAGTCTATGGCTGAATCTTTGAATCTCTCCAAACTGGGGCCGAATGTTCCAAAGCTGATTCGACTGAATAGATTCGGGACAGTGATCCGCATCTCTAAATCAAATCACTGTCCTCCAAATTGGCTGAATCCAAATCTGAATTGAGTACTTCCCTATTCGCACAGGCCTAGTGCCCAGGGACCATGGTAAGTCATTCGGGCAGGGCCTGGCCCTCAGTCCCCACTCAGTTGCCAGGGGCAGGTGGGCTGCTGGGTGCTGGCCAGAGGCAGCCTGCCTCCCTCACCCCATTCCCAGGGAAGGACAGGTCAGGCTCCCAGCAACACCTGCTGCCATAGCTCCAGACCGCACCTACCCTCCCCCACCCCCGCAGGCCAGCCGCTCTTCTGTGCTGCTGCCAAACCCATGCTGCCTGGGCTTGGGGGCATGAGGCTCCCAGAGAACTGGGATGAGGAACCACTCATGCCCCCACCCTCCCCTCAGGGGACCTTTCTGGGGAAACACCCCAGGGCCAGTTCCCACCTTGCACCAGTGCTGTGCCCCAAGCATGCAGCTCGTGCACATGTTGTGGGCACTGTGTGTTTGTGTGGGCTGAGTGGTGCCCAGCGCACTACACCAGGGTGAGCAAAATACAGTCCACAGGCCAGATCTGGCCCATGGAGGGGCTTTGTCCAGCCCATGGCAGGTACCATCATCCTGCCTGGCCCAGGTGTCATCCCATGGTGGCACCTCCTCGGCATGCAGTGGGGCTGGGGCAGCTCTGCACTGGAATGGCTTTCTAGGCAGCCCAGGCATTAGCAGCTGCTGGGCCCAGCCCCACAGTACTGGTGGGGACCCGCGCGCAGTCCCACCCTATCCCACGCCTGCAGCAGACTCGCCTGCTCACACTGAACAGCTGCAGCAGCAGCAGCAGCACTGGCAGGGCAGGAGTGTGCTCCCCACGAGGGAAAAGCAGCCCCTCCCCCTCAGTGCTGCCTGCTGCTCCATGGAGCCCAAGCTGGGCTGGCCTGTGGCTCCTCTGTGCTGCCCCCACGCCCTTTAGGGCAGCCCAGAGGCAGCGGTGACCGCGCAGGACAACCCGGGTCCCCAGGTGACAGCCAGAATGTCTCAGTGCTGCCCAAAGGCGTACAGCCTCAGGCTGTGCCCCCGGCATGCAGCACAGGAGGTACTGGGTCTGAGGCAGCTAGGGCCATGCTGTGAAGGGGCTCTCATCAACAGGCCCTGAGCACCCAATGGCTGCTGTGGGGAGGGCTGTGCGCCCTGTGGGGGTTGGGCAGGGGCCCCACCCCTCCCAAGCAGTTCCCCCTGTACCCACACAGTCCCCCCTACACACAACCACCCCCACCCCCACCTCCCTAGGTACTGGAGATGGAGCCTGCACTGCAAATATGAAGCAGCCTTGCTCTGCTCCTCTTTGCCCAGCACACTACAGGAGCATGCCCTGCCCCATTTTTCTGCAGGTTTTTGTTTTTTTGGTACCTGGAAATCCGGGTATCAAATTTAGAGTCTGCACTGCAAATATGAAGTATAAGGAACATTTTTTTGTTCCCAGCGTGCCTCTTGCTGCACCTCAAACTGCTTTGAGATGCCGTAACAGGCACATGCACGCTTGTCTGGATGCGCCCAATGGCCGCATCTAGATGAGCGCAGCTGTGTGGTATGTGGCATCGCAAATACATCTGTGGCTCCACATACACCACACTCAGATGTTCTCTGTGCTGCAAGGGAGCGCTGCCCATGCATGCACTGCTCCACTGTTTTTTCTCTTGGTTTCTTTCTTATTTTGGTTTTTTTGTATGCCATGTTCTAGAGATTATAACATGACCTTGATGATTTTTTTTAGCAGAACTCTTTGATATTGCTGAGAAATCAGCTGCCATGCTATTAGACAACAATGACCGTAAATATCTTGACAGTTACATTTTGCTGCTTCAAAGAAAAGGTTGACATGCTTTCTGGGCTTTTGCATGTTAGTATGCTTCCTCTGATTTTGTGCTTCCAGACTGATGCCACTTGTTGATGCAACACTGATTCCTGGAAACTAATTTTTATGTCTGTGTGGTTCACTGCTACTGCACGGTAGTGTTGGGGGGCACTAACCATGATGTGATGCTACTGCACAATAGCTTGTTGCGACTGTGCAGTAGCATCAGAACAAAAACGTGCAGAGACACTACTGCTCGGTAATGCCGGTTACTGCGCAGTCACTTAGTTATTGATTATGGAAGTACTAAATGACTGTGCAGTAACAACTGCACAATTCACCACTTGTGTAGACATAGCCAATATGCTTTAGCTTATTTTAATGCACATGAGCTAAATACCAAGTTTTTTAGTGACACTTCAATGCATATTAAAAAAGGCTAATGTGCATTAAAGTGCATGTATAGATGTGCCCCCAAGTGTAGAATCCAAACCCAGAGCTGGCAAGTAGGCTCCCCTGCAGTGCCTGGGGTGGGGGTAGGGTTGGCACCTCAGGGCAGGGGCCAAAAAGCCCATACATTAGGATGAGGCATTAGGAAATGCAAAATTCAGCTCCTTGCCTAAACTCCTTCTTTCTAGTTTCTGTGCCTGAGTCAGGGCTGCAAAACATTGTTTTTGTCCCCTTGGGATCCTGAGCCATGAGATTAGGCACGTACAGGTTTTTGTTCAAAGTAAACAGAGCTCACTGTTTTCTTTTTAAGCACATCCAGAGAAGGAGTGTACTGGGGGGCAGGGATGTCAGCCACTTCTGATATAATAGTCTAGTAGCTTAGAGCACTTACCCAGGAAATGGGAACCCTAGGTTTAGTTCTCTTCTTTGGCTGAGAGAGTTTAAATCTGTATCCCCCATCTTCCTGGAGTGTCCTGACCACTTGATGAGAAACTAGTCCACACTATCAGTGGATGCCGATCCAGTATGCTTCAAAAAACACATGATTCATGGGGCCAAAACAAGAAAGCACAAAGGGGATCTTAGCTCAGCCAGGAGAGTGAGGGCTAGGTTCTGGTTACTGTTCCTAAGACTCTTTCTGTTTTTTTTATCCAATGACTATTTAATGCACAATACATTGAAAGTGATAAAAGCAGACACCAGAAGCCAAGATTTCCCCCTACCCTCTGAGGTGAATGCCCTAATAGTCCAATCCAAACTCACTGTGAAACCATTGCAAAGTCACCTGGTAATGTCTGGTATCATCTATGATTTTGTACCAATAGTTCTAATACAGGAAAGACTCAGTTTTTTGCGCAGCCCTACTAGAGATTACCTCTATAGGACCCCTGGCACACATTAGTTTATTAACATGATGCACTTGGGACTGCACTGGTTAACTGGGCACCCAGGTTTCTTCTTGCTACTGTAGGGGGATCTGGGATCATGGAATCATGCCTGGAATCATGATGGAATTCCAGGCATGATTCCGCAATCCCAGATCCCAAAACTGTGTATTCTGCCGCACACATGTGGCATAGCAGGAGGTGTGATTGTTGATATCATGATCTCAGACTCCCCCTACACTAGCAAGTAGAAACCGGGGTGCCTAGATAACTGGTGCAGTCCCCAGCTTGGGACTGCCAATCAGGTTATTGTCGATCTCAGCCCTAGGACTGCATCAGAGCAATTTCCACAGTACAGTGCAGTGCTGGGACTCAGATCACTGTCTCTGGGACTGCACTGGGGATGGTCCCAGAGCCCCGCCATGCAGCTAGGGCTGGTGGGGACCCTGCCACACATTCAGTTTAAGGTGTGAGGAAACCAGCCACAAAATAATTACACATATTTTGTGGAATAATTTTGTGGCTTATTTCCTGTTTTCTTGTGCCATTAATTGCATAAATTTGTGGCCAGGTTACTATTTAAGATGCAATTAACCGGGGTAATCACAAGTCAGTATAATGTCTGCCAGGGGCCTGGGGCTTTGCAGAATTGCAGTCATGGCTGTAATTCTAGCAAGATATTCTAGTGCCACAGCACAGAGAATTAAGGTTTAAATAGCTTGTTCTTGTCACCAGCCATCCCCTACACCAGCCCATTTATTTGAGGCATGTGAATTTTTAGAGTGTACCTACCCAGTGCTTTGTACTTCAGTAGTCCATTAACAGCTACCTTCCTCCTCATACCATGCCTCATGCTTCTCTCCCATCTTCATCTTGCCCTTCCTTTACTCACTCACAGCTCCACTCCTTCCTGTCTGGCTTTTAACATGATTTGCTCTCCAAGAGGGCCATCTGCTTGTTATGTTCTTTTTTAGATGCTGCTTACTTATGACTTCAAATGATATCTATGGATCTATTCACTCATTCCACACACACCCCGCCCAAGCTTCCTTGTGTACTATAGCAATAAGATTCATATAGATTTTTCACCAGGCAATGCTGCTAAACATCCCAATAAATTCAGCAGCAGATGCCTGGGGTAAAAAAGAGTTTCATCTTTGCTGCACAGTTGCCAAAAGCTCACCATCACCACCCAATACATCTCAGCCACTTATTCGCTATCTGGTAGCAGCTGCAGTCAAGCAACTGCTCCAGAAGCAGCAGAGCCAAGCATCCAAATACAAGATTTGAGTAAGTTTGTATCTTTTGGACCAAAGTAGCAAAGAAAGGCATTAGAACAGCTGGTGGCTGGGGAGAGGGGCAGCTTTCCCATCCACGTGCTAGGATTTCAAAGCACAATATTTGAGGGTGTTAAAAGGCGTGCACTTGACCTATGTATGTCAGAGGTAAGTGATGGGGCAGGCCTTCCTGACGTATTGATTAATCATGGAGTAGTGCACAGGAATCAACCACAAATGGGCTCATTGTACTAGGCACTATACAGACACAGAGCAGTAGGCAGCCCCTGCCCAAAACAGTTCCCAATTTAAATAGACCAGAGAGAAACAAAGAGCGGGAAAAGGGTTGAACAAGCAAACAGAATAGGGGCATGGTAGCAGCCAGTGGTTTTGCGTGGGATCTTTTTGGTGGCCTTTTGTTGGGGGGAGTTGTAGCTAGATGGAAAGACAGGGGAGAATGTGAAATGGAAGGAGACATGGCAGGGGAAGAAGGAGGAGATATCAAGAACAGCCAGAGTGAAGCTGTGGGGAAGGTTATGTCTACACCACCATTGCTGGTGCACTGCAAGGGGGGACATGCACCTGAGAAGCTGGGGAAACACTGGGGTGATTAGTCCATGCTGAACGCTGTACTGTTACAGCTATGCTGTGCTGGGTACCTGAGCTAACTAGTTTAAAGCCAGCTTGGGTCCATTGGTGTCACACTGCCGGCATAGATTCATAGACATTAGGGCTGGAAGGGACCTCGGGAGATCATCAAGTCCAGCCCCCTGCCCAAAGGGCAGGAAGTCAGCTGGGGTCATA
>NW_017728906.1:154352197-154378994 GCF_001723895.1 Crocodylus porosus | reverse complement strand
AACCCTCTGGGTCCGACCACGAAGCCAATTTCCCAGCCAGCGGATCGTGGTGGAGCCAAGGCCACAACTGGGCAGTTTGGCCAAGAGGTGATCATGGGATAAATGGCATACGCAAAGAGAGTGGAGGGAAAGTAGAAGCTGCAAAGATAGAACAGCCAGAGAAGATCTGATCAAACCTGTAGAAATGCCATGGCTGGCACTGTTACCACTAGGCCCTGCTGCTAGTTCAGCATATGCTCTTGCTCAGTTTCTATAGCAAGGGGCTATTTCCCCCTTGGAATTTCCTTCTTCCCCAGCTCACATGGCTTAGGGGTGGAGGGGCCTTCACTGTCTAATGTACCTGGAAGGGCAGTGGGGCCCAGGGGTTCTGACAGGTGCTGCCTTTTCCCCAAGGTGTGCCCATGCAAGCTGGCTTTAGTAGATTCATGTGCTGCTGTGGGAGATCCATTTATCTTGCAATTTTAATTGGCAACACCATCTCCCCTCTCACAAAGTTATAGGAGCAGCTTGCTCCAGGCATCATACTTAACTGGGTAGATAGCCCCCTTAGTGGTGCATGCAAACCCCTCCCTGCCCTACACAGCTCAGAGGGAATGCCTGGTCAGGCCAGTAAGTGCACCTGCCCTTGCTGTGTCCATCAGTGCAGAAAGATGGCCTGTCTCATGGATTTGTGCTTGGTGCCTAGAAGGGCAGCAGCGTGGGAACAAGCAAAGGAATCCCAACCCCACCCCTCCTTGTGGGGAAACCACAGAACAACAATTAGAGGAAGGCAATGGAGCAAAATTAAAGGGAGAGAAGCTGAAGGGCAGAGGCAACATTTTTGTGGACTTACGTGGCACAGAAAAAGGAATTGCGGTGAGGAGGCTGAAAGGTAAATTATGCAACCATCTGCTGAGCTCCATAGCCAGGGGCTGATGCTTGTTTTTCTTGTAACAAAACTAAACATGGAAAATTCACAGTCCTGGCATGGAAAACAATGCTACGCGCTCTTCCACTTCACCAATTTAGCCCCCAACTTCTTCCATAGTTATCATGCACATTCATTGCAGCACGTTAAAAGATCCAGATTTTAAGACAAACAAAAAATATATAATTCATCCCCCTGGGTGAACCAGATCCAGAATAATAACAGTTGTATAAAACAGCCTCTTGGTCTTCCCTTGATAAAGCTGATCTTCTATTCCTAAAGTATGTGGCTTTCTAGGTGTCCTGTCACTCTCAGCACAACTCTGTAGAAAAGTGCTTTGAAGTAGGACTGGGCAGATTTAAGAATACAGCAGTGTATTGGCTACATGTAGTGACTTGTCTGTGTACCAGGAAGGCTAAAGCTTTTGTTAAAAAAAAAAAAAGAGAGAGCGTGAAAGTGTGTGCTATAGCTGCCAGGATATTTATTTAGCTGCAAAAAATGAGATTCAGGACAACCTTTTGTTACTACAGGTAGAGTGTGCCAGCAGATACGCAGCTCAATCCCAAGCATGACTTTGAAATTTGAAAATTTATTGCCATTAGTGTAACATTCTACACGTCCCACCAGACATGGCACAGGAGCAAGAAAGAACATGTCAGCTTCCAAATCTAAGTCACAGCAGCTTTGGTTTGTAAACCAATCAGGCTGCTCTGTCAGTGGCTCTGTGCTTAAAGGATGAACAGGAGGACAGAGTGGCAGAATGCATGCTTATCTCCAGATCTGCAAGCACAGAATAATGAAATGCTGCACTAATGCACTGTGATGGGAGCTGGCTCTGGTTTGTACAGCGATAGAATGATTGCCTACTTTTGCTCTTAGAGGCAAATGTCCTCCCACAGCACTTATTTTCAGATAGATCAGCGCTTTTTTGTGACAAAGGTGGATGTTGAGTTCTCAAATGGTGATAAACAGGTGAAGTGAATGGGAAAAAGTAGCACCTGTCTTCATGGAGGGGTAGGCATGTAGAAAAGAATCTAGTAGTGGATCCTGCTTCAGTGATCATGGGGATCTGTGTAGGTCCCTTCCAGCCCCACAGTTCTATGATGAACGGCGATGGTTTTGTTGCTGCTGTTTAAACCTTTGCATCAGAGTAACATAGTTTTCAGAATAACCACCAGATGGCACTAGCAGCTTTTATACATCCAACTCAGTTACATCCCAAGCAAGGAAGGCAGAGTTGGTAATACCCTCTGCAGAAACCTTGATCTCATCAATTATCACACTGAAATACTTTGCAGACATGGAGGTACCTGAATGCTTGGAGACAGCTATTAGTCTAGACTTGCAGTAGGAATTTCCCTAACGGTCACCAAGGTTGGTAGCCATGTTAGTCTGAAGTCAGGTGGAAGGTAGGGCAGGGTGGCACCTTAGGCTATGGACAGAAGTCACACAAAAAATAGTTTAAGTTATCAGAAACTGATTTGAAACTGTAACAGAACAGAAGTTCAGTGCACACAAGCCACTTTCAAAGTGGCCAAAACTGGTTCAAGATAAACCTTGGTTACATGTAGTATCAGATTTTGCTGATTGAGATCAAACTGGTTTATGGAACTTCTGTCCCAGACCCCTTCCTGGTTCAAGTTAAATCAGAGTCCCCCAGCATCCCAGGATGCTTTGCAGCCTTGGGCTGGCCTGTGCTGTCTGCTCTGGCGGAGCAAGGTTGGCCTGGCCCCTATGGTCCCTAGTTGGAGCACTATTGCTGCTCTGGTTAGCAGAGAAAGGGGTACAGGCAGGGCTGAGGGTGGGAAACCTGGCCCTGGACCACAGGTAGGGCAGAGAAGCACCTCACAGGCTTTTCCCTTCAGTCACTGCTGGAGTGGAAAGCAGGGGTGGGGAATGGCCAGCAAAATGAGGAAGAGGGAGGTAGGGGGCATGGGATCTCCCTGTGGTCAGCCTGGCAGATGCAGAACAGCCCCTGCCTGGCTTTCCCTCACTCACTGCTCCAGTGGAGGGGGCAGGGGTGTGCCAGATGCCGGCAGGGACCGGCAGTCTGAGGTGAAGTGGGGTGGGAGAAGAGCAGCCCCTGCCTGGCTTTTCCCCACTTGCAGCTCCAGTTAAGGGGGAGGAGGGTGTGGTTAGATGTGGCTTGTGGCTGGCACCCTGAGGTGGAGGGGAGGGAGACCCCAGACCGCAGCTGGGGTTTGCCTACTGGGGGCAGCCCCTTCTAGGCTTTTGCCGTCCCTTCCACCATGAGCCTGGGGCTGTCAGGCTTACAGGAGGAGGGGGTTGAACCCCTCCCATCAGCCCCTGGCTGATGATGCAGTCCAGGGAAGAGGTTTAAACTCCTTCCCTCCCCAACTCAGTGTGCCAGACCTGGGCCGGGTTGTGGCTTCATCCCCCTCTCTCCCATCCCCAATCTCCACTCCAGCAAAGAGAGGGTGAAAACCCTGGTGGGGGCTGCCTTTCCCACCCCCGCCCTGGTTGAGCAGGGTGTGTGGGGCAGAAGTGTGACAGCCCCCCACAAGCAGATCTCAGCTGGGGTCCTGTGCAGCCACAGAGTGGGTCTAAACCCTGCTCCTCCTGCCTCAGCCTCCCAGCCCTGGGCTGGGGCAGAGCCATGCCCCCACTCTGCTCAAGCAGGTTGGAAGGGGGAAAGCTTGGCAGAGGCTGCTTCTCCCCAGGCAAACTCTGGCTGGGGTCTGGGGTCATGGGGTGATTTTAAAACTCCCTTCCTCCCTGCCCCAGCATATGAGCCCCATGTTTGGCCATGGCCATGCACCCTGTTCTCCAGTTGAGCAGGGAAGGGACAGGGGCCTGGCAGGGGGGTCCCCCCAAGGCCCAGGCTGGAGTTCAGTGCAGCCAGGGAGGGGGGGTTAAACCCTGTTCCCTCTCCCTCAGCTTGCAGGCCCAGGGTGGGGCATGGCCACAAAACTTGCTCTTTGCTCGAGTGGGGAAAACAAAACCCTGGCAGGAGCTACCCTCCTCAGGAAGATCTGGGCTGGAATCCCGTGCAGCCATGGAGGGGATTTAAACCCCTCTCCCACCTCCGCCTGCTGGCCCAGTGTTGTGGCCTTCCGTGCCCCCCACTCTCCATGGGGTGTGGGAGGAGGGCAAAGCCTAGCAGGGGCTGCCTCCCCAGGTAGACTTGAGCTTGGGTCCCCCGCATACCAGGGATGGAGTTTAACTCCCCCTCCCCCTGTCAGCCTGGTGGCCCAGGCTGGAAGCAGGGGGCATGGTGGGGATAAACTACATAATTTAGACAAACCTGTAGACATGTAGGTGGACCTAGATGCTTAAGTATGATCCTATTCCATCTTACTCAAGTCCATGGAAAACTGATAAAAAAATACATAATATGGATGAGTCCTCCTTCTCAATCTAAGGATGAAATGACTGTGTATCACAAAAGTAGATGCATTATTGGATTTTCAGCAGGCTTAAACAACGTGGAACAGTATTGCACTTAGGTGTTTAAGTCCACCTAGTGGCCCAACAATTGGGCCCTTGAGTGCTTGGTTTACTGTAGTAATGTGGTGTCAATGCCTACAGAGTCAATTGGGTTGCCAACTGGCTGGAGGGCTGCACCCAGAGAGTGGTGGTGGATAGGTCATTTTCGACCTGGAGGGATGTGGGCAGTGGGGTCCCCCAGGGCTTGGTCAACAGTTGTTCAACAAATTGTTCAACAATTTCATCAGTGACTTGGACAAGGGGGTGAAAAGCACCTTGTTCAAATTCGCAGATGACACTAAGCTGTGGGGAGAAGTGGGCACACTAGAAGGGAGGGACAGGCTGCAATTGGATCTGGACAGGTTACAGGTGGGTGGATGACAAGTGCAGGGTACTGCACCTAGGGAGAAAGAACCAGCAGCATACCTACAGACTGGGGAACTCCCTTCTCATCAGCACAGAGGCAGAAAAGGATCTTGGAGTCATTATAGACTCCAAGATGAACATGGACCGACACTGTGGGGACACAGTCAGCAAGGCGAAACTCACCTTGTCATGCATCCACAGATGCATCACGAGCAGGTCCAAGGAAGTGATCCTCCCCCTCTGTGTGAGCTTGGTCAGGCCACAGCTGGAGTACTGCAATCAGATCTGGGCACTGCGCTTCAGGAGGGATGTGGGCAACATGAAGAGGGTCTAGAGGAGGGCCACTCGCATGATCAGGGGGCAGCAGGGCAGGCCCTAGGAGGAGAGGCTATGAGACCTGAACCTGTTCAGCCTCCACAAGAGAAGGCTGAGAGGGGATCTGGTGGCCGTCCATAAACTGGCCAAGGGAGACTAGCAGGCAATGAGAGAGTCCCTGTTTCCCTGAGCACTACCTGGAGTAACAAGGAATAACAGCCGTAAGTTGACGGAGAGTAGATTCAGGCTAGATGTCAGGAGGCACTACTTCACAGTCAGGGCGGCTAGGATCTGGAACCAACTTCCAAAGGAAGTGGTGCTGGTTCCTACCCTGGGGGTCTTCAAAAGGTGTCTAGATGATCACTTAGCCAGGGTCTTTGACCTCAGCACTCTTTCCTGCCATGGCAGGGGGTCAGATTTGATGATCTGCTCAGGTCCTTTCTGACCCTACCAACTATGAAACTATGTCCATTTCCTTTCCAGCACATCTCACATTGTTAAAGCAGACATCACACCACAGTGCAATGATTCTAACTCAATGGTGCCCAACCTCTGGGCCATGGGTCTCCTTATGGGTCTGAAAATTTAATAGCAGGGGAGTGGTGGTAGTGTTACTTCTATCTCGCCTGCCACCAAATTTCCGAACTCAGGGGGAACCCTCATGGCCCGATGATGTGGCCCTGTGTGCTAGATCATGCTGGCATGAAGGGTCATTTCCTAGCTGGATCCAGCACATGGGGCTGAGTGGCGTGTAGGGTTGAGCTGACATGCGGCCAGGCCTAGCACACAAGATCTGGCTGTGCACAGTATCAGGCTGGTGTGCGTGGCTGGATCCAGTGTGCAGGGCCAGGTCAATAAGCCAGATTGTACCCGGGGACTGACCTCTACACCAACCTAGGACTGGCCCAGACCTGCAGACAGTCCCCATACACAGGATTTAGCTTGCAGACTGCCCTGTGCCACTCAACCAGCCCACAGGACCAAAAGTTGAACATCACAGTTCTAACTGAACAGTTGCTGCAGTGTAAACACTCATGTAAAAAGTTATAATGACAGAAAGCAGCAGACATCTACAGTTTTAGGGTATATTTTTAATAAGACTTGAAGTCACTGTAGATTAGAGCAACAATAATTTTCTAAAGTGCTAGGCACAAGTCCCGAATCCTCTATAATAATGTCCCAGAAACTCACAGACTGAGTCAAAGATATCCTTGCAAGTCAGCCCTGCCCATCACAAGAGCATGAGACAGAGAACCCAATTCCACTCTGATCATGCTCCCACATAACCTCCTGTTAACTATGACCATCGACCCTCAGACACCAAGGTGTCCACTCTTTGCATCTCCCTCATTAGCTCTCCGATGAATTGTGCCAGAACAGAAGAGGGGAGTGGGGGAATTTTAGCAGAGAGGTAGGAAGAATCTAGCGAAATCATCCTTGTGATCTGAAGGTCTATGCACCCCCTCAGTCACAGAACCGGCAGCTCCAAACAAAAAATTGCCCCTTGGCATGCCAGAAATCACATGATAGAGACAGTTCCTATTATCTCTGGGAACCAGCAAGAATTAAGGCCTGAGGCAGAGGCCTTGTCCTGTCTGAGCCAGGCCTTGTCAAAGAGATCCATAGATTAGCAGCCGTAAGCCTTGACTATTTATAAAGCTTTGTAAAGCTGTGTATATAGGTATAAAGTCATGGACCTTAAACTGTAATTCAGAATACAGCAGTGCAGCCCCCACAGCATATTCAGATCTTGATAAAAACATACCACTACAGTGCTCTGTTTTCTTCACCAGTTCCCTGACAAATTAAAAGTTTTGGCCCTCATCTTCAAAGCCTTCTATGGGTACGTCCAGATGGGTGTGCATGTTTGGTTTGCGGTGCCACCCATGCAGGCATTTGCCATGCTGCTAATATCCTGGTGTCAAAAAAAACCCATGCCAGAAAAAAGTAGGGCGGCACACATGGCAGCAGCATGTGCTGCCCAAAACTGGAACCAGCCATCCTCTGGCTGCCAGCCAGACTCCGCATGCCCAAATCGCTGTTGCTGGAGCTCTGAGAGGGCCCCAGGACCCCAGGTAAGGATGCTGGGGCTAGCCTAGGTGCCCCACCCAGGGCAACTTGCCATGCACCAGAGTGCACATGCAGGGACATTCCCTGGGGACAACTAACAATGGCACAAATAAGTGCTGCTGCTAGTTGTCCCCAGGGAAAGTACATTCCTACTCGTGAGGATGTGCCCTATGGGCATGACCAGACGAGCACAGTCATGAGGTGTGTGGCACTGCAAACATGTTAGGACCCCAGGATATCCGGGAGTAAAAAAAACCCAAAAACTGCAGGAAAAAAAATACGAAGCAGCGCACGCTTGGGCAGCATGCACTGCTGAAAAGTGGAGCTGGGCCACCCACTGGGCCACCCCCAGACTCCACCTGGCAGGATTGCTGTGGCTGCAACCTCGGGAGGCTTCTAGGTTAGGCTGCACAGTGCTGGCCCTGGCCTCTCCTATCACCCCTGGGGTAACTTGCTGCGCACCAAAGCGTATGCAGCACAGGCATTACTTGGGGACAAGTAGCTGCAGCACAAGATGCACCACTGCTACTTGTCCCCAAGGAACCAAATGTCCATGCACGTCTGGACACGCCCTATAAGGCTATCTTGAATTCCTCAACAAGAATCCCTCCTGTAATGGGATTGCACTGGACCCATGGAACAATCATCTTCCAATGTTCAGGACACTGACTCTGAACACAAATCCCAGGTGATCAGGGTGACCAAAAACCTCTGCATATTTAGAGCAGAATGCAAAGCCTATTTCTGCAACAGCACAATGTAAACCAATGCAATTGAATATAAAGCTCTTTTTTGCATATATTGTTCAATTCTAGAATGTGCTCAATCTCCTACTGATAGATAGATGGGGATAGGGGAAGGTGAGGGTGGTGCAGAGGGAGGGAGGTGGGGGTGGAGAGTGAGAGAGAGAGAGGGAGACTTTACTTTTGTGGTGTATATGTTGGACAAAGACCAAAGGTTAAGGACATAAAAGGAAAGTGTTGTTATAATCCAGGTGACAAACTGAGTTGGATTAATGTCTATAGGGTCTAAAAACATTAATCATAACCTTCAGCTTTAACAGGGTAAAAATAAAAAATGAAAAGGAGAAATAAGATCTCATCTGTAGAGATAAATCTGAAGCTAAAATAAGGCACAGGCCTAATAATTAGGGTTGGGTTTATTTCATATTTATTGTATGGATAAGCAGTACCCAGAACTGAAGTGCCCACATCTAACATAGAGTTTATTCTGAAGTCTGAGCCAAAGTGATCACAGAGTCTAGTGTGTCTAATGAATGAACACACACAAGCTTAAGTTCAACTAACTTTTGATTTCTAATTATTTAATAGAAGCAAAAAATTCTGGGATGGCAAAGGGAAAGAAGGTAAAGGTAAACCTTCATGACAACATTTTCTTATGATGCTATTCATAATTTAACAGTAAAACATGTCAGTATAATGCTAATGAACCTTGTGCATCTCCAGTTCAGGTCCCTTTCTTATGATGGAAAGGGGAATTAATGGAACTTACCTTCATCAGTTCACTCTTCAAAGCTGGCTTTTACTTTTACAGCAAAAAAGGTGTCAGTACAATATTACTGTTATCCCTGACAGTGAGACATTTTGCCACTGCAAATTTGGTTACAAGCACCATGAATTATTCATACAGAAATTAAATCATTAAAACATGAATTTCTAGTTAAACAGGAGTAAACAGCATTGGAGTACTTGGACAGAGAGAGAAAAACCCACTGGAGGCAATATCAGTTCTGAGCCTGTTGAAATTAATTTGGCTTCATTCCTGTTATGGTTTGTGTGGTGCAGACTGGAACTTGGATATTCCCATGTGTGGGTTAGCACATTTGAGCCTAGCAGTTGCTGCTTGGTGAGGACCTTTCTTGTGCTTATCTTACAGCCTCCCATCATCATCAGTGTCATGGCATTGCACTCAGATCTCCTGAATTCCAGTCATAAGGCACACTGTAGATTAACAGGATTTTCAAAGTCTTCTCCGTTAGCAGCATAAGCCACATTCAGGAGTCTGAATGTTGGCATGGTTTCAGGAAATAACAAACATGTCAACCGAAGCTGGTTTTGACAGAATTTTTTGATTCTATGTATGGATCAATTTTTATTAGTATTATTAAAAATAATTTAGAAGAGATAATTTCCCCCCAAATAAGGAAGGCTAGAACTTTTTGACTGGTTTGAGCCAACTCATTTTTGCTGATTGTCATCTCTGGAAGTAACTGCTGTTGGTCAAAATGGTTTGACCAATGGATACATGGTCCTATTTCATCATTTAGCCTTGCACTGACACACAGAGCAGTGTTGAAGCATGGATTCACACCTATGGGAACTAATTCTTCTCTACATTGTACCTTGCATTGGCATCTGTGAAGTGGCCATAAACTGCTATCACTGTCAGCTGCTGGTGTTTTATACATGGTTTGCCCAGGTGTAAATGACACCATACAGTAATGATGACAGTGGAGAATTAAGCTTGTAGCACTACTCTTACCTGTAGCCTTCCGAAGTCAACAGAAAGACTTTTATGGACTTAGAGACTTTGGAGCAGGCCCAGAAGTGGTGCATATACGAATACCATGTCACATCCCTCATTCCTGCTATTTCCACTTCTAACCATCTCTGAACAGGGCAGTTCACTAAGTCTAGAAGTGAACCTGAATTACTCTGTGAAAAAAATGCTGATATTCCCAATTGCATGTCTGCATCTAGAATATAGATAATATAAAAAATGAGGATTAAACACAGTTTGTATTCCACATGTTTCTGACAATGGTAAGGAAACTTGTAGGTAAGGCTGAGGTGCCACTCCCTGTCAATGTGGGGGGAGACAAAAAAAGATTGACCAGCATGAACAAGGGACAGTGACTTAAATTGCCTGATCCCTCATCCAGCCCTGCCCATGAACTCCAAGTCTTTCATGGATTTGGGGGAATGACTTTAATTGATATATAACAACTAAATTTGGATTTAATTCACTCAGCCTATATGGGGATGGATTTTTTTAAAATATGGTTTGTGGGAAGTTATAAACTGTGTATTTACTGTGGGGACCAGAATGTAGTTTAGGAGATTATTCCAGTCTTCTTGCGTAACTTTTTATTTAGGCTGTTTGCTTTGAAAACCGGATATTCTTCTGAGTAATATCAGGTGCTTAGTTTTTCTTCTTTAATGCTGATGTACTTGCTTTATCAGAGGGATGACTTTGCAGCTGTACGTAACTGTTCTTGTCTATGGATTAAGTGTAGATATACATATATATGCACTACATTAACCTAAGTTCTCTTACTGGCTAAGTCAGGGCAGTAGCCAGTTCCAGTACTGTAACACAGGAAGACATTTTCAGGACACGTGATGCAATTTGAAACGCTTGATACAGTTACATTTTTTCCTTAAATACCAAAAATAATTAGACCAGAATAGCTTGCCAATATTTTAACTTGAAAGCCCAGAAAGCCCAAACCAGTAAAACTCCACGCATTTTCCCCTTTGGATAAATTAAAAACACAAGTCTGGCTAGAAATGTGTTTTACACAGACACAAATGCTCTTGAGCTAGGACCAGGCATGCTAAGCTTCTGTATGAAATAGATTTTTACCTCTAAAATAATAACAGATCCCCCAAATAGGGAGCTGCTTTGCAGTCCTAACAATCAATCCTAACAATCCATTCTCCTCCCATCAGAAAAAAACAATGGGATGCACTTTGGGGAAGATGCGGAGAAGAACTACCCCAGATTCCCCTCAGTCTGACTCCTCTAGGGTGGGTATGTGGTGGGTTCCTTCTTCCTGAGGGTATGGATAAGTGGCTTCTCTCCAAACCTGCAAATTCCCAGAGACCAAGGAGGTGGCCTGAGCCGCATGGCCCTCAACCACTTTGTCTGACTCCACTGGAGCTACTCTACCAGTCTGTCTAGCTGATTCTGGAGCCTCTTGGAAAAAGGGAAATCAGGCTCTCTACAAGCAGAGTGCTTCTCAGAGAAGTTACTGCAGCTCTTAGTTGCACTTTCTTTTCAGTGTCTTTCCAGCTGTTTGCTGGGGGAAGATGGATTACACTCTTAGCACTTCCTTTACCACAGGCTAAAGATCAGTGACAAAACCCTTCATCAGCCTGACCATGGGAAGAACTAAATACAGACAGACCATCCTATCAGTATGAATTTGGTGGGCACTATCTTACCCTGTATTATTATGCATGTTTCTGTGCTGTGTGGACACCCTTTCCAATATTTAGCACACTTTGGTGTAATACCTTCCCCTCTGCAATGAGCAAGGACGTTTCTTAGCTGCCCAGCTTGCTCAGAAGGCAGAAGTGCACTGCATGTATTTACAATGAAGGGTGTAGTACAGAGAAGGCTCAGATGTAGAATTCTTCTTCATTAGCTGGAGGACCTGGCTGCATACCTCCAGGTGGTTTATTGCCATTCAGAGAACAAGGGGTTGTTCTCAGTGACTGTTTGAGCTGGAAGTGAGATGCTAAGGGGGATTCTGGATGTGACATGAAGGAGCCAAAAGACCACTCAGAAAGAGAAGGAAGTGAACCACCAGAAAACTCCAGGGTATTGCACATAAATGAGAGTGGCCTTCCTTTGGAGAGCACCTGTTTGGACTTACTGAACCTTCGCCTTTGGGAGGGAAGAGAAGCTTCCAAATCACTGCAAAATCCATTAAGGGCTGAGTATGCAGAGACCACGGACAGATCTGAAAAGGACAGCTTCATCCCTGTGTCCACATCAGTCTCCTGCACCCCTTCCAGGTCATCTATATTAAGTTTGGGGCTGCACCTCCATGTTTTTAATTTATTTACAGGTGACCCAGTACGTAAAATCTGGGCTGGTTCACTGAAGTGAAGAAAATCTGAGCCTGGAGAGGAGCTCACTGTGGGCAGGCAGAAGAGAGACTTGCTTCGCTGAAATGACCATGAGGTCCTGGAGGCATCGTTGGAGATTTGGGTGAAGTCTCCTTGGTCACCATTTTTCAGGTCCTGCTGGGAGGCCCCAAGACCATTTGCATGATGTGGCTTGTTTTGACCAGCTCTCTGGGAATGCTCATTATTTTGGTCAGCAGCAGGCCTGGGACTGTGAGGTATGAAGGTTGGTGAAGGAGTGAAGTGGGAATCCCTTGATGAAGATGGGTACTGAAGCTTGTTCTGCTTAGTAGACTTTGTATAGCAAGTGCATGTTTGCTGTAAGAGATTAAAAAAAAAAGGAAAAGGAAAGATGACATTAACATACAGCTGGCAGTCTGACGATTTTGCTGCATGTAACTATAACACAGATTGTCACTTACTGCATTCACAGTAAACACTTCACTTTAACAATAGAGAGAAAGCACAGTGCCCAAATCCCAAATATTTAAAAGGATCAGTGGGAAAAAACAAAGATTAATAGTTGTGGAGCCTTAAAACTTCCTCTGCCTTGTAAAGTGACATCTGTCAAATGATCGTGTCCCTAAAAAAGGCACACACTGCTTAGAGGACAAGGGAAATTGTAAAGTATTATGGTGATAGCAAAGTTTTCTGGTGCATTCTGAGAGTTTTCTAGGTGATATTTTTAAAAGCTATAATACCATATAGGAAGCTTCAAACCCTGAGCTCAAAAAAATCTTGCGGAGGCACCTTGTTTTTTTTCTAACTGAACTCAATCTAGCACTTTACTTTTGGGTATGTCTCATCTGACATTCAGTGAAAGAACAATTGATTACTTGGCCACTTACTAGTATGTGAAAAAAACAAAAGCCAAGGGAGGTAAAAATCCCTGCAATGTGCGTGTAGAAGCATGGATCAAAACTGGTAGGATTAGAACAGCTGGAGCTATTACATTTCACCACATTCTTCATTAACACAAATCAGAGTTCGTTGCAGTTCTGATTTTTAAGATACTAATAGGTTTTACTTAGAAGACAAACTACATCTGGAAGAAACCAATGATTGAAATTCTACAAGTTCAGCAAGCATGGGATGTCTCATATTGCAATTACATTGTTGTTAGAATCACCCATACTCTACATTTCCAGTGGTACTTCCTTTAGTAAAGAAAGCTGAAAGTGAAAAATTCTATTGAAGTGGTAAACACCGTTATTATTCTTTCTCCATTTTTTCTCTGAGGATGTTGAGAAAATTGCCACGTTCTCTTTTGAAAGCTATGTTTTGATCACTGCTTAGAGCCCAGAAACTTTATTTTCTCAGTTTCTCTGAAAATTGCCTCACCTTCCATTCTTCTTTCTGACCCTACACATCCATCCAAGTCATCATCTGTCTCATCTTGTCTAGGAACAAAATCTTCATGTCTATCAATTTCTCCTTTCTCCCCAGCCTTCCAACCTCAATTGTGGAATCAGGGTGCTAATAGCACTGCTTTCATGAAGAAGCTTGCCTTTATATCATTAGTCTGAAACACTCTGCTTCTTAGGGTCACTGTTTGAAAAACACTTACTTCACATGTCTACTCATTTGTAAAAGTAGCTGTACTCCGGTATTGGGAATATGTTTATACAGCACAATGGAAAGCTATGCAGAGAGATCCTGAGAGACCTGTCAACTTGCTAGCTCATGTATCAGAGTCAACATGGCACAAGGAAGCACTGCATAGAGAGACTGGTACCTGGTCTGGCTCTGCACATGCTGACTCTGGAACTGGAAACAGTGTAGCTGCATCTTCATGGTCCCGAGCCTGGACTAACAAGCCCTGTTTCTCAGCAGTGCTATGTGTAGTCTGGATGCAGCACTACTCCTAGTTCTAGAGCAGGGGTGGGCAAAATGTGGCCTGTCAGGCCATGATATCTGGCCCACAAGGCCCCTAAAAAGTTTAGAAAATTAATATTTATCTGCCCCTGGCTGCCTGTCCTGCAGGCCTTGATGGCTTGCCAAAACTCAGTAAGCGGCCCTCTGCCTGAAATAATTGCCTGTCTCTGTTGTACAGCTTGCTGTAATGGGACCCCTTCAATGCCCATTACAGGGAAGAAGGGACGGGGCCCTAGAAGGAGGAATCAGTCAGGCTGGAGGTGTGACAGGGGGCTGTCTTGGGCAGGCCAATGCTTGGACCGGCTTCACCTGTCCAGGGCAGTCCATCCACCTGACTTTCCTGCCACAGCTTTGATGGAACCAAGTTAAATAGTTGTTCCTAGGTGGGAGGCTACCCATTTAGTGTCCTGATGCCAAGGGCATAATACACAGCTCCGTACTGCTCCTACACTACGTTCCATGCCTCACAGATGGCATCACTATATGGCTTCAGCCCCACACTGGGCTGCACTATATTCCTGTCTGACATTCAGACCCTGACCTGGATCCCTCCTACTCAGGCGGCCTACCCTCTGCCATCATTTGGGGCTGCAAACTCCTTAGACCCCTTGTTGGCAGTGGCCCCCTCTGGGACCTTAAGCCTTGCAGGCCCCGGCCTTGCCTCTAAGCCAGTTGGGACTCAAGGCAACTGGCTCTGGCCATCCCTTTTTGTGGGTGCTTTTGCCCTTCAGCTGTCCTGGTCCTGGCCCCAGCATTGACCAGTTGAGGTTTTTATGGCTAGGTTCTTGAGCAGCTAGCCCTCTCTCTGAAACTGGTCTGTCTTCTCAGGCCCCTCCACACGCTGCCCTTGCACTGTGGTGTGCTTTTCTGTCTGGCCTTTTCCCTCCACAGGGTCACCTGCAAGGCAGATGGGGCTGAGGCTTTCCACCATCTCATTCTTGCTTTTTTCAGGGGAGACACTTGTATGGCATTTCCTGGAGAATGCCCTGCCATAGGTAGCCCCACCACACCATCCAACCCCAGCTGGGTATAGTTTCAGGTCATGCACTAGGACCAGTCTTCAAACCTTCCTGATCTCTCACAAAGCCCCTGTACATACAGCTCCTCTCTGGGCTTGTCCTGAGCTCTCCTCTCAGCCGGTCACAGGCACTCAGCCCCCTTTTCAAGGCTCTGGACCCCACACTGGGTCCCCAGGAACCTCCTCCATCCCCCCAGTTCCTACCCTGACGTCCAGATGTTTTGAGAGCAGAAGTGCTCCAGCCAGGAGATGTTCACCCTTCGGCTCCCCAGTTGCAACTCCCCAGCTCCGCTCTCAGGACCTATCTTATACCCTGACTGCTGAGACCTACACCAATCAGGCAGCCTCCTGGGTGCCATGTGACCCTCCTGATTGGGTCTGTTTCCACCTGCAGGCGGATCTGCAGCCTGCTCAAGACCTTAAAGTGGCAGACACAGCCTATGCTGCATAGGAGATCACTTCTGCAACGGCTGTATATAGAAAGAGCCCCAGAAGCAAATAGGCAGAAGAGCTCTGGCTGTGAAGAAGGCAGGAGCGATGGTTGGAGCAGGAAGAGGAGAGACCCAAAATAACTGACTGGACTAAGCCTGGGGAAAATAGAGGGAGGTCTGACAGGCCATAAAAGAGTCCAAAGGTGTCCTGAGCCTGTTCTGAAAGAGACATAATCTTCAAAAGAAAAAGACTAGCATAGGAAGAAGAACCCAGGGGACTTACTGGATATTAAAGGGAAGCAAAGCTAAGAGTACCAGAGAGACCAGCAAAGCCACAAACTTGTCAACTAAATACTCCTTCTCTTCAGCTGCCTGCACATGGAGTAACATCAAAATATGCCAGGGGAGATTAGCAAAGACAGCTGAGGAGAAGGGCTGGCTAAAATGGAGGCCTGGATTGCAGGCAGCAGCGCACCTGGAATCCGAGGAAGGTGCAAGCTGTTACATTAGCACATGTGGAGCTAGCATGGGTATTTATATGGCATCTACACTTTATAAACTGAACTTTCAAATGCCTTTGTTAATATTATGGGCAAAAATAGGTGACTGCAAATGCAAGATTTCCTGCAACAATTTGGGAAGCCTTTTAAAGATTTAACCCTTTAAACCACCCTCATGGAAAATCTGCCAGTCAGCACAGTACAATAATTTCCCAAGTGAAGAACTTGAAACTCTAGGTCTTGGCATATTTTTAAAACTGGACTGGATAAAATGCTAGTAAATGTAGATTAAAGGATAATCCTGCATTGGTAGAGAGTTGGATTACCAGGCCTAATAAGAATTTATGTAGCTCTATGTTCTGTAATTTCTAGAGATCAGAGAAGGAATCAATTTGTTAGCCAGGTTGAAAACTTGGGTAAACTGGTTCCCAGCCCTATGCCGGGTCTACTAAACTGTGCCCCTTCAACTCTAGCCTACTGATGTTGACACAGGGAGAGGCAGTCTGCTGTCTACTCAGGTTACCATTCCTTTCTGCCTTTATAATTTCAATACTCTTGTATCATTTAAATACTCTTGAACATGTACTGGAAGCCCGGCTCAAATGTTATTGGTCATAATAATGAAACATGAGAAAGAAGCAAGAGAGACTGGACTTTCTCTGTTATTTGGACTCTAAGAGTGCTGAACACAGTGAAAGTAAGAGCTTTGGGCATGTCAGATGTTCCCTTTAGCTTCACAACTTTGTCTCTCCATTTGGGGCAAATCTTTTGTCTGTCTTTGGAAGCAACATTTTATCATCTGAACCTTTTTTTTTTCTCTTCAGTCTCCCTATAGGTGGCTTTTCTTTTTTTTGCAATGTCCATTACTTCACTACAAACTGACAAAGCACTGCCTGGTATAGCTGTGTTTCCTCTGTCAGAAACAAAAGCTCTATCTATGCTGGAAAAGGACCAGCCATCTGACAGAACAAAGACTCTGTGTACAAATTGATACACCACTTGTTCAGCTTCTAGGACAAAAAAGTTGATTTTGATTTAAATTTCAAAATAGGGAGCGAACTATCTGTTAAGCCGTCTAATCATTTGCCTGAATACGCATAATAAAACAGCTGCTGATGAAACATATTAGCTTTCTGATAAAACAGAATCTTTTAAAAAACCTGCTTACTGCAATCTCTGTAGATCCATAGGGAATTACAACTTTTATATATTACAAGAGAAATTTGTGGAGGACTTGGAAGACAGTACAAAAGGAAGGAAATAACTGTTGGTGAATGTTAGAGCCATTTACAGTATTTATATCATTATTTGGACCTCTTTCCCTGATGAGAAGACTCCAGGGCCATGTCCACACGTGCGTGGATGTTTATTTCCCTGGGGACAACAAGCAGTGGGACACCTTATGCTGCTACTACTTGTCCCTGGGGAACATCCATGCCATACAAGCTCTGACTCATGGCAAATTACCCCGGGTGGGGTACGGAAGGCTGGTTGGCCCCAGCAGCCTTACCTGGGGTTTTGGGGGCCTCCTGGGGCTGCAGCAGCGGTGATCCTGCTGTGCAGAGCCTGGCTGGCAGCAAAGGCTGCTCCTGTGTGCGCCACTCTGCTTTTTTTTCCCCCCACCGCAGGTTTTTTTTGACTCCTGGATATGCAGACATTAAAAAAATCTCCCCTGCACTGCTCCCTTGCAGCGCAGAGAGCAACTGAACATGCAGTATGTGGCATCGCAGATGTGTCTGTGGTGCCACATACCACATGGCCATGCTTGTCTGGATGTGGACAAGGAGTGTTCATAGTTAGAATGTATTTAATGTTTTGTGTAGGAAAAGAAAATATCTACTTCTTTAAAACAGATATTTATCTTGTTATACATTAGTGACTTACAGGAGAACCCAGATACCTCAGCTGAAATCAGTGGCCTGTGTAAACACGTGTAAAAATCCTTCCTGACTCCTGTATACAACCATCTGAAGCATGAGATATGATTATAGCCACTGACTTCACACAGAGCTGCGAGTGGTATGAACAAGCCAAATGCCAAGCAGGCAATTCTGTTCTTCTCGTGGCTCATGTAGGAGAGGGATAAACAGGAGGATTCATAGATAATGGCATGCGTTTTACTAGCTATAAAAATCAGATGTCCTGTGCAAGATTTAGGTCCTTTTTTATCTGATGATATTCATTTAGGTCAGTAGCTCTAATACTAGTTCTTGTCTTCAAAAATTTTGCACTGCCAGCATTTATCAGGAGTATGCATGATATGAATTCATGTATTGCAGATGGAACACATCTGTACTCCCAGGTCTACTTTTGGGAATCCCATTGGCATGCTTAACAGTTATTTATTAAACTACATGTAAATTATAGCTCAACACATCAAAATCATGTCAGAAGCAATACTGATCATAAGCTTAACCTCGCTCCCACTAAAGCCAACAGCAGTTCTCGCCTTTATTTCAGCTAGAATAAGATGAGGCCCTTGGAGTTAATTAGGGCAAGCAGACCAAAGAAAGATACTGTGACAAAACAATTTATTTTTAGGGCTGTTCTATTTGCAAACAAAGAATTAGTGTCTGTGGTAATAAATCCCAGTCTTGTCCACTAATATTTTTTTCCCTTGCTTCCATCTTCTCTGAGCTCCTTGATAATTGCATTTGCAACATGTGTTAAGAACATGGAGCAATCTGAGTGGTTGGCAAGTGTCCCAGACCCTGTAAGTATCCTAGGAAATACATACAGGTCACATCTTGTTAAGCTAATCACTGAAGAATATTAAAATCCCAGGCATATTAAACACCAATTGTTTATTACTAAGAGAGGTATCCTTTATTATGAGATATCAATGATAACTTTGTGCGTGTATTGTTTTGCATATGCATGAAATCAAAATATTCTGTTTATTAATAGATAGAAACCACAAAATATTAGTATGCTGTGATTCTGATGAAAGGTAAAATTCATTACTGATGCTGTAGTGATAGCAAGAGGGGCCACATCCAGATGTGCAGGGGCATGCGCTTACAGTGGCACAAATAGTAGTGGTACAAATTTGTGCCACAGCATATGCTGGTGCACATGTGCTTTGGTAGGGACAAATTGTTCTGCATCAAGCAAACTGCCCTTTCCCTGCTCCTCCTGGCTCCTGGCATGCTGGAGCACAAATGAAATAGTAGAGATGCTCTGGCCAGCAGCCAGAGCATCTCCCTGGAGGACCAGGTCTCTGTTTGTTTTGGAACACAGTATTGTAGCATGTGCCATGCTGCTTTTTTTCTCAGCATCTTTTTTTTTTTTCCTACCAGGAAATCTCAGTAGCAAATTTTGCCCCTGCACTGCATATTTACCGTGTGGAGCATGTCTTAACATCCCAGGCGTGTGATTTGAAGCACCGCAAAGAAGTTTGTGGCACTACAAAGCATGTGTGCCTGCATGTCTGAAGGCAGCCAAAGTGTTTTACAATCCCCTCCCCGACCCATGATTGTCACAAAAACATGAAACTGGAAGATATCTCCCAGGTCAAGAAACGCAGTCCCCTCCTACTGCAGTCAGCCATGTCAAATAAACCCTTTCATAAAGTAATCAAGCTCCATAATAATCCTAGTTGGGTATTTTGCCCCTCCCATTCCCATCTGAAGCCTGTTCCAGAATACATTTATTCATGGGTACTTCATACCCTCTTGTTCTTTTGTCAGTGTTGTCTCCTAACATAAACATGCTTTTGGCCTTGCCATGTGCCTTGTGCTCTTGATGTATTTACAGACAGTAATCAAATCCCCTCTCTGCCTTCATTCATAAACAGATCAAGCCTTTCTGGTCTTCACTCATATCACAGGCTCTCCATTCCAGTCATCCATCCTTCTCTTCAAGTTGTTTTCCCTTGCTTAAGATGCAAATTTCAGATGGTTTTTGCACTTCTGACTCAAAGAAATGCTATGCCTCCTCCACACAGTCAAATCCTTCAGCTTTTCAATTTAGCTGTCTTCACTAACTAGTTCCCATATTTTCTCAATAGTTGCTCCTTAGAAATGCAAAACTTAGGCTACAGACTTGATTTTCTTCATCTTTCCATTTAATTTGACTGAATCACCTTGCACTCACTCAAACTAAAGCTATTTTCTATACCCGGCTCTTCTATAATGCCCTTATTACTTATCAGATTCGACACTAAATTGCTGTCACCTTTTCTTGGTTCAGTAACTATCTGTTAAAGAAATCTTTCTGCTATCATGTCCAGGAATAACTGGGACTAACTATTATTAGTAGCGTTTCTTCTCCAGTTATAGTTGGGAAATTAAAGTCTCCTAAAGTGGCACAAGTGTCAGTATTAGTTATCTCAATAATAACATCCTTAGATAGGGATGAAATCCCTATCTAATATCTAATCTAATGTCACGGGTCTACATGTATACCCATACAGATAGCAAAATAGTACCTTTTTTACCATAGTTCCTCAACATGACTTTGAACCAAACAAATTCAGTTTTTATGCATGTATCCCCTACTTGATTCTTTACCAGCTTCCACCTCATTAACGTAGAACGCTACCCTACCACTATCCTTAGTTGCATGCTCTTCAACAGCTATGTCCTGCTAACGATTGCCATGCTACTTATTTTTTCTTTTAGTCCTATAATATCTAGTTACATCTTCTGTACCAATAGTTCTAGTTCTTCCATTTTGCCCAGACTGTTGGCTTTAATGAACTCATCTAATTTCTTGGCTGGAACAACTGACTATCCTTCTACTAACTAGGTTGCCTACTGCGGAGGTTGGACTAAATGACCTCTGGAGGTCCCTTCCAGCCCTACTTCTCTATGATATTAAACACCATTCTAATCAATATTTGTACTTTCTTTCTCATGCTTCCTTGTGTTCTCACAGTCTGGTATTCCTTTAGCTATTGCTGTATTTTTATTTATCTAATTTTTCTCTTCTTGCATACCATGCGTAGAAATTACAGAAATCTTGGTGTTACATGTTATTTTCACTGGAAGATTACTACACATTTGAAACCAAACAGAACTTTGTGGTTCAAGAAATTAGTACTGGGAAATGGATCCTTAAGTCTGCACAAGAAGTTACTACATGAAGCTACTTGATTTCTTTTTGTGAAAAGCCACTGAGGCACCCTTGTAGACAGTGCTGGGAGGCATGCATTACTACTTCCCTACCAGCATAGTAGCGGGTTCTCTATTTCAGTTATGCAGAAGAATAAAAGTGCAATAAACCCTTCATATTACTGAAGCTGTGGATTTAATGCACATGGATGAACAGCAACCATTCCTTAATGCCTTCATGCCTCTGTTCAAATGATTGCATATATATTGTTGAGGAACACACAGTTTTTGAGTGCTTATTGGATATTCTATTTAACTCACTAGCACTTGTTGTGAATCTGAGCAGCTTGATAAACTGTATGGGTGTCTTTAGAGAGTTTTCCGTTCCTCTTTAGTCAACACTATGAAGTCTTTCTTTAAGCATATACAGCTGGGTACTCTTTTTTTTTGCTCCTTTCATCTTTCTCCCAGATCTGATAAGTATATTGTAGAAGAGATAAATATTCCCAGACCATTTACTAAAGTACAGTCTGTCAACCTCACTTACGTAAGAAAATAATTTGTGTTGTCAAAGACTGAAAGATTTGCTCCGTTCACAATTTAGACAGGTAACTAACTTTCCCCTTTCTACAGCTGCCTTATCTCAGTCTCGGAGATTATCAATAACCAAGGATCATAGTATTACCTACAGCATTACCTACCTTTTACTTGTTGACACGTACAAAGAATTTATAAGCTCCCTTTTGAGCAGCATATTTTGCTCTCTGGCAGTCTGGACACAGAGATAAAGGTCTCACTCTTCATTTGCTGTTTTTAGGGTCAACCATACACTGAATTAAAGATGGTAAAGCTTACCTGCAAAAGGATCTTATTCCCATCATGGTCTTCTGTTTGCCACCTGCCTTCACTGATGGGGCTACAAGGATTTGGCAAGAGAGGAACAAGCTGTCCAACATCTTTTACTCGGAACTCCAGTACTGCGGACTCTGTCAGTGTTGGAATCTGGCCTTTGGGGATTCTTTTTAAGGAGAATTGAATGTCTATATCCATGTTGGAATAGATGGTAAAGACACAGAAATCTGCCTTTTTCTGACACACTGATCTTTTCAGGATTAGTTCATACAGCTTCAACATGTCAACGAAGTTCTCATTTCTGCAATATATGGTGAAACGGATAATTTCTTTCCCATAATGCACCGGCCGGATGGCCCACAGCGGGGTCCCTTGGGCCAGAGTGAAGAAGTCCTGACTGCATGGTAAGTATGGAAGGAACTTGCCATGCACTTGTTCTCTATGGTGATAATGCCATGGTGGTCTTTGAAAAGCTTCATGGAGCTGCAAAATTGGTTCTTCTCCATAGTCCTCCTGTAGAAACAAGATGACAGCAAGGGCTGGCTGAGAGACAGTAGCCTTGCTAGACTTCCTGCGCTTCCTTGCGATCCGTCTTTCTGAAACTCGGAATAGCTGGAGGTCTGGATGGATCCAGGCTAACAACTTATCAATGGCTTGTTGGAGAACCTTGGATTCACCTGGATCTGTGATAATATGAACACTAACGAGGAAAGGATCATGTACATCTTCCACAGAAAGTTCACCTGATATATATAAAAAAGTCAATATTAGGTTTTTGAAATTACTTATTAAACACTTTGCATTCTGTAGTGACTTCATGTAGTCCTTGGAGAAAAAATATACTGCATTTACTCAAACACAAGAGAAGATTTCTCTCTTCAATCAGCATGGGAAAAAAACGCTCCTCATCTTACATTCACACATAAAGAAACCTCATTAAATACATTGTTTATCATTAAATTGCTGCCAAAAGTAGCAAGTGCTCAGCAATGGAAGTCAATTATGAAGTTGACTAAATGTAGGCAACATTGAGTGTGACTATAAAACACGTGCAGGCGGTTCCCCTTCCCCCCCCCCCCAGCCTCTGGGGGCATGCATCGTTCATGCATACATTTCAACTTCCTCTTTACTCCTACAGCTGAACTGTGCCTTCCTTTCCCACTATCAATGATTCCTGTTTTTTCACCAGCCTTAAATGTCTAGCAAACATCCCCAAATGGGGCCCCAAAGAATTCACCCAGAATCCCTCTGGCACCCCCTCTCAGCCTGTAGTATATGAGTAGTGAGGCCTTGCCCTCCATGGGTAGGGAGAGACATTCAAAACCCTGAGCCTAAATTGATTCAATCTTTGCAAGTTAGTCTAATCTGCCTAGATTGAATCAGTATGCAACTGAAAAGACATTCCCTCTGGACTGCTGCACATGCCTGCAGTGGCTCAGGCTAGAAGCCAGGGGGCGATAGAGCAGCCCTCCTTTCCTTTCCTTTCCACAGTGCTGACCTGCAGAGGGTCATGGCCAGGCTGCAGCAGTATGCTCCAATTAGGGAGGGATTTAAATCCCATGTTGCCTGTGGAGTCCCAGGCTTTTCCCAGGTTGGTGCTCAAGGACTGGGAGCGTTGCTAGACCCCAGCCCCGAGCTAGCACTCTGAGGCAAAGGGTGGGAGGTGCAGTGCATGCATCTGTTGATGATACTGAGCTTTTCAATCTCCCTCTCCCTGCTTCTTCATAATGTCTAAGCAATGTTTATCAGCCCATCAACAAAACAAAAGTCTCTCTCATTAGTTCAAGCTCTTCTTAAACAGCTTTTTCCAAGGAAGGAATGGAGGGACATTACCAGCTGGCCTGCTGGTTAACTCTGAAGTACCCTAAGCAGACACCGTTCTGTCTGCCTGTCCCAGTGAAATTGGAGACACACACACCTCTCGGCATTAGCTAGCATATTACATGCCTATGGTCTGTGGGGCTGGGGTCCGTGCTGTGGGAGATGGGAGAGAGGGAGGGGGAATCCCTGCTTGAGCATCAAGTGGCGGGGAGGAATCCAGGCAGATTCTGCTGTGCCTGCAGTCTCCCTCGAAGCTCTGGCTAGGGAACAGAAGGGCGGGCCAGCCCTGTTCTCTGAAGCAGACAGTACAGCCCAGGGCTGCAAAGCATCTGGGATACTGGGGGACTCTGGTTTAACTTAAATAAGGAAGGGGTCTGAGGCCGACATTGCATAAACCAGGTTGACACAAATCGGTTAAGTCTGATACTACATTCAGCCAGGTTTATCTTAATCCAGTTTCAGCCATTTTGAAACTGGTTTATGTGCACAGAACTTATGTTCTGTTATAGGTTTAAACCAGTTTCTGATCACTTAAACCAGTGTGTGTGTAATGTCTGTCCCTAGCCCATAAGGTGGAGCCAGACCAAACTGCTCTGCACCTTATCTGCATATAAATTTTTGGAGGATCCCAGGACTCATGACAAGAACACCCAGTTCCTGTCATCACTGGGGAGCTTATTAACACATGGTTCCTTTGTTGGGGCGGGGGGGCAGTATCTGGAGTGTCTTCACATACTAAGCAGTGCTGAGCTGTGGGGGCAGCATGGCTTGAAATGTTATTGACCCTGCTGAAGCCCACCCCAATGGATTGTATGGTAAATTCTGAGCCTTTTAGCTTTGGATTAGTATCATGCATAGTTTATACTATATATATATAAAAGTAGGTACAAAAGTGTTGCTTAAAAGTGTGTTTACAGTGTACCTGTGCTAAAACTTGCAGCAGTTTCAGAAAAGGTAAAACGCATCAATTCTGAATGAACTAAGTCTATAGGTACCTATAGTAATTTATCTATATGCAAATTACTACAGACATGTTTATTTCAATGTCAGTGGGCATGTCTACACATGCAATTAATAAGCAAATTGAGCCCAACAGGAGCAGCTCAGTCCACAACTGCTCCTGCCCCATTCTGTCCCCCTGCAGCAGCCAGGGGAAGCTCCAGGATCCCCTGGATGCCAGCTTCAGGCTGGCAGGGGGCACGGGGGCTTAGCCCTGAGCTTCAGAGGGTGGTGGGGGAAACTGTCCTGTTTGGGATTTTCCTGGCTTGAGATCTGTCCTGGTAGCCCAGCAGCTGCCTCCCAGCCATGTAGATATTGGGACCTGTCCCAATCTCCATGTGGCTAGAAGGCAGCATCACACCAATCCAGGACAGCAATTTGTTCCCAGTCAGCATTTACATGTGTGGTACAGTGTATTAGTTAATGCACTATTTTTCTAGTACCTGCATTTACAGGTACTAGAAAAACGGCACATTAGACTAATATACTGCCTAGTCATTGCTGTGCATGTGTAGACAGTCATACTTTACTACACATTAGTCTAATGTGCATTAAAGCGTCTTATGTAGACACACCCACTGTTTTCAGATTTGCCTCTCTCTTCCATGTGCTTAGGGAGAGCAGGATCTGACAGTAAAGAGGTAGAGGGCTGCAGGGGGAAAAAGTTGGGGGGCAGAAGCAAGGTGGCCACCTCATCCCTGCCCCAGAATTATTTTCGTTACTGTAGCAGTGGGAGGGGAACAAATTCAAAGCAAACCTCCAATAATTAGATTCTATACCTGGAAAATTATAACAAATTTATAAAATTTCCATATATAGAAACTAATCATTACGGGGTTGTCTTATATTCAAGGTTGCCTTATATTCAAATAAATACAGTACTGTTCAGTCAGTCATACTTGTTTCCCCTAGATCACGCTCACCTAAAAGAGTGTAGTAATGGGTTGATGCAGGAATAGTTGCAAAAAACCCCAAAAAACTAAAAGTTAGAAAAGTTTATCAGAAATGACATATTACTACTATTATTATTATTACAATTATTATATCTTGGTAGTATCCAAAATGGGTACATTTACAGATAGAAAAAAAAAAGAATCCATGACTCAAAGAATGAATGAAATGAAAGTATGAAAGACAATGAAAACTAAAGGGTAGGAAAAAGGGATGCAGAATCTTCAGGATAAAAGCTACTAAAAGGCTGTTAATTTTATTTGTGCCACCTGGCTTTGTACTTAGAATTTAGCCAGTGGAATTCTATTTTATCATCTTGCCTTTTGAATTTTCTACCCGGTTAGAGTGTTCAGGAGTCTTAAAGGTCAATTTCTGAAGATCTTATGTTTAGTGAAAACCAATAATGGCAAGGAGCACAAAAATCATGGTATTGGAAAGCTATTTGGGCAAAAAATCCTTACCTCTGAAACACACAAATTAATTTAATATGATGTAGTGCCTAAAACTGCCCTAAATGGGCATGTCTACATGAGATGCTAACGGCACAGTAGACTTATTCTATTGTGCATTAGTGCAGCACAAAAAAGTAATAATGCACTAATGCACAGTAGAATTAGTCTACTGCACATTAGCATCACCTAAAAAGTGTGTGCTGGTGCTAATACGCAGTAGCACTGTTTATGGTGCATTTAGTTTAGTACCTGTAATTACAGCACATTAATGCATGTGTAGATGTGCCCAATGTCTAACAGCAGACAGGGCTGATACTGGGTGCTTTCTGGTTGGAGGACAGTGGAGAAATTGCCATTTTCGCTCTTTTGGAGCTGCATGCCAGAGAAATGTATTTAATTAGAGTCCCCAAACAGCTGCATAAAACACCTTCTGATTTATTTTATAGCTCTCTCAGCTGAAATGGATCTCTTTATTTAGGACTACAAAATCGCCCATGTGTCTTTGAACATGAGTGGGAACAGTACTCAAACGAATTAGACTGAGCAGGGATTCTAATCAAGCTTTTAATTGTATGGACCGCATTCTAATTGTCTTGTAAACTCTCTCCTCTTTCTGCACCTGTGTGAACCCCTTTCCCTCCTGCTGGCATTGAAATACCATTCCTGTGATTCCTTAGAATTCGCTTTAATGGAAAAGCAGTATTTCATAGATTTCATAGACATTAGGGCTGGAAGAGGCCATCGAGTCCAGCCCCCCACCCAAAGGGCAGGAAGTCAGCTGGGGTCATAGGATCCCAGCAAGATAAGCATCCAATTTGCTCTTGAAGGTGTTTAACGTAGGTGCTTGAACTACCTCCGATGGCAG
>NW_017728906.1:154324036-154351353 GCF_001723895.1 Crocodylus porosus | reverse complement strand
TCAATCTCTTCACCCTTGTCCAGGTGATAGGTCACCTAGTCGTAGAAGGAAATGAGATTGGTCAGGCAAGACCTACCCGCAACAAACCCGTGCTGGCTATCCCTCAGGATGTTGGCGTTGGCCAGTCCATTAAGGATGGCCTCTTTAATAAACTTTTCTAAGGTCTTTCCCGGGATAGAAGTCAGGCTGATGGGCCTATAATTAGCCGGATCCAGTTTCTTCCCTTTTTTGAAGATAGGCACCACATTGGCCTTCTTCCAGTCTTCAGGCTGGGTATTAGGGAAGAACTTTTATTTTAGTGATCTTTTAATGCAATTTACAAGCAGGAAAGAGGGGAAAAGCCAGATGCGACTCATCAGCTCTCCACAGACCACCAGCAAATGACCTGTGGACCACAATTTGGGAAACGTTGAAATGTATGTGTAGACCAGATGGCAAATATGTTTTTAACCAAAAGGGAATTTGGGCAAGTCAAGCTGATAATAAATAATACAGTGACAGCAAATTTCTCATAGTACTGCCATGAAAATGGGTGATGTGGAGTGATTCTGTCAAGTGGCTAGTGGAAGAAAACAACTTGAAGCCCAGAAATTTGGGTCAAATACCACAATTCATATTATTCTGAGGTGCTGTGCTTTGGATTCCTGTACTGCGCAGAAGCAATGGCTCTAAAATAAGAAATAGGAATGGTGGAGTGGGGAGAAGTGGATAAAGAAATCTGTGTGGAGGGCACTAAAAAGAAAAAATAAACCCCCCTAAAAAAACCTTAAAAAGGAAAAAAAAACTAAAAAGAAAAAATATATATTTGGGTTGCTGTGCAATGAGCTCTTTTTCCAAGACGAGAATGCAAGGCATTTTAAATTTGCCTCCCTCCATTTCCTTTGTCACACAAATGCTACCGAAGGCTGTAACATGGGGCAAGCTTGATATTTATGCAAACAGATGACGACAGCTTTGTAAGGAGCCTGGGCACAATGTGAAGCAGAGAGCCATAGTTCCAGTAGGCTGCTTAGTTTGCATCAACAAATCATTGAGCATGGCCTTTCACCCTCTTGTTGCGCAGTATGGCACAGGAGCACTGAATGGTCTAAAGACTTTTCAAAAAGTAAAGCTTTGTTAGAACCAGCCCCAGCATTAGTATTCTAAAGCTATCACTCAGTATACCCATCAGTGCAAGATGTTAAAACAAACAAGCTCTGAAGACCACCAAAATACTGCACAAAACCGTTATTAGGAGCTGAGATTATGGATACAGCAGAGAAAATCATCTTTTGTTGAATAAGAAGAAACCAAGAATGATGCTGAAGGGGGAAAGAGTGTAACTAATCAGTGCTAAAAGATCTTTAGTAACTACTTGATGTCAGCAGAGACACTTCTCCTGCTGTACTAGGTCCTACTTTTATATCTACTAATTACAAAGCTTCAAAACTTGTAAGAAAACCTGCCTCTTTGGTACAAAAATCTTAAAAGGAAAACATGGTAAGGAGGGGAGTGGAGTGAAGGCTCCTGTGAGCAGATGAGATGGTATAAACTGCTTCTGGGCTACTAAATAGGCTTTTTTTACTTGAGCTTGTGCTTACGAAAAGGGAAAAAGATCCTACCACTTCCTATGCAAGTACAATTCAATTTGGCCTCTAGCAAATTGTCACAGAAGCAAATGAGTTACTGGTCAATCCCACAGAATATACCAAAAAACTTCCCAGTGAAGAATGGCATTACTTCTTTTTTGGGGTATCTAAAAATAACTAAATGAGAACTACTATCAGCATTTAAATATTCATATATTTCTAATGTTTCAAAGGGAAGTCAGAGTGGTCAGTATATTGCAGGATTAGGCCTTGGATTGTTTTCTTTGTCTCTGTTATTCTGTTGGTGTTTTCTGTGTTTAAGCTATGGATATTTGTTAGCTTCCTGAATGGAGAAAGAAGAAGTCTTATAATGCTAAAGCTGTAGTCTTGTCTTCCCTATATTTTCATTTGTTATTTTAAGTAGAGCTAGTTTGGGATATTCCATATGATTTTTGGCAGAAAATGCAATTTCTGCAAAATCAAAACTTTTCCACAGAAAGATTTGGATTTTGCGGAAATGTTCCGGTTTTTCATCAAGGAAATTGTAATGAAGCCCAAATCAGAAAGTTTCATTTTTCAAGAGACTCAGAAACGTTTAATTTCAAATCAATTCAGTGAAACGTTAAACTGCATTCTCTTATTGTAGAATGATGCCCTGTGAGAGTTGTTGTTAGGACCCTATTCTTTCCTATAGACTAGCTTTCCTGGAGAACTGTTATGTCCCATCAAGCAAAGAACCGATTTTTGTCTGATCAGGCTGTGTGGGAGCCACACCTAGTATACTGAAGGAGATAGAGGACGTGTCTACACAAGATGTTTACTGTGCATTAGACTAATTAGCTGTGCAGTAAACATCTCAGTGTCTATACAGTGTCTCCATGTGCCCCTATTAGGCTGGAGTAAACTAATTTGCGAAATTTTTTACTTCACTGCAGCACATGTGTAGATGTTGCCTTGGCCAGCTGGGGCACAAGGGTACTTCAGTGTGGGGGATGCCTGCTGGTTAGCCCTGCACTGGATCATCCTTGTGCTCCAGCCAGCCTCTCTGCATCATGTTGCACAGGGTCAGAGCAGGCCCAAGATGGCAGGCTGACCCACGGGCCCCCCGCCAACCAGGGCTGCTCCAACCTGGCTCAATGGGCTGTGATCCTGGGTACATGTGCAAACGGCAATAAAATCAGGAATTTATTGGTCCAGAGTTCATTGCTTTACATTAATTGCACATGTAGATGTGCCTACAGTTCAGCCAGACAGTGAGGCCCATACAGGACAATGAGAACATGAAACTTCTGGACCACAACTCCCAGAATGCAGTACATTACCATGAAGAAATTTAGCTTAAACTTGAAATAATTTGAAACAGAAGTACTTGGGGTCATTAGAATACATCAGACCAAAATATTATTTTTAAGAATGTTGGAATTTTTATTTCCTTCAAAAATATCAAACGAAAACATTTTCATATTGCCCAGTCAACATTTTTCAGAATTTCTGTTCCATAGAAAATTTAAACATTGCATATTTTAGGCCCCATTTTGGAACAGAAATAACTGTTGAATTGTCAGAAATTTTTGTAGACTGGTAATGCAAAATTTTGCTCAACTCTTCTTAGAAGACAGACACTTTGTTATTGTGCTATTTGAAAGGTACCTAGGGATACAGAGAGAGATATGTTTGTTTCTGGCAAACCACAACATGTCATGGGTAACTGAGAGAAGCATTTGCTGGTCAACTTTGATAGAAGCAGTAGTGTCTTGCATTATGTTGTGCTTTGATAAATCACATATTCGATAATCCTTGAGCAAGAAAGACAGAATTACAAAAGACAGGTTGCCAGCTCCTCCTCTTTACCCTCTAGGGTGGTGGCACCTGACAAAGTGTAAGCAGTGTGCAGTAATGTTTATCTCAATATGTCCTGCTTTGCACACTGCATCAGAGTAGTGTGCTCAGGAACAATGGGAACATTGGAGGATGTTCACCAAAGCCTGTAGTGTCAACTCACCTTATTGCAATGTCTCCGCAAGGACCTGCAGGTAAGGCATTGTTCCCTGCTGATACCAGCAGAGGTGGGTGATGGTGCCATTTCTGCATGCGGTTCAAGATGGTCATACTGAAAAGACGGGGTGGAAGGGATAGAAATTCTGTGTGCCATCCAACAGTTATTTCAGGACAAAAGAAAGGTGATGGGGTAAACTAAGGCTGGTAGCTAACAAATTATACCCCATATCTGCTTGCCGGAGATAAAAACTTTTTCTGTCATCCATTAATTGAGAGATGACACTGTGTCATTGTCCTTGGTGTACAACTTTCAGTCAATGCTTCAGAGTCAATGCTAATGTCCAATAACTAATGCCCATCTGTCTATTGCATGTATGTGCTTTTCCCTTGCTTGAGGCAAATGGCATTCCTGGCCCTGTTGTGTGTCTGAAACAGTAGTGGAAGAATTGCAATTCAGATTATTGTGTGATGTGTGGAGTTATGCTTGCTGCCCCCAGGTTGCAGAGCAGAAAGAAGAGGCTTTGATATTCCCATGCTTCTGGGCTTAGGATAAGGATGATTCTGTCTGAGCAGGGGTTTGGGTTAGATGACTTCCTGAAGTTATCGTTGACTGTGAGGTCCTAAGGACAGTTCAGCATCGTTGTGTTGTAGACTACTTAGCATTATCCAGGGTGTACCATGAGGAGGCAGTCTATATTATACCCATTAATGGCTGCATCCATTAATCATTCCACCTATGGTGTGGCAATTGATATTAAAAATAACATTGACAGCTATAAAATCATATCAACAAACTGCACTGATGGTATTTACATAGCCTCAGTCCAAATTTCTGACATGACAGTAATTAACATTTACAAACCACCTGATGTTGTATGGCCAACTCCTGCCTTACCTCCTTTACATCATCCAAGAATCATCCTAAGTGACTTTAATACAGTCTTTGGGGATACTGCCACAATGACCGAAATGGGATTAAACTTCTAGATTGGATGAAGGGAGAGGACCTTGTATTAAGCTATAATGCAAAAGATAGAGCTATCTTCCACTCAGGCCACTGGCAACAAGACTGTATGCCTGAATTGTGTTTCATGACAGATCTCTCAACGCAACATGGCCCAAGATTCTTGACAACATCCCACAGTTGACATAGGCCAATTTTATTTACAGCTGGAATTCAAATTCCAATTATTGAATCAACTCCAAAGCCCAGATGGAACTTTAATAAAGCTGACTGGATCGCCTTTGCTAAGCAAACTAACTTTAACATAGGATGGATAAAGCCCACAGGTGAAAATTATGTGAGATTTGTGGGTGTAATAAAAGGAGTGGCTAAGAGATGTATCCCAAGAGGATGTAGAAAAGAAAACATACCAGGGTGGATTGAAGAAAGTGACTGTCTTTATCATGAGGAATTTAAAGAAAGATGGAGATTTTACAACTGCTATGAGCTCTTACACTCTCTGGATAAGGCTCAAAGAGAAAAATGGATACATGCAAAGGCAAAGCTTAAGTTCACCCATTCAAGTAGAAAGGCCTGGGCTGTGGTAGATTGATTGGACTCAAGCATTGAAGCTTCAAGACCTAAAACCCACATTAGATTGGAAGCAACAGCCAATCATATTGTTGCCCTGTCCAAGGCTCTGACTGACAAGCTTTTTTCAAGACAAGTGAAATCACATTTAAAGACAAAGAAACATGCTGTTGCATCATCCTCTTCTTTCTCTAACCTTTTACTACACATGAGATGCAAAAGACTCTTAGAGCTACAAAGGAAGGTAAAATTACAGGCATGAATGAAACACTTACAAAATTTTTAAAATTATGTGGCCTACAAACCATTCAATGGCTAGTGAAGTATTTTTACCAATATTTTGGAAACTGGAAAATTACCAGTCTTATTTAAGAAGACAAAATAATAGCAGTAGTAAAACCTGGCACGGGTTCCAGTAAAGCTAAGAACTACCACCCGTTAGGTGAACTTACAAATTATTAGAAAGAGTGATGTATAATAGAATTTTTCAGACCATAAATGAACATATCCCCCCTGAGCAAGCAAGGTTTAGATTGAATAAAGGATGTTGCAATCAAATCATGGCCCTGACTACCAATATAGAAAATGGCTTTGAAAAGTCACTAAAACTGTAGCTGTTTTCTTTGCTCTCTCAGCTGCATATGATACAGTCTGGAGACAAAGACTCATCTTAAAGTTCTTAAACGTCATATTTTGTCTTAAAATTTCTAATTTACTAGACAACATGCTTAGCAATAGATGGTTCCAGATTTTTTCTGATAACATTAAGAGTAGGCCACATAAATTGCACAATGGACATCCACAGGGATCCATCATTGAGCCTCTGATATTTAATCTTTACGTTTAGGACCTTTCAGGTACTTCCTCAAGAAAATTCATATATGCTGATGACAGCCTTGGAATACAACAACCATGTGTCTCTAGAGCAGGAATAATACTCACATCTGATCTGAATACTATAGATATCTACTTTGAACCATGGTGTCTGCACCCAAACCCTGGGAAAACAGAAGTGTCTGCATTTCACTTGAACAGTAAACAAGCTAATTAGCAACCCATTATTGTTTTCAGAAATCAGCTCCTATGTTACAACAGTACTCTCAAATATGTAGGAATGGTCCTAGATACAACTCTGTTCTATAAATTCACTTACCTATGACAGCAGCTAAGTTAAAAACCCATAATAATTTGCTCCAGAAACTCACTGGGACTTCTTGGGGACCTGATGCTGATGCACTGAGAGCAACAGCCCTAGCACTGGTCTACTCTTTGGCAGAATACGGTGTCCCAAGCTGATCAAACAATGCTCACACTGATAAGGTTGAGATCCAACTCAACCAAGCAATACAAATCATCACAGGAACAATCCTATCCACCCCTCTTCAGTGTCTCCCTATTGTAATAATCCTCCCCCATTAAGAAGAAAAAATACCTTGGCTAAATTATGGACTAAAATTAAAAATAACCCACAGATGCCTATACATTAAGATCACTTAAGCCCACTGCATCTGAGATTAAAATTTAGACATCCAGCTTGGAGAACAGCAATTCAACTTAAGCAAGATTCATTTAACATCCCAGATGCCTGGATGTAAGAGTGGCTCAGTTCACCTCCAAATACAGAAATTATAATTACAAATCCCACTGTTAGACTACCTGGATATGAGCTCCCTAGACATCTTTGGTCTTTACTAAACCGCATCAGGACAGGACACAGCAGGTGTGGATTTCTGTTGCATCAGTGGAGCTGGACTAGCTCACCAAAAGACAACTGTGGTCACCTTTTTCAAACTTTGAATCACATCATCTCTGAATGCCCTCTTCATGCATACAGTGGAACTGTATTGGATCTGTACAGTGGCATGCCTGAGGCAATCAGCTGGCTATAAAATTTGGACATAAAATTGTGAATGTGTTTCCCTTTGCTTTGTGATCACTGTATCATCACACACTAATAAAAACCTCCTGAAGTCCTTTCTAGTCCTACTTTTCTCTAATTCTATGCTTAGGGGGACTCCTCTGAAGCCATATTTCTATGCTGTCCACACTGCTAAACCTTCCAGTCAGCCTGCTGTCATTCACTGATTACTGCAGCTTCCTTTTCTCTGATCTCTCTAACACTCCCCTTGCCCCACTCTGAGTTATTAAATACATTGCTGCTAAGATCATCTTTGCTTGTTGTTATAATTACAATGCACCCTTCCCTCAATCTTACCATTGCTTCTCCTTTTACTTTCACATCAAACACAAGCTTTATGTCCTTTCAAGGCCACTTACAGTTTGTTCTTCCCGGTGTACCCAGGGCTGTATCTTGTTATGCCATTTTCCATCCTTCTGCACTTTGCCAGTGAATACAACCTTAACAGCCTATTTGACAGCCTCACTTGGGCTAGGGACAGACAGTTAAAAAACCGGAGCCTGAACTGATTTAATCTTTGCAGGTCAGTCTAACCTACGTAGGATGAACTGGTTTGCAACCATACAGACATTCCCTCTGGACTGAAGAAATCCAGGCACGTACCTGCAGTGGCTCAGGCTACAAGCCAGGGAGTACTTGAGCAGCCCTCCCTTCCACAGTGCTGAGCTGAGGGGAGGTGTGGCCAGGCCATGGCAGGACACTTTGATTAGGAAGGGGTGTAAACCCCCACTCTGGTCTGCACTGTCCCAGGCTTTTCCCCATTCACTGCTCAAAGGGCAGGAGTGTTGCCAGACTCCAGCCTCAGGCTACTGCTCTGAAGCAAAGAGGGTGTTTGCAGTGCATGCATCTGTTGATGATACTGAGCTTTTCAATCTCCTTTTCCCTGCTTCTTCATACTGTCTGCAAACCTGAAAGGGCTACAAACCATCATGGGGCTGATAACAGTGTTTATCAGCCCATCAACAAAACAAAAGCCTCTCTCATTAGTTCAAGCTCTTCTTGAACAGCTTTTTCCAAAGAAGGAATGGAGGGACATTACTAGCTGACCTGTTGATTAGCTCCCAAAAGCCCTAAGTTCACACTGTTCTGTCTGCCTGTTCCAGTGAAATTGGAGACACACACAGAGACACCTCACAGCCATACCACAGGCCTAGGGTCTGTGAGCTTGGGGTCCATGCTGTGGGAGATGGGAGGGAGGGGGGAATTCCTGCTTGAGTTGCAATCATACAGAAAAGCCAGGCAGACCCTGCGGTGCCTACAGTCTCCCCCGGAGCTCTGGCTAGGGGGGAGAGAAGCAGGACCAGCTGTTCTCTGGACCAGAGAGCCCAGCTCAGGGCTGCAAAGCATTTGGGATGCTGGGGGAGTCTGGTTTAACTTAAACCAGAAAGTGGTCTGGGACAGACTTTGCATAAACCAAAGTTTGAGCCAAATCAGTCAAGTCTGATACTACATGCAACCAAGTTTATCTTAAACCAGTTTCAACCATTTTGAAATTGGTCTATGTGCATCGAACTTATGTTCTGTCACAGGTTTAAACCAGTTTCTGATCACTTAAACCAGTTTATGTCTAATGTCTGTCCCCCACCCTCCACACACTTACACCCTTTTGCATGACACCCATGAAGTAAGGAACTCCCTCCCTGACTCAAGGGGCTACCATATCTTCCTTCATATCCATTAAGACTTACCTTTCCAGTCATTCTTTTGGTAAGGTGCTAACTGATAAAAGCAAAGAAGGCAGCAGGGGGGAACTGCCTGTATTATATCTTTAAAACAAAACAGAGCAAAGCCTACTAATGACTTTAGTGGTACTTCATGCATTTGGCACTATTACCCTCATCCTTTATTTTCATACTCTCAACATTCCTTACATCTACTTATTGTATCTTGTCTCAACCTGCATTATAAACTCTCAGAACAAAAAGCCAAGTCTACAAGTGTCTGTACAGTACCAACCAGGCTCTAATCCAGTCTGTGTCTTTGGGCCCTGCTGTAATACAAGCAAACAGTAATATGAAAAATAAAGGGATTATGCTCTTGCACTATGGCAGCAAATGAGCAGCTAAACATTTTGTATTGTGTTTAGTCATCACAATACATACCTCCAGGACCAAGCCTGTTAAATTAACATTGTGGCCTTCTTTTCCTCCAGCTATTCATCCTTTTGACACAGTGAACACACTGACTCCCTAGAAAAATTAATATACATCCTCAAACCTGCTGTCCCCACTTCCCACATGGACTGCCTTGCTATCCTTCGTATTCATTCTACATCGCTAACTGTAGACATTAAAAAATAAAGACCCCCCTGCACCTGTTGGCCCAGAAATCATGGAATCAAAAAAAAAAATGAATGGGGTTTCTTTTTGTCTTCATGTTTTAGATCTTCTATTTACTTTTTTCCATAACTTTGATGACTAGAAACTTACACTTAAGAAAATGCAAGCTGGTATATTAACATATATCTAGCAGCTGGACTTTAAGGAAAAGAACAGTTACCACAAGATGTATGAAAAAACAGCCAGAGTTGGCAATATTGTGATACAGCCGCCTGCCTGTACCTCTTACCATCACTAAAATGACTATGTTCCTGTCTGGTTTTGCCAGGGTGATAGTTCTTAGGGTATCTGGATAAACCTATGGTACTCATTTTACAAGCCCTGCTCAGAGCAGTGACAGCATGTTGTACATATGCATGTCATAAACCTATATCTGAGATATAATTCTTATCCTAATCAGTAACAGCAATTTTCCACATCCTATTCACGCCCCCTTCCCCAGCTCATTTCCACATTCTTCGGCAGACATACACTAACGACGAACACCAAACATTATACAACTTGCAGACAATGACTACAATTACACAAAGAACCACATCAAAGGGAGATCTTTGGGATACTGCGTTTCTGCTATTGTTAACGTTTTATAGTTCAGTGCTTGCAAATTGGTTTGGGATAAAATGTCATGAAAAGCTGTGTAAGCTGGAATTGGGAAGTTTGCACAAAGTATTAGCAAAGGGATTTAGAGCCTTACATCCTGAGGCAGACAAACTGAATCTACCCCAAAGTTTTCTGTAATTTGACAACTGTTTAGGAATCTCGATTCAGTTCCCACTGTACTGGTCCATATCACAAAACATTTGGTAACTTTGCTAGTAGCTTTTCTGCAAAAGCCAAGAATTGTGTCTCTCTCTATCAGCTAGGTACTTAAATGGACTCATGACTCACTAAGCAGTTTTGCATACGAGGCACAAGAGAGAACCCATTTAGGGCAATGAGCCATGCCACGTTCCAGAGTTTGTGTGTTCTGTTGAGAAATAGAGTTGTCTGTTCAGCATCTTTCACAATAGGTGATAAGAGGCAGACTGGGCAAATAGAAACTTCCTGTTTGGGCAACACTTATTCTGTTACTGGCATGACTGACTCTACATCTGCATAAGGAAACCACTGGAAAGTGAACCTCAACATACCAGCCTGTGTTGTTTTAATGTTAAGAAGGACTTCAAAGAAATGTAGAGAAGGCTACTAGTTAAGTAGTAATTTTTAATTGATTTGTTTTCATTGCTTGGTAACACATCAGTTTAAAATTCAATGTAATTGTACCATTTTTAGTAGGGAAAAATGAACGTCAAACGGAAAGACAATGAAGTCTGAATTTTGAATGACTCCAGATTTCCACTTCAGAGGATTTAAGTTTTGCAAAAATATAAGCCCTTTCCAATCATAATTTTTCCCCCAAAATAAAAGTATTAATTGTTATACTTGGCAGAAACCCTGGACGCTGATCTTTGTTATTCATTTCAGATCTCGTACAGAGTTTGCAAGGTGTGCTAATTCAGTAAAAAGTCCATTAATAACCCACCAATAAATCTAAAACTGCACAATGTATGTCAGCATTCAGCATGCATTCAAAGACTTACTGTTTAACATATGTGTTGTACTTTACTAAAAACCACAAAAATGGATGGTTTATAAAAGAGTAGAAAGAACACTACCTTTACAAATACTTTAGAGTTGTATACACTTACACCATTTCCATATTTGGGCCAACTGCTAGTGCTATCCCTGGCACAATGCAATCTAAGTCATGCCTTTGTGCCATAAAATACTGTATTTTCTTGCATACAATAAGCACTTTTCCCTCCAAAATTGGGTCTCCCTTATCCACCAAATTGGGGTGCACATCCTAAGTGGGGAAGCTGTTTTCTTCACTGGAAAAGAAAGCAGTCTGGAGACGCTGTGAATGCCATGCAGCTGCCAAGACAGCTGCTTTTTGTCTGGCTCAGAAAACTAAAGAGGAGGAATCCTGTGTTAACACTCTCACGGCTGTAGCTATTGGCTGAGCACTCCTTGTGCCTGAGGCAGTAAGTGAGCCGCTAGTAGTCTCTTGGTGAGGCTTGTGATGTGGAAACATCTCTGGGGAAAAAAAAAATTATTTCTATATTTTGCAGTTTTATTTAGCGGTTTGTTGTAGGCAAGAAAATATGGTATGTTTGTGTTAGTACCTGCATAGGCAATCAATAGTTTTCATACCAACTGCTTAGAAGGGCAATAACAGAAAACTGTTTATGGTCAAATAATCTTTTCAACTAAGACTGTGCCTACCAACAACTAGCTTGCTTGTTTATACCCCCACCTCCCCCAAAGGAAAACTAATACAAAGTAGGTTTTTTAGCTGATTCTAATTTTATACTGGTAGGCCATGGCAGCCACGCTGCTGAAACCAATGGAATTAACACCAGTTTGAGGCCCTAACCTTGCAATTTGGACCACTGTGCTTAGGTCAAGTTCTGTTCAAGTCCACAGGGCTCTACAGGAGTCTGTCCCTAGGTAATACAATGCATGAATGATACCCAGTGGGCAAGTCTACATGTGCAATTACGGTGCCTAAATAAACTGCAGAGTTTATCGCTCTAGAGTTAGTTGCTCCCAGGTGTCATATGAATGTGCGCCTGGGAACAATAAGCTATGCAGTTTATACAACTGCACAGTAAATGTCTCATGTAGATGCACCCTGTGAGATCAGAATGAGGTCCTGGGTCTTCATGTTGTTAAAGAGGAAACAAACAAAAATATACATGGTTCTTGGGTTTTTATTAAATGTACTTCAGCTAATATCCTATTTTAAATAGGAAGGCATTTGTATTCACATAGCTTAGTTCCTAGATGCCTTTCTGTGTTGTTCTGGAAACAGCTGATCATGCTATTTGCAAATGTTACACTTAAACAACCAGTAAGACATATAAAGCAAAACTATAAGCATTTATCAATGTGGTCAATCAGATATCAATTGTTTAATGAAAACAGAAGAAGTAATAAGTTATCTTTAAAAAGTTTTAAAATGCCAACTGGTTATGACACTTAAAAAGCCTTGATCTCAGAAGCAAGAACAAAAGAATGGAAGAAAATTGGCTAATACACACTTATATACAGGGTATTTTAAGAAAAAAATGAAATTCCATACTGCTTTATAGGAACTTTTTTTTAAAGGCGATGGTAAATAAAAGTTTTTTAACTTGTCTCATAGTTCATGAATTTTTAAATCAAATGAGTTAGACTGTAATCCAGATGTGACAAATTACAAGACAGCCAAAGTTATTTACTAACAAAAATTCTCTATGAAGGATAAGAAATCTAAGCATCTAGACTAAAAGCGCAACATAGCAAATAAGAGCACAGAGGCTGAGAACTAGAAAAGAGGAATGCAATTGGATATAATACAGTTCAGTCTTATTTGAATAATCCATACAGTCATAGGTTAATAATGAAGGCTCTCTCTGACCTAACTGATTTCTAAACAATAAGAAATTGTACTTTTACCATAAAAACTCCTATACAGTTGACTCCACTACATGCTTATCAGATGCAAGACTGATCCCAATTTATTTTCTGCTTTATCTCTTACATTGTTACAAACTCTGGTTGTCTGCATACTGGTTAAGTGCTTCAATGTGAGGAAATTCTTCCCCTCCACGCTGTCTACTTTGTAAAGTAATTGCAATCCATTTAACTGCAAAATTGGTGAAAGTGACAAGGAGCTGCCAGTGTCAAGGCTTCCAAAGCAGCCTCAAACTGACTAGGTCTTGTCAATTCCAAGGTTTCTATTAGAAACATAAGGCACTCTGAGAAACAAGGTAAGGAGCCTTAATTAGGTGCTAAAAGCTTAGCACAGGCTTTTCCTGTAGTTAATGAGAATGGTTTACACTGAGTTTTGGTAAGTGCTTACTTTAGGTAAGTGGATAGCCTTTTTCAGTCCCCAGGCTATGCACTTAAAATGGAGAGCACTGCATGTATACCCTGCAGCCACAAAGCATGTATGGCCTGATGTCAAGAGTTTGCAACACTTAATTATTCCAGTGAAATCAATGGTGAAATGCATATGTTATTAACTTAAGTTAACTATTTATTGAGTTAAAATCCTTGTGAAAATAAGACAGGTTTTCACATGAGTTTGGCCTTTTACTTAACCTGAAAAACTACAATCTGCTTTGTTTTCACTGGGATTTTACATCAAATTTTATCAACACACCTTTTTCTTCTGGTGAAAATAGGGCTGCATAGATCAACTTCACAAAATGCATGAGGAGAGAGGAAGGCTGGCCAACAAAAGACACTGGAGGCTGATACAGGGAATCTTGGTTGAGTTTGAATTCTGGCAGATTTCACATGTAAATACTAGGCAAGTTCCTGAATTCCTCAGATCCCCATTACAATACTATTAGAAAGCTTAGGGAGGATACATGTGTTACTGCGTGTACTCCCTGGTACTACAAACAATCAGCATAATAGAAACGCTTATTAAAAATGGGATAATCAGATTACAGAAAGTATTTAGGCAACCTGTGGAAGCCAAGCCAGTCCCTCTCACCTCCCTTCCTCAGCCCTGCGAATGCTCTCTCATTTAGAAGTGGAGTTCAACACTTATGTCAGAAAGCCAGCACTGTCAAACACTGCATTAACTTAATGGAAACAGTCTTAAGAACTTCTCTCTTCAGAGCTCTTATGCCATTTGACACAGTGTCAAGGAGCTCTGCCTATTTTAACACAAATAGGACATGAGAGTCAGTAGCTCATGTGGGACCAGGTTACTTGTCCTTGCTTCTACGTGTAGGGCTTTAACAACTTAGACAGATGTCACAGCCATTTACAAATCACTTTCATCACCACTTCAGCTGAGCTTAGACTTTCAAGGACGATCTTTTCTGTATCTCTTAATTTGTAGCAGACCCACTCTCTTTCTTTCTTCCTCCTCCCTGCATTTTAAGGCCACAGCAATTAGTTCCAAGTAAGATAACTCAATCCATGAGACCTAAAACATCCAGCTGTCTTTTGTGAAATGTTTTAAGCATCTATTTTTTGCTGTTGTGTTACAAGTGTGGCACTCAATAGTTTTAATGCAGTGAAGGATTTATTGAGGTTTCTTAGAAGCCAAGCATTGTTTGGTGGGGAGAAAAAAGATAAATATGCTTACTTGTGTTTTATTTACAGCATGGGTTCTTATGGTATTGGCTGAAAAATACCCAAGGCTTGGTCAGAACCAGCCTCCTGTTTTTATAATGAGTTGGGAAGGAAGTTTTTTTAGTATTTTTTTCTGGTGTAATCTGGGGTTTAGGTATGGCAAAGGCTGAAACCCAGTGATTTAGAAATAAGATGACATCTCATAATCAGAATATGGGGCATTTAAATAACAACGTCTTCTTTATAGGCACTGATCCAGTAATCACTTAAGCATGCGGCTAACTTAATGAGCATGTGTTTAAACTCTTTGCCCAAGCAAAAGCTTCCCTTGTAGCTTAGGGGGATTGTCCAGTGTCTTGTGCTTCTGGACTGGCAAACATAAGATGTAGGCTGAAGTCTCAGGTCTGCCACAGGTTTTTTCTATGGCTTTGGGTGAGTTGCTTCTTGTATCTGTGCCTCGGTTCTTACCACTCATCCCTTGACTGCCTTGTCTACCGACACTGTAAATAGGTGTGGTCTTTAACTGTGCTGGTAAATGCAAATGCTTTCAGCTCTAATTTCTAGGAGTCCATATAATAAATACACTGAGACCAATGTGAATATGTCTGTCCCTGAGGTCGTTGGGGCCCTCATCTCTGTTGGGATTTCTAAGAGCTACCATAGCACTATGGAAATAGGTTGGGAGCTGTATCTGGACACTATATGCCCCACAATGTTATTTACAGGTCTCCCTGCTGTATATAACATGAACAAGGCTCAGCTTACACCCTCTAGTGAGGGGGACGGGTCACTAGGAGGGATGCTAGGTAGGCAAAGCCTGGTGCTCGTGGGAGTAAAGGTGGCAATGACCTGGAAAGTGCTGTCTAGTCAAAAGCCACAGTCAAGCCTGGAAGAAGTTGCAAAAAAAATTAAGGAAGCAAATTGTGGGCTGGTTTGGAAGTAATGTTGCTGATATTACTTGAGACAGAAGACTCAGAAACAGATTTTTTTTCCTCTGTATTCAAGCATCTTATCCACTTCCAGCCTAGTGGGATATGATGAGCAGAAGTTACATGAAGACGGCTTTAAGACACTTGCATCCTCCTAGGGAAGGCTTCCAGTGACACTTCCCTTTTTCACACAGCCAGTGGAAGGTTATGAGGGCTTTTACTGCTAGTTGTAAGTCATGGGCCAGAATAGATATGAAGAAGATACCCTCTGCACTCTTTCCCTACCTCAACCTTCTCTCTCATCCTTCTACTACAAATTTAACATGCTGAATCCTCAACACTGCCAGAAAATGCAGGTCTGGATAACATAGCTCTAATTTCTTCTTTCCCTTTCCCCACTTTTTAATTAGTCTTTTGTTGTAACGCCTTCTGGAAACATATTGGGATGATGGCAAGCCCGCCCCATGAAATTCTTTTTACAACTGTATTTAACACAGCCTTTCATCAGCCATTGTCAAAAGCATCTCAGTACTATCGGAAAATGTGAAACAATACTTAAAGATACTTCCTTTTGTTGCTGTAAATGGAAGGTAAACTCTGTAGAGATCTCTTCATTTTCAACAGAAAAAAGGATCTCCCACTGAAAGTTATTCCTTTGCATGCTTGCTAAGTGATGTCACTTGAATGTATAGCTGCATTTAACAAAGATAATGTGTCGTAGGGCACCAAACTGTGTTTGCGCCTTTAAGGACAGAAGCAGCCTAGCAAAGGAGCCTGGGAGGCTCCACAGAGTTCCACAACTGCAGGTTGCCTGGGCAACAGGCTAATAAGGCAATTAGCTGGCACTTGGGTCAGCCCATGGAAGGAGACAGGGCCCAGGGAACATACAAGCCAAGGGCTGGGGATAGCAGGGTTTATTCTCTCTAGCAACTCCCAGGAGAAAGAGCTCTTGCACAAGAGAGTGAGTGGCCTGCTACATTTGGCTGCCTGCCTGCCTGCCTTGCCACCTCCGAATGCAGTAAGTCTCCTGGGTCTGGGACAGACATTGCATAAATTGGTTTGAGCCAAATTGATTAAGTCTGATACTACATTCAGCCAGATTTATCTCAATTTCAGCCATTTTGAAACTGGTTTATGTACACTGATCATCTGTTCCATTGCAGGTTTAAACCAGTTTCTGATCACTTAAGCTGGTTTATGTATGTCTGTCTCTAGCCCTGAAGCCCATAAAGGTACCCAAGGTTAGGAGGCACACTGTATAAGAAGGTAAATTTGCTTTCTTAAAGGTGCAGAGAATGGTTTCCTTTGGTTACATTTGTTATAGACGAAGGGATTATGTTTGTGTTATTGTTTGTAACTTGTAGACCGGATGACACTATATGGGAAGAAGGAGGCCTCATCAGTGCCTAGAGAGGGGCACATGATTGAGCAGAGGCCTAGTGCCAGGGAGGAGAAGAGACACAGGGACGTGGAGAGCCAAGCACCAGAAGGGCACAGCTATCGGGGCACAGAACCTAGGCCAGAGGGGAGCAAAGAAGTGACAAATAGTAGTATAACACCTATGAGCCATGGGATGTGGTAGAGGGTAGGTTGGAGCTATGCAATTAGCCCCTAAGGTACACCATGCTGCACAATACTGAAGAGAGGGCCAGTAAAGGGCTCAAGGATCAGTGAATCTGGTGAGGTTCAGTGGACCGGGATCAAGCAAGGGCCTGCAGATAGCTTCCTGATTTATTTTACCAGGAAGATGTGGCAAGTGAGACAAGAGGGTGCCCTCAGAGCTGGTAGGGTCACAGAGCCACCAGGGCCATCATGGCTACCCCTGGGGATCCTACCCTGTGACATAATGCATGGGACAGAACTAGTTTGAAAAAACTGGACGCATCCTGATGAGCGCATGTGTGCAGAGGTACGTGTTTCCCATGGGACAAACAGCAGCAAAACATTTGTGCTGCTATATGTGTCACTGCTACTTGTCCCCAGGTACACCCATCCATGCAAGCTCTGGCACACAGCAAAGGGACCTGGGTAGGGGAGGCTGGGGGCAGTACCTGTGCTGGCATCAGCAGCCTTACCTGGGGTCCTGGGGGCCTCCTGAGACAGCAGCAGCAGCATCACTGAGCCAGCCACTCGGAGCCTGGCTGGCAGGAAGGGCATGGCTCTGGCAGCGCACATGGCTGCTGCGTACAGTGTGCCGCTTTTGTTTAGCAGTGAGATGAATGGGTGCACACGCAGTGCATGCAGTTTGCAGCTTTGAAGCGCAGCAAACAGCACACGTGTGCTCATCTGGATGCACCCACTGAGTTTATAGTGGGTAGCTGTTTTGAGGGGTTTTTTTAAAGATTTTTATTTTTGTGACAGATCCTCAAGACCAAAATAAAAGCCAGACTCTTCTGTATCTGATTGGTTTTTATCACTGTTAGATGAAGGGAACAAGGCTTTGAAATGACACATCAATGAAAGAGGGCCAGCTCAATGTATGCTATTGTTTTAGGATGCCTATAAATCTATGTGCTAGGGCAGCTCCTTCAACCTGTAAACAGATGGCAGGTTATCTCTGCAAGCAGAAAGGATTTTGTTTTGTAGTGAAAAGCTCCAGTTCTGGAGAATACAGGGAAATGCATGCAGACTGTTCTGTACTTTATACTTACATGCTCTAGCCTTCCATGCATGTATTTCTAGGTATTAAAGATGCAAAAACTTGTGAGAATATTAACTCCACCCACCGATAAATTAAAGGCAGAGAATAACATTCTCTTTTCCAAAAGCCTACTACTCTTTTTACTTTTTTTCTTTCAAACAAGGGATGAAATATTGGCACCTGATTAGAAATCAGAACCTGTGTGGCTGGACAGATGGGACAGGCAGCTGGGGCTGGAGTTGGGGAAGACAATGTAAAAAAAAGAAAAGTGAATGATAAGGGAGAGAAAGGTGGAGTAGTATGTGACTTGTTTAAAAAAAATAACACAACAGCCTTTCCCATTCAGCTGGTGGCAAGCTACAAGTTGAGGAAACTGGGAGCCCATATAAATGTTACAACCAGTGTCTGGCTAGGAGTATGTCTCATCTTATTTCTCAGACCTTTGTTGCTACTCTGAGGATGGGTGTTGTAAGCTGCTGAAGTGTTAGGATGATGGTATCAGTTACACGTAAAGAGGGATTTTAAAACTTACCCAATAAGCAGTTAGACCTCTGTACCACATTTAAAATACGGAAGCTCTAGTTGAATAACCCCTAACTCAATTATTGTAAATGTTAAATTGAGAGCCTAAACTACATCTTCATTTTCTCAGACCTTGTCTCCTGATTAAAGCCAGGAAATAGCCTATGTGCACACATTATTTTTGTAGCACTATGAACTCATTATAGCATTCCAAAAATGAGGTGTCTATACATTTAGACTATTTGTAGTGCTACAAAGATGGTGGATCTGCTGCCAAAAAAACCTCATTGTGTGAGCCTGTTGGGCTGACTAATAAGCCCTCTGGGTGCAGGCGTGACAAATAAAAGAACAGCTGTCTACCACCTCCCTAGCTGGAGAGCATGCCTTTGTAAGGATAATGCAGTGCTCCAGCAAAGGGGCTCTGAATGGGTGTTCCCTCCCATACTGCTTGGTAATGCTACAAATTAATATGTCTACATAGCCTCTGGGTCACTCTGCTGGCACTGTCTAGGCCAGCGGTGGGCAAAATATGGCCCACAAGCCAGATCCAGCCTGCCAAGGCATTTTGTCCAGCCCACAGTGGGTCCCTTAGCCCTGTGTGGCCTGGGCATGGGGGGCAGCCTGGGCTGTGGCATGCAGGGCTGGCCCCACCACCCCCAGGCATGCAGTGGGACTTGTGTGGTTCAGCAGTCAGGCTGTATTTCCCAGAAGCCCCAGCCATGGCTTTTTTCAGCTTCAGCTGCTGGCACCCCAGCCCATCCACCCTGCACCCACCACTGGGGACAGGACCTGTGTGGCTAGACAGATGGGATGGTGCCATGGGGAGACAGGGAGCTGTGTTTGAGAGCAGGACAGGCAGGTGGGGCTGGAGTTGGGGAAGAGCTGTTATTTGCTGCCTGCATGCCCCTGCAATGAGTGTCAGTTCCACAAGCAGGGGTATGAGGGGAGTGGATGACAGTTCTGGCCTGGACCTGGCTCTTCCCATTCAACTTCCCACCTGCCCTTGGCCTCATCCCATCCTTCTAGCTGTGCACCCTGCCCATTCAGACACCACAGAGATGCCAGGATTGCTGGGCAGTGACCGTTCAGGGCCAGGGCAGAGCCCCAATCTGCTCCCTGCATGCCCCTGCCTCCCGAACTGGTGCCCATTGCAAGGACATGCAGGCAGCAGATCACACAGCTCTGCCCCAGGCCCTGATCCCGTGCTGTCACAGCCCCGTGATCCTGATCCCAGCCCCCAGCCTACTCCCAGATGCTGCTCCCCACCTGCCCATGGCCTCATCCCAGCCGCTTGGCCACCTGGTCTAATGTTCCTTTGGACACAGATCACATACATTGGGGTGGGCAATTATTTTGGCTGGAAGGCCACTTAGGGAGTTTTAGTGAGTTGTGGTGGGGGCAGGGGAGGGTGCTGACCTGACCCACAGCAGCTCACTACAGCTCCCTAAGTGGCCCTCCAGCCAAAATAATTGTCCACCCCGGGTTAAGTCCAACACCAACAAATAGCAGTCGGACAATATCTGAACTGCTATATTGGCTCACAGCATCAGCTGAGGACAACCTGCTGTTGCCTGGCAGCAAAGGTCCAAGAAGCAGAAGAGGAAAATGGCTACCAGTTGAGTCTAGAATCAGATTTTCAAAACGTTTTTGGTGGCCAAAGATGCTAATGAGGTTTCAAAGGCAACCAAAGCAACTTAGTGAACTCAATGAGGATGAGGCACTTGGCCTACAAAGGCAATTTGGTAAATCCCACTACCCACTCATTTGTATCTTCAGACACCTAACTCCCTTTATGCACATACCCTATTGTCCAGGGAAATATGCTGTGACCTAGGACAAGCTCAGATCACTTCCTTGTGCCTCCAGTCTGTAAGTTCTTTGGGGCAGAAACTGCATCTTTCCATGTTGTACAAAACCTTTCACAATAAGGCCCTGATCTCAGCTGGGTTACTCTACATTCAACCGTCCTAGAGAAAATAATAATGAAAAGGAGACGAGGCTCTTTGGCTTCTGGTGGAGGAAAACACATGAAGCTGATCAGCAGAAAGAAAGGGAAAGGATTATTCATGGCTAGGTTAGAGAGCTATTTCCATGACTGAAAGAAAATGTTAGGATAATTGTATCACAAACAGATTTGAGCAAAGATGGCACAGATGGTCTATTGTCATGTCATCATGATCTATGCTATTGACTATGAACTTACCCTGCTCTTTGGGTTGCAGGGGATACACAGGAATAATAACTTTTTGTTTCAAATTTTAAAACTGGACAGAGCCTATAACAGAACTCCAAACCAACAGCTGGGCTGGAAAGTGAAAGTAGTCATGTGCTAGAAAAGCCCACCCATGGGCACCCAGAGTAGTTGTCTCTGTTGCTCTGCCTTAGTTATGCCATTGCTGGTCATCAAAGAAATGCAACCCTGCTTCCAGAAACCAAAGGTCTACCTCAAAGTTCAACTCAGCACATATTCTGGAGTAGAATGAAAGGACTGTCATTTCTTTTTTGGAAAGAAGTGTTCCCTTTTTGACCACTGTTACTCCATCCGAATACTAATAATTTATTCTAACTGCCATTAAAAAGAATTGCCAGCTGTCAAAATAAGATTGTAAAATGTTCTTAACAGGGGAAAGTGCTAATTGGTCATAACACCTTCAAATACTTGCACATGTGCCCAGTTTTCACAACTCTTTAAAACCACCTGTTATTTTTGTGCTGTCTTTTCTCTTGGCTCTGCTCCAGTGCAAGCAATGAGGTGGGCAAAGGAGCCAGCAGGGGAAGAAGTCAGAAAGGAAGATGATCAGGAGGAGGAGCTGCTGGGGAAACTTTACTTGGTGCACCTCTTCAAGGACATTTCAGCCTGAGCATTAGAAAAAAATAAGTATTTAAGTAGAGATATCCATTATGATGTATCCCCTGCCCCTTCTCTATTCAGCACCCAGAGGAACAGACATCCACCTTCAGCTTCCTTTGTGCAAAATGAAGTTTATTTTCTACCTGTGGTGACTTTTTTCCATCTTTAATTTTCCCTGAGCCTTACGAAGGGCGTGTGTGCCCAAGGGCTTGCAGAAAAATAATTCTTCTGTGACTTCTTGGTTGGTCTAGTAAAAGGTATCATCTCTGAACCAAGAGTTTTAGAGTTGTGCATTTCTTTTATTCTAGAAGGATTCCTGCACTAATTACTCTGCAATGCTGTGTCCATACTTGGGCTGACTTTTTGTGATACCTGCGCTTGCTTATTTCCCTCTGTAGGCAAATCAACAATATACTTGTGTGATTTTTTTTAGTTGTTTTGTTTTTCTGAATTTTTTCCTAGCAGACAGTGTTTCCCTTTCTCGTAGTCCTCACTTCTGGTATTCAGCATGGCTAAAAAATGGCCAAAATTTACTATCAGGTACTGATTAATTTGACCTACTTACTGCTCAAGGGGATGGAGAAAGAGAAGCTGAAACCTCTCATGTTTTGGAAGAAGTTTCTGTACTTTTCTCCTCTGAGAGGGTAGAAATGGACTTCATCTGATGTCTCATTTGTGCTGCCATTACATTTTTTATGGTGGCCACATCACGAGCCAATAGATATCCCTATGCTTTGCTGCATCACGTAGGAGACCTTAACACAGGTGTGGGCAGTTATTTTGGTCAGAGGGCCACTTAATGAGTTTTGGCAAGCCATTGAGGGCCGCATGACAGGTAGCCCAGGGCAGATTAATATTAATTTTCTAAATTTTTTTTAGGGGCCCCATAGGCCAGATAGAATGGCCTGGTTGACCACATCCGGCCCCTGGGCTGCATTTTGCCCACCCCGGCCTTAATACAAGGTAGGGTAAAACAATGCCACTTTATTGCAGTAGATGTCTATTTGATCTATGGTGAGAGAATGTGGTCAGGTTGGAACTGCTTGCACCTTCCAGCCTCCCCAGACAGCTGCTCTGAGGGCTTTAGGATCTGATCCTGTATACCCCCGGAACTCCCACACAGGATTTGGCCCCTCAAGCCCAGAGACCGCCTGCTTGGCTTTGCTAGCTTACAAAGACATGCCCTGAGGAATCCTGGGGTGACTTTGTAAGCAGGGAAAGTCATGGTTTCCAGATAAGAGACCTGCCCTGGGATTTCTCTAAGCAAGGAAAGCCCATACAGGTCCTGGCAGGCTTGGGACCCAGATAATCCTTAGCACACTGGGACCTGTGCTAGCTGATGCTTCATATGGAGGCATGAGTCATCATGAGACCTGTCAAAGAGGCGTGGGGCAATGCAGAACCCAGGAAATTCACTGTGCCCGTGCTGCCACAATGATTTGTGCCTCTGTATGAAGCATGGGTTGATAGGAGACCTAGTATGGAGGCACCTGGTGCTGGGGATTCCCTGGATCCCATGCTGTCCTGTGCCTCTGTGCATATAGCAAAGGATGCAGGGAATCCCTGGGCAAAGGAAACATGTCTTTTCTTGACCTGCATCAGGCAGTTGCCTGATGTGGGGCAACAGGCAGGGCAGCATGTTTCGCCCAATAAAGCAAATCAGCTTTGTGTGACAGGTCCTGGCACAGGTAATCAGTTTTGTTTGGTGATATCTGTTTTTACCTTGAGTGCTGAAGAAAGAAACTACTGCTGTTGGTTGAATTTTATTTGGCTTGCATCTGAAGACTCATCTCTTGAGGGAAAGGCAAATGAGGATTGCTTACTCTTGTAGGTATTTAACTATGGCAGACTTACTTAAATCAGGTCTTTTACCATATCAGTACTCCGTTGTCCCTTTATCAAATTTGAGGGAACTGGACTGAGGTTAAAAAATAAAAAAAAAATGCAGATTCACCGGCAGGTCAAGCTGGTAAAGAAGGGGCTGTTAACACTATCTGGAAAGGTGTGTACAGTTCCTTTTTCCTGGGAGAGGGAACTCTTCTCTGTGCAATGTATTACTGTGTGAGCCCACATATAGTCTAGACCCTCTGCTTTCTGAACAGGTCAAACTGGTTTTGTCATTTGCTGTTCACTTTGGGAGGTTGTGACCAGTGGTAACTACTGTGAACAGATAGCTGTTTTAAACCCAAATTGTCTTTGAATTTCAATTGTAGGGACAAAGTATAATGTAAGAGAGTGTGCGTGTGTGTGTGTGCATGGAGTTGATTGTATTTTTTTTTCTTTCTTTGGTTCATTTCTGTGTATGTGTAGGTCCATCCTACTGAGGAACTTTCCACCTTTTTTCACCTCCCTCTGCTGGATTGTCTACTATGTCCCACCTCCCTCCCTAAACAGTCACTTTCATCTAGCCAGAAATTTTATCTCAATTTTGTGGGCTTCCACCCTAACCAAAGCTGGTTTCAGGTCAGCAGGAGGCTTAGCCATTTTCAAAGCCAGTAGCCTTCCTGTTGTATAACAGTTATGCATTATTATTTTCTGGGTGTGTGCCTTCTCTAGTCTTTCTAGTTTTTAGATTTCTCCCTCGCTCTTTCCTCACCCCCCCCATATACGCTGTTCCATTAAGCCAATATAGTCATACAGTGCTCATAAATTATTATAGATCGGCTCAGGTTTGGTCTCCAATTTATCACCAGCTGTGCCAGCCTGTTGGGTTTGATGTCTATTTAAAAAACAAAACAAAACCCCACAAAAGTGTCTTAATTTTGATACAAAAATGTATTAGTTGTCTGTTTTAAGATACTAGTAGTTCAGAATGAAAAGCCAAACTGCCTAAACCTAGAAAAGGATCTGTTGAAATCTGAATACCATATTGGAAGTAGATTTTTTTTTTCAGATAACATGATAGATTCTGAGGCTCCTCAAGTGTCAAAGGCTCTGGTTTTTGTTCTCTCCTTTTTACAATTATGTAGATGAGGGTTGTATTGTTTAACTCCTCATGGTTCAAGAACAACAGTTATTCAATGAAATGGAATGATGGAAAACTCAAAACTGAGGAAGAAAATGCATCTATTCATTCCTTGTGTAACACATAATTTCCAAGACACTCGGGTCTAAAATTTGGCAGCATTTGAAAAACATGATTATACATTTATATGGATAATACATATCAAGACTTAGAATAGAATATGGAAAAGGAAATGGGTTTTGTCAGAGGGAAAAGCCTTATTCTTCAGTGCACAGGACAGCTTATAACTTCTTAGGGGTAATGGAGTAGCTTTTCCTGAGGCAGGTTACCTTAACTATTTTACACAGCTTTTTTTGAACACTTCTCTGAAGTGTCTGGTGCACATTGCTGTCAAATGCAGGATGCCACTCTAATGCTGTCTGGTATTTTTTTTTCTGGAGTAGGTATCAAAGTTTTTTTAAAAATCAGATGCATAGCTTTGTATACAGAGTTGTATCAGGTGGGTGTCAGAGATAACCAATGGATTATGATGGAAAGTGAAATCAACTGAATTGGAATAAACTCTGATTAGTGCATTATACCAGGAAGTCATCCTCCCACTTTACTCAGCCCTGGTAAGACCACAGCTGGAATACTGTGCCCTGTTCTGGGCTCTGTATTTCAGAAATTATGTGGAGAAGCTTGAGAGAGTCCAAAGGAGAGCCGTGCGCAAAACTAGAGTCCTAGAGAACAAGACTTATGAGGACAGGCTGAGAGACATGGGACTCTTCAGTTTGAAAAGCGTAGGCTCAGGAGTGACTTGGTGGCAGCCTGTAAGTACATAAGGGGTGTGCATCAGGAACTGGGAGAACATCTGTTCACCAGAGCACCCCAAGGGAAGACAAGGTCCAATGGTCACAAACTCCTGGAAACTCCATTTTAGGCTAGACATAAGGAAAAACTTACCTCCTGTCTGAGTCCCCAAGGCCTGGAATAGACTCCCCCCCAGAGGTAGTGCAAGCACCTACTATGGATACTTTCAAAAAACACTTGGATGCCTATCTTGCTGGGATCACTTGACCCCTGCTGACTTCCTGCCCCTTTGGCAGGGGGCTGGACCCAATGATCTTGTGAGGTTCCTTCCAGCCCTAATGTCTATGAAATCCTATAGTATCCAGCATTCTGAGACCTGAAAGTCCAATTCTGAGGTTGCATTCCTGTCATATTATATATACCCCCATGAATTTAAACTAATTCTCTTGGAACCTAGTCAAATTATCAACCTCCATAACATCCTGTGGCAGTGAGTTCCACAAGCTAGTTACATGTTATGTGTGTGTGTGTGGGGGGGGGGGGATCCTTGTGTTTGTATTAAACATGCTTCCTAATTTCATTTTTTGCTTCTTAGTTCTGAGAGACAGTAAATTATAGATGCCTATGGTAGTACCTTTTCCACACCAAAGTGAGCGTGGTTTACTGGTAAGACTCAGAGGAGTTTAGTACTGGCCACAGGCTGTTGGATAATGAAGCCCCACTTCTGGGGAACAGTTTCTGATATGGAGGCTATACTTTGGGAGTGACCCTTTGGGAGGTCATGGCTAGCGCTCTGAAGCCACTTAGACTCAGTGGACTTGGAAGCATGCACAGTCTACTGCCTAAGTCCAAACCTAGCAGCTGCTGAGCTTCGCCTATGGGGAACTTGACCAGCTCTATGATACAGACCTGAACCAATACCCACTGACTTTAGTGAACTTTGTATCATGCTGATACATGGGAGAAATTCAAAGAAATGGCATCTACACTGTTACATTACTGACACTAGAAGCTAGACAGTGAAGGATTAATAAACCAACCATGTACATGTTATCATCTTTAACAAATTATAAGATAATTTAATAAGTTCAAACAATACATTTAAAAAAAAACAAAAAACTTTTCATTCAGGTGTTCCTGAACCTCAATATTTAAAGGATTCCCAAGGATGCTTTTCCTGATTTTTGTGTGTGTGTGCAACAGTGACATATCAGAAAATGGAATATGGTAAATGGTTTAAATGAGCACTTTGCAGCTATAGGGTATGGACAGGTAAACACTCCTCTGTAATGCAGGTTGTGCAGAACCAATGTATCTTTTTGTCTGTCTCTTCTTATACCAGCATAAATGGAGTTAAATCACTGTGAGTAATTCACAAGTGGGGTTCTGCAGCACCTTGGATGATGTAAGATCCTCTGAAGGGTGCTGTGAGGTATAAGGAGGTAAACACAGGCTCATCCCTGCCTGGCTGCTCCTCCTTCCTTGCACCCCTGCCCAGCCCCTGTGTAAGGAGAAAAGTAACAAATAAATTAGTTTTTGAAATAGGGTGCTGCTCAATTCCAGGCACTCCTCCATAAAGGGTGAAGACCAATGGCATTGATATAACAACAGTAGGAATATCAAAGGATACTGATACAAGCTATTACAAATGCAGCTGTTACATCTGCATGATTCTGTAGCAAAAATGAAGGGGTCTTCATTCAGGGCAAAGTGAGCATCATTTAGCTAACCTGCATTGCTACAGGCTCATGTAACAGCTGCTGCTTCTCAAGAGTGGCAGCTCTGCCTCCCCTTTTAAGTTTGCTAAATGTACATTTGTTTTCTATCAGGGTGCTGTGCCACCACGGGGTGCCTTGGGCCTTTTCAAAGGTGCTGCAGGGTGCCACACAACATTAACAGTATAAGGTGTGAACATATGATTGACAAAATAAACCCAGAGATTTCAAATAGGAATCCACAGTTTTGAAAAGTATTCTGACATAGATTTCGTAGACATCAGGGCTGGAAGGGACCTCAGGAGATCATCGAGTCCAGCCCCCTGCCCAAAGGTCAGGAAGTCAGCTGGGGTCATAGGATCCCAGCAAGATAAGCATCCAATTTACTCTTGAAGGTGTTCAATGTAGGTGCTTGAACCGCCTCCGA
>NW_017728906.1:154314119-154324025 GCF_001723895.1 Crocodylus porosus | reverse complement strand
GCCATCTCTTCCCAGCAGCTCGCTGCCTCTCTTGCCAAAGAGCGGGCTGTGGTCATGGAAGCCAAAGCCTTCCCGATGACACCAGCTCTGCAGTCTTTGGTTCACTGCGTGGATCCTCCTCTCCCTCCTCAGCCCATAGCCCAGGACTGGGAGGATCGATGAAAACACCACCTGAGCTCCCAGACCCCTAAGGCCCGCTCCGAAATCCCTGTAGCAAATGTTGTGGGTTGAGTACTTTCCAACAGAAGAATTGTTCTATTATTTTTTCCATAGTCAAAAAATCAAGTGAAATCTAAGAGCTGGCATTTTCTGAAGGGTTTTGCAAGTCTAACAAAGAGTGCCTCAAGTCTAAAAAGGGGTGCCCTGAGCCTGAAAAGGTTGAGAACCAGTGGTCTATACTCTAACTTGAAACCCGTTTTGCTCAGGTTTAGAGTTAGTGTTTTTGTTCCACTTGTACTGCAATGGAAGCAGATAGTTGAGCAAATGGGAAACTAAATGGCAGATGAAATTAAATGTAGATGAATGTAAAACAATGCACATGGGCAGAAATAAACCAAACTATACCTACACTGTGATGGGCTCTACGTTAGCTGTTAACACGTGGGAAAGAGAACGGAGTCACCATACCATAGACAGTTCACAAAAAACATCAGCTCAGTGCTCAGCAGCTGTCAAAAAGGAAAACAGAATGTTGGGGATTATTAGAAAGGGAATTGGGGGGAAAAAAGAAAAAAAAGGAAGGTATCATTATGCCCCTTTATAAATCCATGGCATGTCCACGCCAGTTTTGGTCCCCTCACTTCAAAAAGAATACAGATTTCCCTCAATTTACGTGGGTTCTTTATATGTGAATTTGCTCTTATGCGATGAGCATATATTTAGAGCCATAATTTGTTATATGTGAGATCAATTCACTTTTATGCGATCAGCATAGATGTCCCCCTACCCAAGCAGGTAGTCTGGTGGGGGAGGGGAAAGGGCCGTAGACCCACTCACCCCAGCCCTGGCTGCAGCGGCCCCAGGAGCAGTCAACACCAGCTGCCTGCACCACAGCACAGCGCAGCCCAGGAGCAGAGGTGAGTGGGGACAGGCGGAGCACGGTGCAGGCCAGGGGCTGCAGGCAGCTTACACTGGCCACTTCTGGGGTCACTGCAGCAGGGGCTGGCGTAAGTGCCTCTCTGTTCCCTCTCCTTTGCTGCCTTGTGCAGCCCCAGGAGCAGCACCCCTCCCCCCACCCCTTCCCTAGTCCCAGCCTCACTCCCTCCCTCACCACCATAGGAATCTATCCTTATTTGTTACATTGTAAAGTGGGTTCGCTTCATGCGAATTCGATTTATGCGCTGTTCTATGGGAATGCATATACACCACAAATTGAGGGGAAACCTGTATGGAAGAACTAGAGCAGGTACAGAGAAGGGCAGCAAGGAAGATAGTGGTATGAGGGGGCTTCCATATGAGGACAGACTAAAGGGGCTAGGCCTGTTCAGTTTAAAAAAGAGATGCTTGAAGGGGGACATGATGAGGGTTTACAAAATATGAAATGGTGAAGAGAAAGTAAGGATTTTTTATTTACTCTCTCACAACACAAGAACCTAGGGGTCACGAAATTATATTAGTAGGTAGTAAGTTTAAAATGAAGAAAAGAAAGTTCTTTTTTCACACCATGGGTATGTCTACATGAGCAAATGCTGCTGAATGGGTTTACTCCAAAGTAATTTACTCTGGAGTAAACCTACCCTGGGCAGGTGTCTACCCATGCAGGCAGTTGGGAGCAGATTTGCTGCTCCTGGCTACTCTACTCCTTCCCTCTCTGGCCCTGCACTGGCCCCCTGCAACAGTTAGGGGGAGCTTCAGGCTCTGGCCATAGCTGCCTGTAGTGAAGGGCCATCTTTAAAAGCCAGCCTTGCTCCCTGCTCCCTGGCCACCTGTCTTCCTGGCCTGAAGCAGACTGCAGTATGCTGGCAGAGTGCTCTGTGGCTCTGTTGCCAGAGTGTGTGCTCACAGGGCCATGGTGGCTCCACTTGCAGACCCTGGGAGTGATGTCCAGTGCTTTATTGGCCCCAGGCTCCTGCTGGCAACCATGCTTGCCATCCTGCATTGCTGCGGCAACTGCTGCCTAGCCCACATGGCATGGCTGCCTGATCAGGCTCGCCATGATGACTTGGGCCCCTGGCACTGCGCTGTTGCTGCCCAGATCCTGTGCTGCCATCTGGACCCCAGCAGGGAAGCTGATGATGCACACCTGGACACCACCACCAGTGCTGTCCATGCACTCCTGGGGCTCCAGCCCCACCACATGTGGGCCTGCCTGGCCAGCCAGAACTGATGGCTGCACATCCTCCAGCACACCTGAGATCATGAACAGTGGCTGGAGGCCTTTTGTATGACCTGGGCCACCTTCCAGGAGCTCCTCAGCCAGCTCTGCCTGCACCTGGAGTGGCAGGTATATAGGGGGCAAAAAGAAAGTGCAGGGTAGCATAGGCCCCATACAAGACAAAGTAGGGCAATTAATGACAGATAGGGGGGACAAAGCTGAGCTCTTCAATGAGTTTTTCACCTCTGTATTCCTGAACCTGGATTAGAACAAGTCTCCCAACTGGATTATAGACAGGCATAAAAGGGGAAACCAGCCCTCCAACTGTTAGCCCCAACTTAGTGAAGAGACACTTGGAGGGGCTGGATGTGTTTAAGTCAACAGGCTGGGATGATCTGCATCCAAGGGTGCTGAAGGAATTGGCCAGCGTCATAGCAGAACCACTGGCATGGAGGTTTGAGCACTCTTGGTGCTCAGGTCAGGTCCCAGAGGACTGGAAAAGTGCCAGTGTGGTCCCTATTTTCAAGAGAGGGAGGAAGGAGGATCCAGGCAACTACAAACCACTACTAACGTCTCACCTCTATCCTCAGGAAAACTTTGAAAAAATTATTAAGGATCACATTTGTGGATCACTCCTATTTCTGTTCACTGCAGGCCCAGTCATCCACTGTACAGCCCCCTCAGGAGACGCATCCAACACAGGAGTGGCAGAAGGTGTCCAGCAGATCCAGACACCTAGCTGTTCGGGCTAGAGTGGTGGAGGCTCTCCAGGTACAACTGGGGAACAGGTATGAAGCCCTGGGAGCCGTGATGGAGAACGAAGAAGGGGATGCCTCCAGCAGGGACGATGCCACTCCCCACATGACACAGACGGCGCAGAGAATGAACACCAACAGGAAGAAATGCCGAGTCCTCATCATTGGGGGTTCCATCCTATGGGAACTGGAGGGTCCCATCTGCTGTCCCGACCCCATAGCACCTGAGGTCTGCTTCATGCCTGGGGCTGGGGTTTGGGACATCACGGAGAGGATCCCGGCCTACATCCAACCCGCAGACCAATACCCCATGGTCCTAATCCACGTGGGAACAAACAATGTGGCCAGGGGCAACCCAGACCGCATCACGGAGGTAGACAAGGCTCTGGGGGCCAAGCTTAAGGAGACGGGGGCACAGGTGGTATTCTCCTCTATTCTCCCAGTGAGTAGACATGGACAACGACACGAGGCCTGCACTGGAGAGGTCAACAGGAGGTTATGGAGTTGGTGCCGCCAGGCAGGCCTTGGGTTCCTGGATAATGACCCATGCTTTCATGCAGGGGAGTTGCTTGGGTGGGATGGGCTACACCTCTCTCCTAAATGCACGTGTGTCTTCTCTTTCAGGTTGGCTGATCTCATGTGGCGAGCTTTAAATTAGCTTCCCCAGCGGACGGGGCTACAGGAAGACTTAAGGACATCTCCTGACCAAGACAGGTGACATACGCAAGGAGTACCCAGGTATGTAACAGGGGTCCAGATAATCTTGAAAATAAGGGGGGGAGGGCACACGCAGCAATCCAGGGCCTTAAATGCCTCTATACAAATGCTCATAGTGTGGGGAATAAGCAGGAGGAACTTGCCCTCCGAATAGCGTGCTCAAACCCAGACATAGCTGGGCTCACAGAAACCTGGTGGGATTCATCCCATGACTGGGCGATTAACATTAGGGGCTGTAGGCCTTACAGGGGAGATAGAACAAGAAAGAAAGGCGGGGGTGTGGCGCTCTACATCAAAGAGCATTACACAACCTCTACCAGCAGGATGGGGTCAGAGGAGGAGCAGGCTGAAGTGCTCTGGGTCAGGATAGAGGGGGGTCACGGGGAAAGAGACTTAACAGTGGGGGTCTACTACAGACCTGCCAACCAAGAGGAAGAGCTGGACCATAAATTCTTGGGTCAGCTTGCGGAGGCACTTAAGGCAAAGGATGTAGTTGTCACGGGTGATCTAAATTACCCGAACATCTGCTGGGAGGAGCAGTCAGCCAGGTCAGACCTGGCCAACTCATGGAACTCACGGAAATTCCTGGCCAAGTTACAGGACCTCCACTTAACCCAGGAGGTGCACAGTCCTACCAGGGGAAATGCCCTGCTGGACCTGGTCCTGGCCACAGGCGACAACCTGGTAAGAGGGCTCCAGGTCCTCAACCACTCAAGCGAAGGACTCCATCGCTTGCTGGAATTCACCATCCAGCGCAGGGTGTCAAGGGCCTGCAGCAAGGCAGCAGCCCTTGACTTCAAGAGGGCCAACTTCAATGAGTTGACAAGATTAGCAAGAGGCGCTGGGGTCCTCGAGAGTAGGGGAACTCAGTGCCCAAGATGAGTGGTTGTTCCTTAAGGAGACGATACTCAGAGCCCAAGAGTTGACAATCCCAACAAGAAGCAAGGGGGGCAAGAGTGCCCAGAAGCGCCCCCAGCTCAACAAAGCCTCCACCGCTTGGGTCTGTAGGGGGTCTGTTAGAAAACCTAAGGTAGATACCGAGCTAGGGCTATCGTCAAGGATCAAAGATAAAGAAAGTCCTTTTTTAAATATATAGGGAGAATGAGGATGGCACCGGGTAAAGTAGGGCCCCTGCAGGATATGCTTGGCAATCTGGCAGTTGCACCAGAGGAGAAAGCAGACCTCTTTAACAAATTCTTCGCCTCCATTTTCTTGGGTAGGGACCAGGACTCCCCGACCAAGATTCCAGACAGACTCAGGAGAAATGCCGGCAGGCCTAAGGTTGGGGAGGACTGGGTTAGAGAGCTTCTGGAGGGGCTGGATGTGTTCAGATAAGCAGGTCCAGATGCTCTCCACCCCAGGGTGTTGAGGGAATTGACAGGGGTATTGTAGGGCCTGTGGCATGGCTTTATGAGCACTCATGCTCTGGCCAGGTGCCTGATGACTGGAAGAAAGCCAATGTGGTCCCCATCTTTAAGAAAGGGAAGAGGGAGGACCCAGGCAACTATAGTCCCATTAGTCTTACTTCAATCCTGGGGAAACTCTTTGAGAAGATTATCAAGGAGCACATCTCTGGGCCAGCAGCAGGGATGATGCTCAAGGGCACCAGCATGGTTTCATTAGGGGCAGGTCCTGTTCAACCAACCTGATTGCCTTCTACAATCAGGTCACAAAAGCATTGGATGCAGGTGTCACAGTGGATGTAGTCTTTCTGGACTTCAGCAAGGCCTTTGACACTGTCTCCCATCCCATTCTCATTAAAAAACTAGGTGACTGTGGCATTGATGCCTACACGGTCAGATGGATTGCAAATTGGCTGAAGGGTTGTACTCAGAGGGTAGTGGTGGATGGATCTTTTTTGACCTGGAGGGAAGTGGGCAGTGGAGTCCCCGAGGGCTAGTCCTTGGGCCCGCACTGTTCAATTTCTTTATTAGTGACTTGGACAACGGGGTGAAAAGCAGCCTGTTTAAATTTGCTGATGATACCAAGATTTGGGGTGAGGTGGGCATGCTAGTAGGGAAGGACAGATTACAGCAGGACCAAGACAGGTTACAGGAGTGGGCTAACGAAAACAGGATGGGTTTCAATACTGACAAGTGCAGAGTGCTGCACTTGGGCAGCAGGAACCAACAGCACACTTTTAAGCTTGGAAACTCCTTTCTCGAGAGCACGGTGGCAGAAAGAGATCTTGGAGTCATTATTGATTCCAAGATTCATATAGGCTGACAATCCGAGGTCACGGTCAGTATGGCTACCTGTACTTTGTCGTGTATCCACAGGTGCATCTCAAGCAGGGCCAAGGAAGTGATCCTCCCTCTCTATGCAACACTGGTCAGGGCACAGCTGGAGTACTATGTCTAGTTCTGGGCACTTCAGGAAGGATGCGGACAGCATTGAGAGGGTCCAGAGGAGGGCCACCCGCATGATCTGGGGACAGCAGGGCAGAACCTACGTAGAGAGGCTACAGGACCTTAACCTGTTCAGCCTTCGCAAGAGAAGGCTAAGGGGGGACCTGGTGGACCTTTTTTAGTAGTATACCTGGTAGATTACTAAAAGATTTTTGCTGCTGCTGAGTACTGAGCTAATAGGGCATTTTTACATGTGGTGTGGCACACAGCATTAGGTGCTTTTAATTAGCAAGCTGCACTAATTAATAGCGCCCATGCATCATGAGTATCAGTGTCCCTGTCCATCCCCATACTGAAAAAAATGGTGGCATGGTACTTTGAATTAAAACTCATCAAATATGTTTTATTTCAGATATGTTTTATTGTCACCCCACCATTTTTTCAGCATGGGAGCACTGAAACACATGACCTGAAAGGCTGCCAGACTGCATCAATTTCCATGCTCCAGCAGACTCAATTAATTGAGTCTGTTTTGGTGTGCTACATTTCCAGTGCATTGAAGCAGGCTCCATGCATGTGTATAGGATCCCTTAGTGCTGATTATTTAAAAAAAATAAAAAGACTTTTGAAGCATTGCCTCCATCACATGGAAAAATACTAGAACCGTGCAAATGAATACAGGAAAAGAGTAAGTCATTTCTTCAGCCTGCTTCCCTTGACTATGGAAGTACATCTTGTGCTTTTATTATACCTACCTTTTCTAACTTAAAATTTTGCATGTTTTTAAAGTCTTATTTCAAGGAAAAAGTTATCACTTCTGTGTTAAATTCATACTAACTGGGCATAGACCAAAGGAAGGAACAGGCAGGATGCCACACACATCAGGAGTTATTCTGGCTGAGGGCCCCTGTTTGAATGCCTTTAGGCACAAGGGAAGTACACCCAGTACCACATCCTTTATGGAACACAGACTGTGCACCAGAATGGTCTTGGGAGGGGTGCTGCTCCTGCTTCGATCCCACCCCTCTTTCAGGAGAAATAGAGACAGAAACATTTTTACTATACCTTGAGTTCACTGCATGTGTCAGCACAAGTTGCAATAAGTATTCTAGAAAAAAACAACCTGGTCAATCTGCAGTCGGATCAGTAGTACTGAATGTTAGCAGGCCTTCCAGGGGTGGGTAAAATGCAGCCCACAGGGCACATGTAGCCTGTCAAGCCATTCTGTCTGGCCCGCAGGGCCCCTAAAACATTTAGAAAATTAATATTTATCTGCCCCTGGCTGCCTGTCATGTAGCCCTTGATGGCTTGCCAAAACTCACTAAGCAGCCCTCCGCCCAAAATAACTGCCCACCCCTGCCTTAATTTGTGTAGAAAACCTTTTCCCCTCTTGTGATGCTCTATAGGTTTAGAGTGCAGAGGGGCTGTGAGTACAGGTCTGGAGGAAGAGAACATTAAAGTATATATTTAGAAAGAGAGAGTTTCATGAAAGGAACATTTTTCCTCATCAAGGATAGCATTTTTTTAAAAATGCCTCACATCCCACTGACTTCCAATAAGTCACTTAGGCACTTAGGAAGAAGTTAAAAAAACTCTTACATATATATTCAAGCCAAGTGAAATAATTAACACCAAGCACAGATGAGGACATTGAATACCAAGCAATAAATCCAGCACAATATGTGGTAATTTAGTTCCTTCTCTCCAGTGACTCCTGCAACTTGGGATCTGTCCTTAACTGGTGGTATTTCAGTGGAGTTCCAGTTGATTTATGGTCCTGTTACTCTATTTTGTTCTAAGATTTTCATAGTATAGTTCACTTGACATCACTTCTTTGCCTGCTTTAAAGTAGTGTGTCTCAAAGACAGAAGTAAATATAGATTACCCACTTTATTGACAATCAATATTCCATTTAGTTAACTAAGCAGGACACACTACTTGCCCTAATGAAGGAACAATACAACAGAAAACTAATTGCTGGGTTTCATTCTATACAAACTAATTACAGAAAAACTATACGGACAAATGCTGCTCTCAGTAACTCAAACCACTGCAAATCTGCCTGGACAAAATACACCAGACTTCTTAGAAATCAGAGCATGGAAGAAACTTCAAGGGTTGTGTTTTAGGACTTCAGCAAAGTAGAAATACAGTGCTTATATTCTTATCATCAAGGTTACAGTAAAGAATAGAAACAGCCAGAACATGACCAAAAAAAATACTGCCTCATTTTCCAGTTAGTAAATAAAATGTGGGTCAGCAAATGGGTGTCAGGCTGCAGAGCAGGTGGGTGACAAGCCTTTCATTTCACAGAGAAGCACAGCATGATCCCCACTCACATTCTTTATCAGCCTTCTTTGTCCCACTGCCCCTGAGCTTTGAGGGAAATCGAAGAGAATTCATACTACATCAGTATTTCGTTAAAAAAGAGTATTGTATTGCTTTCTGACCTCATGCTCTTCAGTCTGCCACAAATCCACCCAATATCCATATGGCTTCTAGGTGTTTTGGTAACACAAATAATAATAAAACAACAACAATACTAATAATACTAATGCACTTTTTATTTCAATACAGAGCAGACTTGTGAGTGAAAACTTTCTATGAACAAGCACACCTCCTTTCAAAGGAGAAAATTAACAAATGAATCCAGTCAATTATAACTACAAACCTTTAAAAAATCCCCTAAACAGCCCAATACTTTTCTTCAATACAGAACTTGCATTTCTGGACCTCTAAGGGCTTCAGTTCTTTAAAAACAGTAACATCTACACAGGTTTGCCTGGCCTACTTACTCCACTCCGTAAAAGAGACAAATTGGCACACTGTCTCCATAGCAACAGCCACAGTAAAAATACTGCAGTGACTTGCTGGTGCATTTTATTTAAAAAGTGCAGGGAAGCATTCTGTAAACTTCTGTGCTTTACCTATATCAGTATATGATAAAACTATAGTACAAAGTCTGCTGGAGAACATATTTGTTTATTCATACCTCCTAACAATTTTACCCCTGCTTTGGTTCTTTCCATCACACCCAGTGGCACTTTTATGCTGTTATAGAGTTAGGGCAGCCTACAAAGTTTCTGCAATCTTCTTTACAGCAGTTGTGCAGCAACCACAATGAAGGACCTCAGTGGGTCCACCAGATATACCTGACAAAACCTTTCTTCAGCAGCCGAATGGCAAACTCTTGCCGAGGATGGTAACGGGGGGGGGGGGGACTGGGGCAGTATCCCCAAAAGTCACCTTCAGACTGGCGTGCCAAATTACCAACTACTGAAGCTGACAACTGGCCATGGTGTCGCCAACAGGCGTGCAAGCTGCCTCACATACCAGTGCTGTCCCAGGGAATGGAGCTGCCCTGTTATACCTCTGCTTTTGCCTGCAGGATTTCATTTGCAAACTCACCAGATAAAATGGCTTATTGGTCTAAGCCTCAAATTTGAAAAGCAACACTTCCTGAAACCATTAATTAAAATCTGGATAGAACCAAGTTAGCCCTTAATCTCTGTGGGCTGAAGAAATTGCAGTTCATTAGAGTGGGATTTTCAGATGAGGCACATGACACAGGTTCCCTGGTTTCTGAGTTATTATTGTTACTTGGATTACAATAGATGCTAAAGATTCTGGTTAGGATTGGAGCCCTTTCTGTATTAGAAATTATATGGCTATAAAGGTGTTAGAAATGGAATATTGTTAGAAATGGAGTATTGTTAGAAATGCACAGCTTGCATCTTGCACCTGATAAGAAAGAAACACTGCCAAGGACTTT
>NW_017728906.1:154307378-154313739 GCF_001723895.1 Crocodylus porosus | reverse complement strand
GGCACTATCCCATATAAATTAATACAGTAAAGACTACTTTATAAAAGCAGGGATTCGCCTTAATAGTTCTCTCCTATATTTCTTCTCCTCTTCCCCTTCTCTCACCGTTGTGAGATTTGCTATGAGCCAAGCAGTTTCTAGCTTCAGTGTAGCTTCTGTTCCTTAAAATGGATCTCTGTGGGATGCCCATAATTTGTGAAATCCTTTGGGATGAAATCAAATATGTAAGTGTAAACATCATGACATTTTGCGGTTTACAGCAATCACTGCTACCCCAGGATGTTAATATCTGTGTACTATCTGCATCAGACAATTTTTATGTGGCTATTAAGTAAAGCCAAAGTCTAAACTTTATTTTTTTAAGTTGGAAATTAAAAGAAGCATATTACAATGTATTTAGTTGTGTTTGCTAGCAAGTAGGAGCCACAGTCAGGATTAGGGATGCATTGGAGTAAAGGCCCTACAGAGTAGAAAGGAAAGCCTGCAGGTGTTCACATTCTGTACTGTCCAAATATGGCTAATAGTCCTGTACTGTCTGACCAGACTGACCATGCAAAGCCTACAAAATACAAAGTTAAATGCCAACATTTAACCAATTTAATTTGTTTTGGAAGCAGGAGAAAGAGAAAGAGGCACTATATTTTTAAATTGGTATGAAAAAAGCCTGTCCCATCACCTCAACTCTTCTGTCTCAGCTGGAATGATAATACTTTCCAGTTATGATAAAAGACTGATGCTAAAATACCTTTGTAATCCCCACCACATCCTGAACTGCCATGCTTAGCCCAACATCTAGGCCACTACAGTCAATGTGAGAAACTGTAGCTAGGATGTAGCTAAAATCACCCATCTGCATCACAAACTTGTTATAAGGGAAAACCTGCAACCCTGAATTTGTTTATAGCATGCATATGCATAGCAACAACAAAGCAAAGTAATAGATTCAATACCCATTTTTCTGGATGAGAAATACTTTGCTTTAAGCCTCATTATGTGAGTTCACTTGTCAAATGATTGTTACTACAAGGGCCAGTAATTATGAATTTTGGCCTGGCATGGTGAAAGCACCTGGCAGTATGCATTCTGAGCTGTGGCCTACACTGAGTCAGAGGAGGGGACACATATGGACATCAAATCCAAAAAATATTTTAATAAAAATGGAAGAAGTTGATGTATTGAATTTTGACCCCAATCACAAACAAAATTATTCCTGCCAGCAGAAAGCTGGGATTATATTAAAATAATTTGTGTAGAGGAAAGACCTGTAATTGCTAGTTTGACACATGAATATACAGGAGAGAGATAAATTTCAGGCAGACACTTCAGTTCAAGATACAGACTTACAGACTATTTTATTGTTTAATGGTTCAATTCAGCTTGCATTATTTTTAATGGGAAATGGGAAAAAAATACAAGAAATATTACTTCTGGCTACATAAGGACTTCTGGAATTAAATAGAGAACTGAAATATGTGTGGAACTGACCAAAAGCATTCATTGCGTTTCCCCCACAATCTGTATGAATGAAGAAAATTTAGCAGTTTTTTATTTGATTTTTAAAATGATTAGGTCTGCAGAGTGCAGAAATCTTTCTGAATTTCTGTAGTGCTCACCATAGCATAGAAACAAGAGAAACACCCCTGGCTTTGACAAGAAGAGATTGTTTGCTGTTATGCTAGAATAAGCATTTCTGGGGTTCAGAGAGCAGTAGATACAGAACTTCAGAACTCCAATAACTGAGAAGATGCTTTTGAAAAAAAATGAAACCATCATTTTGGAAGATTGAGAAGCACCCTCTGAAATTCCTGTTGGCAAAAAACCAGAAAAAAATGCCATATCACATCACTGAAACAGGGAAAAAAGAAACCAGACACTGTATTTCATCTTTTATCAGTTAGTTAACCTGAAATCTAATCTGTTCAGAAGAAATATTTGGAAAGCCAGGATACTCTGTTCAGTTTCTCCCTTCTTTAAACTCAGACAAAGAACTGCCTCATAGAATTCTGTTCCCATGTGTTTTCTTGGCATCAGTTTACAATAAGCACTCAATCATTTCTTATTCCTGTGGCCTTTACTGAAATGATATTAATCATTAAAAACTCATTTGGTCTGAGGCCCCACTCAAATTGACTAGCTGTACCATGTTTATGAACCATGCTCTCTCTCTCTAACCTACTTTCTTACTGTTGTTAACATTTATATCTTTAAGCCTGGTTCTGACTCAGGCTGGCCCTACCCACACTGACTGGCCAACCTGTCTGTTTAAATACTAAGCACATTTATAAGACCCTGGGAACCCAGGTATCTCGCTACAAACACCTCTGAAATGAAGTTGTCACTCTGGTGTGAAATGCAGGACCAATCTAGGACACAGCCCACACACAGTATGCCCATGTAGTGCAATGCTAACTTGGACATTTCCATACATAAAGCATTGTGCTATGGGGACACACACAGTGATGAAATCTGTTCCACTTCATGATCTTCCATACTTTCTCTACTTTTGACTTTATTTGAATACACATTTCCATCCCTCTTTTTTTTGACTGCACCAGCTCTGCATGGGTTGTTAAAGCCCCAGGGACTCAAAACCAGATCCACAAAAGTATTCAAGATGCCTAGCTTCTATTTAGACACATGCTCATTGATTTCAATGAGCTTAGGGATTTTAATACATTTGAGGGTCTGGACCTAATATTAGATTGGTGGTAGAAAGACACAAGAAAAAGAAATATGTAGAGATTTGTTTGCATGCAGAGGATAGCCAGGAAGCTCTGCTCCAGGGGCAGCTGCATCATAGCTATTTTTGTGCTCCCCACAGGAGTGGCACCTGGAGCTGCTTTCCTGGGTCTATGTCCCCCACCCCCTGGTTATACTATTGTTTGCATGGACCAAACAACTCAGCAGAGTCTCTTATGTACCTGGCCAGATAACGCACAGATCAAGTGAGCCAGTGCATGGTAGGTGGTACGTTGATCTTATACTGCCTTATAAGGTAGAGTCCAAATTAGGGAATTTTACTACTGACTTCAATGGGACTGCTGGTTAAAGCAGTGCCAAAAGCTTTTGCAAATCCACACCACATGTTGAAGAAATGATTTCAGTAAACTGAAAAAGATGTGCAAATGGTCTGTACAAGTGGTCTGACAAGCAAAACTTGTCTTTTTAAATTTGTCCTCTGATTAACATTTCTTCACAATTTAAATACGTTAGTAATGGATGGTGATAGAGAGCAATGTAGAAAGACCCGCTAGACTCTATACACAGTCAGGTTATTTCCTCACAGCATTATTAGACCAGATTTCTTTACAGCATTGTTAGATAGACATTAGTAGCCACTGAAAAAGGAAAGAGTTAGATTTTATAAAAGATCTTAAAATTATACTCACTGCTAGTAGAGGACATACGGCTGTACTCAGACCTGCAAAACAAATATCTTAGCTCAGTGAGGCTGCACCAAATTTAATTATTTAAAATATTATATAAACATCTGGCAAAGAAAACCGTAACCAATAACATTCTCATTAACTTTTCAACCTCCAAATCTGCATGTTGTTATTATTATAATAAAATTACTCAGTGAAACAGGTTTGAAAAATCAGCTTAGAATTGCTGGCATTTTGCAGGAATATAAAAAGTATCTATATGGAATATTAACATGGGAGAAACTCTATACTTAGGGCTATAACCAGCTTTCCAAGATTGCTAGAGTTTTATCCACTCCCCAATCCTCCTTATCTAATATCCTGTAAATTCTATTTTGTCCCTGAAATTTTTTCATGCATAATTTATACAAGGGATAGAATTTTGTGTTGTCCTTTGGGCAACGATTGAGGAGAATCAGAAAAAAAAATGTTTTGAAGATAGGAATGGTTAAAGAGTGAGGATTTTTATTTTTGAAAAGCTTCTTTTATAGTTTTATTTTTTAAACAAAGCATCTGTCTAGAAGTTCCACGTTAGTTTGTATTCAATTGTGCTTAGCACAGCTAGTCATTCAGTATTTTGAGGAAGGCAGAATACTTGATTGTGCAGCAGTTCATTGCATCACTTCAAACCTTTGAAAACTTTGCTTTCTCCTGAAGGGGGTTAATGCACTTTCATGATCATCAATTTAGATATTTAAGATTCCAGTGTTAAAATAAAAATTTAAGCCCTTTTTGTTGTGATGTATCAATAACAAGAGATTCTTCTTAGACATCCTAGTTTATTTATACAGTGTTATCAAAAACTATCACAGCTTTGCAATATATTTGATGTTTTACTTGAAGTCCAAGTTCCTGGAGTCTAGCAATCCTGTGAGTATATCAGATTTTAAATTTCATTTTTAAAGCAAGTTTCTGGCACTCATAGTTTGAGTAAAGTTTCAAAACATGGCCCAAGTGTTTCCTAAAGTCTCATAAATGACAAGGCAAAGAAAAGAACCCAACATTTAATTCTTTTTCAAAAAGTTCTTATGATTTTTAAGCCAATATTACGATTTTTGAGGCCCAGTTCATGGCTGTGAATGCATGGGGTTGCAATACTATTCAGAGTTTACCTCAGCCCACGTGCACACCCCCTCAGCTGTGCTTTGTTCCACCCAAAAATACATATCAGCAGAGACACCTGCGATCAGAATCTTCACAGGTATCTCCTGCAAAGTGAAACAGGACAGACAGGCTATTTGGGATTTTTCACTAAGTTGTCAGGTCCAAATTTGAATTGTTCTGTTTAACTGAAGACACTGCTATTTTAAATAACAATTCACTCTAGCAAACTTAGCTCTGAGATACTGTCTGGAAATAGGTGCCTTTTAGGGATACATCAAATATCTTCATCATGTGGATGCCCTGAGTATCACAACCCCACCCTTTCCCCATCCACAGACACAGGCTAGTCAGAATTGTGGCAAGATTGCGTACTCCTTTCTTCCTCCTAGCCCCTACTAGGGTGGTTTCATTTGGTTCGGCCTTCTGTTGGGAGATGTACTTGTTCTTCCAATGGATTCATTTGTGATGATCAGCAATGGTGGCTACTTTAGTATAAACCTACACTGCTTATGTTTTAAATAGTAGGGAGATAATATTTTGCCTTTGCTTATTTCAAATGGAAAACAAATGCCATTATTTCACACCTTTATTTAATACTCAAACATGTGCTAGGCACTTCATAGAACATGTAGAATTAATTAACCCTGCAGCAAAGAACTGAACTGACATTCTAAATAAAGACCAGATATGAAAAATGATACAAGAAAAACAATAAAGATGGTGACTGAGAAAAAAGACAAGACCATGGTTGCTTAGAAACCAATGTACACTTTTAATAGGTTTTTAGGTACAATATTTTTGTAATTCTAATATAGTTTTAGCTAATGTTTTATTTATTTTGATTGCAGATATGATGATATTGAATTAAAATAATCACACAGAACACTAAACACATACACAGAGGTGCTATTTGTATCATCACTGGCAATCTAAATCAGTCTGTTACATTTTGTTTGGCCCTTGCAGCAAAATACCAGTGTTAGTTAAAACTCTTTAACATTTTGATTAAATTTTCCCAAATCCATCAAATATAGGATGGCTATATAATAACTGGCTTGTGGAATAAATAGGAAAAAAATAATACAGTACTACCTTTTCCCAAGACAGCTAGCTAAATTCTGGTGCCTTTGCAAATATTTTAAGTCTTCTAGGATACTACACCAAATAAACATTCACTTTGACAACGCCATAAAGTAAAGTAGAAATGTCCTAGGTCATCAAGGCTATCTTCCTGCCATATCATTTTGGTTCCTCTACTTCATTATCTACAGCTATCCCCCTCTTCCCCTGCTTGTTTAAATAGTGCCTTTTACTACTTGCCTCATGGGACAGACTACTGCAGAATCTGGAGGCCTGGACAGACATGTTTACACCATTAGAACCAGCACTCTGCCAGTGTAAAACAGGGTGGACAGATGATGTAAACTTCTGCATGGGGTTAATTTTTCTCAATCTGTTATTGAATCACCCTTGAAAACATTATGGTTAGGGCCAGATTAACACTTTTGTGGTCCCTAAGCAAACAAACTTGTGGGCTCCCAGCTGAAGGTTAAATTTTTATGTTACTTTTTTTTCCACTCTGTCACAGGATCAAGGAGATGTCCTGTGACTAATGGAGGGTTAAGGAGCTGCCAATCACCAGAGGCAGCTCAGGTGCTGGTTGCCGCAGCAACCAGATAGGTCAGGTGACCAGAAGGGGGCAGGGCCGGGCCTTTATAAACTGTCCAGGCGGAGCTGGAGGAGCAGTTTCCTTCTGGTGGCAGCAGGAGCAGGAGCAGGAGCAGGAGCAGGAGCAGGAGCAGGAGCAGGAGCAGGAGCAGGAGCAGGAGCAG
>NW_017728906.1:154302711-154307278 GCF_001723895.1 Crocodylus porosus | reverse complement strand
CAATCTGATTCTGATATGCAGCTGGGCAGCTTGGAGAGCAGCATTCAGCTGGTAAGTCTGTTTGGTGGGGGGAGGAGGGGGAGGGAGAAGGGAAGAGGCAAGCTGGGACAAATTGAGGCCCCCCGTAAAAAGGGAGGGAGTTGCCCTGGGGCAGGGGTAGGGGCAGGCACTGCACAGCTGAGATGGGGCACAGGATGGAGCCGCAAGTGGCTTGTCCAGGGGTACCAGAGGGGGGGCAGCTCTCACCGCTATGCACACCCTGGGAGGGCATGGGAGGTGTGTGCCCCAGTTCCATGTGCAAGGCAAGAGTGGGCTGCTACTGCAGGCTGTGCCAGGCTCTTCCTGGCTGGAGGCTGGGTCTGATCACACTCAGGGCAGGTGGTGGCAGTGCTAGGAGGAAGGCTGCAGCCATTCCAAAATTCACTGTAGCCCCTCCAATTCCCCCTCCCAGCACTGTTGCTGACTGGCCCAAGCACAGCCTGGCCCAGCCCCCCACCAGGAAGAGCCCAGTGCTACCCCTGGCCCCAACCTGCTATGCCAACCCGCCTTTGCGCCATGCACAGTTCCAGGGGCACACCCCCCCCATGCCCTCCTGGGGTGTGTGTGGTGGCAGGAGCTGCACCCTCTCCCAGCACGCAGCTCAGTCCCGCACTCCACCCTGGCTGGCCAGCGCCTGTGCCTGCCCCTGCTCCAGCCCCACACTCTCCCTCACTGTGGGGGCTTTGGTCTGGCCCCCCACACTCCTTCTGTCCCCTTGCCCCTCCCCCCGCAACAGACTTACCAGCCAGACTTGGCTGCTCTCCACACTGCTGGGCTGTGCTTCTTGCTGCCTGCGTGCTGCATTGCAGCTGTACACATGCACATGGTGTTTATCAGCCACATCATTGGCCACTCAGCCAAAAAAAGCTGATTGCCAATGCAGCCAATTTTCCTTATAGTGGCGCCAATCTGATATGGGACTGATGTATCAGTGCACCTCTACTATTTGCCCAAGCCACTTGTTTCCCCATCTAGAAGTGAGGTGCTATAAAAGCCACCTACTTCATTCAGTTACCATTAGATAGCTGCTCACCAGTCTCTTTGGATTCTAGTATAATTTAGTAAGCTGTTGTATGTTATATCAGTATAAACATGTATTCTGTCTAGGTCCTGAATTTTGCACACAGATGGGGCTAAGGCCTCAGGATACCTCTATACTGCAGCTTGACCTTGTGTTCACTAAAGTTAATGGCAAAGCTCCCAGTGATGTAAGATCAGGGCCAAACTGCCTGGTAGCATCTAGGATAGATGCAAGGCTTTGTAGGAGTTACTTTGCCCACCTCAGTGGATGAAGCTAGACTGCTCTTAGTGGTGGCAGATGACAGGACATGGAGCAATGGTCTCAAGTTGCAGCAAGGCAAGTTTAAGTTAGATATGAGGAAGATTTTTCTCAATAGGAGGGTAGTAAAACACTGGAACAGGTTACCTAGAGAGGTTGTGGACTTTCCATCCTTGGAGGTTTTTAAGACCCAGCTAGACAAATCTTTGGCTGGGATGATCTAGTTGGGGATGGTCCTATTTTGAGCAGGGCATTGGACTAGATGGCCTCCTGAGGTCCCTTCCAACCATAATTTTCTATGATTCTATAAGGTCTATGAAGTAGCTTACAAGTGGTAGGGGAGAAAAACAGGGGCCTCTTGACTCTCCAGTTAGTTATCTGTCAGAAGGATAATGAGATACTCCATAACCTTTAGTCCCTCTTGCTGCTTAGTGGAGTGGAAAGTCAAGAGATGCAGTAGGATCATATGATGATAGGAAAATCAGACTGAAAGGAACCTCATGAGTTCATCTAATCCAGTCCCCTGTTCAAGGCTGGTCATCCCTGACTAAACCATATCAGTTAAGTGTCTGTCTAATTTGTGCTTGAAAATTTCCAGGAATGGAGATTCCGCCTACTTCTCTAGGTAACCTGTTCCAATATTTGACCATCCTCATCATCAAAAAGTTCTTCCTAATTTCCAACCTAAATTTTTCCTGCTGAAGCTTGAATCCATTGCTCCCTAGTCCTGTGCAATAAGGAAACAGAGAAAAGTCTACCTCCATCCTCTCTCTCTTTGTTCTCATGGGTGACTGGTGCCTCTTGACTGGGAGGTGAGGGGGAGTCCCCCTCCCATGGCTGATCACACTGACTAGGGACTTCCAGCCGCACCACTGGCACTTCCGGGTGGGTGCGATCGGCTGCAGGGGGACCACGGATCACTTCCCCTGGTGTCCCCACTCATCAGCAGCACTTTGTGGGGGGCACCAGAACTCTCACCTGTCCCCCCCTGCCTGGGAATGCTGGCTGTCAGGGGGTGCACCAGCACTCTCAAGGGGTGCACATGTACCCCCTACGTGTTACCACTGTTTGTTTTTCAGGTATCTAAAAACTGTCATCAAATCCCCCTCCTGTTTTTTTTGTTTTTTTTTTTTCTCCAGACTAAATAATCCTAGTTCTTTCTGCCTTTCCACATATATCATGTTTCCCAGGGCTCTAATCATTTTGTCACTCTTTCCAATAAGTCCACATCCTTCTTGAAGTATGGGGACCAAAACTGAACAAAGTACTACAGATGAGGCCTTACCAGTGTTGAAGTGTGAAAGAATAACTTCCCTTGATTTGCAAAAGACAATCCTGTTAATGCAATCCAGTATGCTGTACCTTTGTTGCAACAAGAGTATGCTGTTGGTTCCCATTCATTTTATAGTCCACTGGTCCTTCTCTGCAGCACTGCAGACTAGCCAGTCATTCCCAGGTCCTTCTCCGCGGTACCAGAGACTAGCCAGTCATTTCCCAGTCTGCATTTGTGTATGCAATTATTTCATCCTAAGTGCAGGACTTTACATATGTCCTTGTTCATCTGATGGATTTCAGACCATTTCTCCAGTCTATCCAGATCATTCTGGATCCTAGACCTACCATCCAGAGTGTCTGAAACTCCACCCTACTTGTGTCATCCACAGATTTGCTAAACATACACTCAAGCCCATCCAGGAGTCAAAAACTCTCCCACACTGCTCTTTTGCAGTGTGGAGAACAGCTTAATGTGTGGTATGTTCATCTATATTCATCTGCACACACTTCATAACCACACTCATCTGGATGCAGCCTAACTGCGCAGTAATGTGCTGGCAAAACCCATGCTAATATGCCACTGTGCAGTAGTATTAGGCTACTGCACAGTTAGCATCTGTAAAAAACCCTGTGCTGGTGCTACTGCGCAGTAGTGCCAGTTACTGCACATTTAGTACTTGGTTATCCAGGTATTAAACTTAATGCGCAGTAACTATAGCACATTAATGAATGTGTAGACACATCCAGTGTATCCTATCTGGCCCTGCTGACTTGAAAGCATCCAGCTTCTCTAAGTATTCCTAACCTATTCTGCCACTACTTTAGGCTGTATCTGCCCCTATTTTTGTTGCTGACTGCACTTGTCACCTGGTAGTCTGCAAGATGTCATAAGCAAGTGGTTAGGTGACAGATCAGAGGAGGAGAGAAGGCGCTAAACAAAATTAAAAATGGGGGATAGGGTCTAAGCTGGATGTTGGACCCGAGTCTCCATCAGAGTCTTTGCAGTAGCAGTGTCATTTCTGATCATGGCAGGACACAGTATTGTGGTAGGGACCTGCCTTCTCTAGAAAATAGGGGCTCAAAGATTCTGAGCAGTGGTTTAAAGTCAGCAAGCATTTGCCACTGTTGCCATGTGTGAAATGAGCCTTGAATCAGATGAGGGTTTCATGTAGGAAGGAATTAGTAATGACTGAGGACTTTCCTGTCCTGGTGTGGATATTGTTTTGCTCACAGCAAATAATCTGCCATTGAAATTAAGGCTGACCCCAAATTCTGGTAGATTTTCAGTCTACCAGAACAGCAGCAATATACAGGCCCAAACTATCGAGCAAAGAAAGACAAGTTTGTCACCATGCAGCTTTTATGCTTTTAGTTTTTAGATGTGACTTCAATTATTGAAAAAGAAATGTAAACACATTGGAAACCTCTATTCCTTGGTCTTAACAAGAGGTCAGATCTAACAGCACTCCTGCCTGTTCCCTTTTCTTGCTCTACACTGCTGTGATGGCAACTTAGTGTATTGAGATGTCTCATAGGACCTCATCTTTCATGTCACAGAGGGCGTGTCTACATGAGATGCTGACTGTACAGTAGTCCAAAAATACTGCGCAGTAGCACATCACAGCAGAGACGGTGCTTATACACTACTGCACAGTACTGTTAGGCTACTGTGCAGTAGTGTCACCTAAAAGATGTTTGCCAGCACTCCTGTACTGTAATTTTGGTTACCGCGCATTTATTCAGTACTTGCTAATACAAGTACTAAATAAATGTGCAGTAACAACTGTGCAGTAGGGTCTTGTGTAGATGTACCCATCTATACCTAAATGCTTACATGATATTTTCTGCCTCTTGTCAGCTCTTAAATCGATTGGTGAATAGAGAACACAGAGGCAGAGCATAGTACAGTGGTTAAGGCAAAGGGCTATTAGTTAAGAGAATGTTCATAGAATCACAGAATCATAGAAGTAGGGT
>NW_017728906.1:154295886-154301450 GCF_001723895.1 Crocodylus porosus | reverse complement strand
AAAGAGTTCTGCTTTCTCCTCTGGCGCAACCACCAGATTGCCCAGCGTACTTTGCAGGGGCCCCACATTACCCGGTGCCTTCTTCATCCTCCCTATGTATTTGAAAAAGGACTTTTTATTATCCTTGATCTTGGACGCTAGTCTTAGCTCTATGTCTGCCTTAGCTTTCCTGACAGCCCCCCTACAGGCACGAGCAGAGGAGGTGTTCTGTCCCTAGCTTTGACACTGGCTCATTCTCTGAGCTAAGGCAAGTCACTTTATTCCTGTGGGTCAAATTAGGATCTCAGTTTCAACTGGCATAAATTCAAAATGACTCTATTGGCTTCATTGGATTTCTGCTACTGTAAACAAAGATCATTGCACTGATGTAACTGAGAACAGTTTATTTTAAAAGAATTGATGTGGATTTCTACCAAGACAAGTTCAGAGTATGACCTTCTGTGTCTTGGTTTTAACTATTAGGCGGCTTAGAAACATGAGTGATATTTTTAATCTCCTAAATATATCTGGATAATAATACCATATCAGAAATTTGTGCATCTGGATACTCAAAACACAGATACATGTTGTATATGATGTGTCAAGTGCTATAGATATATAAAGTGTAAAAGTTGCAAGAAAAAACCCAAGGTAAAAATGGGGCTTAAAAAAGCAGCAACAATAATTTGTTTTCCTGTGAGTTTCATATAAAGAGATGGGATATTTGACATCCATTATCTAGGAGCTATCTACTGTCAATCAGGTACAAGTACAGATTCATAAGTGGATCTCTCTAAGATGAAACATATGGCACTAAAACTGCCTCTATTCTTAGAGTCCCATGAGGCTTATAGAGCCGTAGCAAGTTGGAGAAGTATTTTATTCCCATTTTACTGTAAGGTAAACAGAGCCACAGAGAAATAAAATGACCTCTCCAAGACCAAACAGGGAATATCTACACGTTCATTAATGCACCATAATTATGTCGCATTAAGTTTAGTGCCTACAATCGCAGATGCAGTACAAGCCGTGTTAACCAGCATTTTAGTACCTGGCATACTCTACTGTTGTTGCTCCACATGCAGCTGCTGCCACCCCCCATTCCCTGCTGTGTGTGTGGCCTCTGCCACCCCCAAACCTGCTCCATGTCTGGCCAAAAACCACTGCCTCAGGTAACCAGCATTTTTAGATTACTGACACCCCCCATTCCCCACTCATGCCAGATAACAGAGCTTTTACTGTACTAACTTAATGTGCTGCAATTGGCACTAGTGTGCATTAGCATGTTTTTTGCCAACCATGCTAATGCACAGTAGAATTAGTCTACTGCAACATTAGTGTCTTATACAAACACACCCACAGTCAGCCAGTTGTAGAGCCGATGGTAGATGTGCCAGACGATACCATACACATCAGGTAGTGATCAACTCTGATAACAATGATAGACAGACAATTAGTAAAAATTCATTCATTCAAAAAAAAAACCTGTTGCCATCTAGAAAGTTTCTGTAGTTTGCTAAATGTACCTTTAACAGTAGACTGTACAGGATATACACTCTAATAGGATAAAAAAGGCATCAAGTAACTTTTGTTTTTTCATGTTGATGTTCTTGCAATATCACCCAGGAGCTGCTCATTATTCACAAAACCACAATTTTTCTGCCTCCCAAAATTATGGTTAAGCAGAAATGAATTTACTGTGCAATGTAAGCATTAAGACATATATACAGCTGAACATTTATCTTAATGACGTATCATACAGAAAAATACCCTTTTTCTTAACTCAAAAGTGTTTTCTCTAGACTTTCATTAAATGATTAATTAATTCTTTGAATTTTGGTAGAAAGCTCCTTGAAATTGCAGCTGCAAATGCCTCCTAATTAAGGTGGGAAGAAAATTAGAAGTTAAGGTAGACATTGAAAGTATTACTAAGGTAACACCTCAGACTGTTTATTGATGTTACGTTTTTCTATGTTTAATTCGGACTAAAGCTATTACTATATACATGTGGATGTCTGCAGTACAAATTAAAACTGGCTCCAGTCCAAATTAACTTTAATCCTCATTCAATGAGGACCAGTTAATGCAGGCTAGGGGAGTCTAAGTTAGGCAATTTAAACTGTATTAATAAACATGTATATATGGCATAGCTTTTAGGAAAACCAGTCCTTAGGAATTCAGATAAGCATTCCTTAGGAATGCAGATAAGCATTGCAAATATCACTCCTCTCAAGGAAAACTCAAGTGGGTTTCTGGAACACAACAGAGGCTATCAGGCAGGTGACTAAGTATCAATATCCTGACTAAGCCCCTAGCCTGCCCAAGCACTGGTCTGTGAAGAAGGGGGCAAACCCCCTTGATTGTCTATTAACCCTCAATTCAAATGGAAATTTGATTCAAACTGTGTGATGCAAATCAGTTAACACAGTTTAGAAAACAGTAAGCACACCTACAAACACTCTCAGTTGTTAACTCTTACAACTGTACATAGGTATTCAGACTCTAGGCCTTGGTCCCTCATCCACTGACTTCAATAACAGAAAGAATAAGTCTTATAGTTTTAAAACTGCATAAATAAGTACTAAAATTATTTTAAGATAGCTTTGTTTTAGTATTGCAAGCCAAAAAAGAACAGTCCACAGAAAAAAGGGCCTCACTGTTCAAACAAATGGTCACAAATCACAAAATCCATATGGATTAATGTTAATAAAACCCAGAAAATGTACGAACATATGATATTGCAAATCACTTTCTCAAATACGTTAGCATGAATTTTTCTAGCTCTTTGTTTTTCTTTATAATTGTAATACTTGCATATTAGAGAGACAGAAAATCTTGCCCTTCTTTAATATCCTGGCTTTGATTTTTGTTTCGTTTCCCCCATTTTTTTCCTAATTAAAGCAGACATTACCCATAAGAAAAATAATTAAAGTAATGTATATTTTGTTCTGCCCAAATATGCAGTGCTCATTGATATTAATGGGTGTTATGCCACAGTATGAAACTGTTTCTAGCCTTTTGAGGTAAAGAAGGTGGTTCCACAACAGTTGAAACCAAGCAATGATTTTGAAAAGGCAGGACTGTGCAGCCACTTCCTATGCTTGAAGAAGGGTTACTGCACCGGAAATCTTGCAAAGAACTTTTCCCCAACTATTCAGTTGGTCTAATAAAAGATACCACATCTATCCAAACAACCTTGCCTGTTGGAGAATTAGGTACATTTAGTAAAGCCAAAGGTGATGCTGAAGCTCTTTCAAATCTCATTAATAAGCAGCCACTATAAACTAATTAGCTTATATGTTCTCTTTATTTAGGTACTTGACAACTTAGCTCAATTTATTCCTTTATGATTTTGTATTGTGAAATCCACTATTTTTGTTCTGTAGCCTACTTACCAACCTGGTTAATTAAAGAATAGAAATATACTTTTTTAGTGGATTTGTAAAATGAGGGCTTCAGGCCACAACTGATTTCTGCTGAAGAACCATGGGTTGCCTGTTGTAGGCAACAAGCAGCAGCAACTCGAGGGAAAAGCAGAAATAAAATACATTTTCTATAACCATGTAATTATTCAATCACTTGTTAGATGCCAGATAACAGTCTTAAAAATACTATATACAGGTTTGTCTATAATAGCTCAGACATCATTAGAAATGAAAACGGATCACAAACAGGGCTGAATACAGACATGGATGAACCGGGCAGCCACCTGGGACCAGGAAAAAAAGAGGGCCTGAAAATGGTAATTTATTATTATTATTATTATTATTATCATCATTGGCAAAGGGGGGCCCAATACTAAAAGTCTGCCCAGGGCCACCAGGAGTCTAGGTACTGTGCTGATCACGAAGGCTAGTTTTGCTATGAAGTCAATGCACTATTGTTCACTGAGTAACAGAAACCACTTGATAGGAAACTCTTATTGAAATCACCACTTGTCTCAAGAAGCATCTTAACAAGACTGTCAAACATAACAATGTAATGGTGCTGTTGTTGTTACTGTAGCTGGGATGGTCCAGAAAAATATGTAAGTAGCAAGTTTTACAAGGGAAGTAATATCTCTTATTGGGCCAGGTTTATAGTTGGAAGAGAGGTTAGTTAGATAAGCTTTCAGAGCTTTCAATCTTTCACTCTGGGAAAGAAGGTAGGGCATTTTTGTGCTGAAAGCTTGTTTAACATGCCCCTGAACAATAAACACTGATCTAACAAGAGATATTACCTGCTTTCAAAAATCTGATTTCTCAGACTTAAAAATAGTCCGTTGATCCTTTTTACATCGATGAAATACCTAGAGAACAGGGAAGCCAGTTCAGTTTCTGTTAGAATTGTTATGGATCAAAATAAGCAGAAACAGGATTTCCAGTAAGCAAACAATATGGCCGTTTGGTTTGGTTTGGTGAGTAAACTGAAATATAAACATTGTGAAAGAAACATAAACAACATACTTATCAGACATAAGAAATCTGCTAAACTGAGTTAAAAATAATTTAAATGCACTGACCTACTTTCTCTGCAGATATATTTCAGTGGAAAGCATTTGAGTTTATTACCTTATGTCACAGTCAAAATTCCTTAAGATAAACTGTACTGCTAAAGCTACGCATTCCAGTGTCAAACCTGTGACAGGGATGCTACATAAAATTGTCAGCTTTAACATCTCATCAATGCCCAGCATAAGCAGCTGCCATGCTGATCACTAAGGTCTAAAGGCTAATGACACCATCTGGGTCAAATCCTTCAAAGTGCCTCTTCTAACAAAACACAGGTCTTTCTCTTCCAGATGAGCATCACAAATTAAAAGCGACTTGACATGTCAAGGATGTCTTGCACTTTGACCCAGCCATGAATTAACTGATTATTTTATTCACATGCCAGATTCCAAGACAGTGAAACTAAAATCCTGTTGTCACAAGGATGGAAAAATGTCTGGATCCTTTCCTTGATGCTGATAGCAAACACTTTAGTCTTTGGGGATTAGTTGTGTTCACAAGGTTGCAATTAAGGTAAAAGGAGATAGTGTGTGTACTTCTTAGGGTTACAGAAGCACGCAGAAGAATGTTCAATATTGGATTTTGTTAATTTGATTCTGATAAAAGTAAAGAGAAACTGTAAACCTACTGCTATTGTCATCTGAATCTGTTTGTACTATCAATTTTTCAGTCTATTTATGTTGTCTTTCTGATAGCACCTGTGGCAACATACATTTTAGTGTTTAGTCACACTTTGCATCTCATGATGATATAAGAACACAGAATTATAGAATCATAGAAAATTAGGGTTGGAAAGGACCTCAGGAGGTCATCTAGTCCAACCCCTTGCTCAAAGCAGGACCATCCCCAACTAGATCATCCCAGCCAGGGCTTTGTCTAGCCGGGTCTTAAAAACCTTGCTACAACTTGAGACCATTGCTCCTTGTTCTGTCATCTGCCACCACTGAGAACAGTCTAGCTCCATCCTCTTTGGAACCCCACTTCAGGCAGTTGAAGGCTGCTATTAAGTCCCCTCTCATTCTTCTCTTCTCTAGACGAAATAAGCCCAGTTCCTTCAGCCTTTTCTCCAAAGTCATGTCCCCCAGTACTCCAGAT
>NW_017728906.1:154285159-154295786 GCF_001723895.1 Crocodylus porosus | reverse complement strand
TGCTCAAAGCAGGACCATCCCCAACTAGATCATCCCAGCCAGGGCTTTGTCTAGCCGGGTCTTAAAAACCTCCAAGACTGGAGAGTCCAGAGTCTCTCTGATTCCAGTGCTTTACTACCTTCCTAGTGAGAAACTTTATCCTAATATTTAACTTAAACTTCCCTTGCTACAACTTGAGACCATTGCTCCTTGTTCTGTCTTCTGCCACCACAGAGAACAGTCTAGCTCCATCCTCTTTGGAACCCCACTTCAGGCAGTTGAAGGCTGCTATTAAATCCCCCTCAGTCTTCTCTTTTGCAGGCTAAATAAACCCAGTTACCATGGCCTCTCCTCAGAAGTCATGTGCCCCTGCCCCCAAACCATTGTTGTTGCCCTCTGCTGGACCCTCTCCAATTCGTCCACATCCTTTCTGTAGTGGGGGCCCAAGACTAGGCACGGTACTCCAGATATGGTCTCACCAGTGCTGAATAGAAGGGAATAATCACTTCCTTTGATCTGCTGGCAACACTCCTACTAATGCAGTCCAGTATGCCATTATCCTTCTTCACAACATGGGGACACTGTTGACTCATATTTGGTTTATTGTCCATTGTAGCCTCCAGGTCCTTTTCTTCAGAGCTGCTGCCCAGCCAGTCATCCCCCAACCGGTACTGGTGCATGGGATTGTTCCATCCTTAGTGCATGACTTAAGTGCACTTGTCCTCATTAGATTTGTTTTGGTCCAATCCTCCAATTCACTGAGGTCTCTCTGAATCCTAGCCCTACCCTCCAGTATATGTACTATTCCCCCCAGGAGCTTGGTGTCATCTGCAAACCTGCTGAGGGTATACTCCATCCCATCTTCCAGGTCACTGATGAAAATATTGAACAAGACTGGTGCCAGGACCACTCATGGGGCACTCCACTTGATACCAGCTGCCAACTAGACATCGAGCCATTGACCACTACACTCTGAGCCTGATCATCCAGACATTTTCTATCCACTTTACAGTGGATTCTTCCAACCTGTACTTCCCTAGCTTGCTTATAAGAATGTTGTGGAGCTTTTTGCAAGTTAGTCTGAGCTGCAGAGATTAAACTGAGAAGCAAGTGCACACACATTCACTACTGATTCTGGAAATGCAGCCACGTATCTGCAGTGGCTCAGGCCAGAAGCCAGGGAGCACTAGAGCACACCTCCCAGCCTGCCACCACTGCCAGAGGGAAGGAACTGAAGCTTCAAGGCTTCAGGGGGGGGGCATGGCCAGGCCTAACATCATATCCTAGGGCTAGCACACCAGAGGGTGAGGGTTTAAATCCCCTCCCTGGCCCACAAGGGACCCCAACCTGGGTCTGCCTGGGTATGGGGACAGTGCCTGCTTCAGTGCCCAGCTTCTGCCCTGCCCCTGCTCCCAAGTTGGGGGGGGGGGAAGGCAGCCTGTGCCAGGCTGAGGAGGGGGTGGGTGGGGAAAAAGTTAGTGGCACTGAATTCATAAAAACTTGAATAAGAATAGTCCTTTCTCTGACGCAAGCATGTACTGAACACAGCAATTTGCAACCTCAAGCACACAACAAAGAACAACCAAGAATCTTCACCTAAGCCAAGACATAGCCCAGTAAAACACAGTGAGAACGCACACAGCTTAGTCTAACTTAAAATGGAATGTACTATACCAAAAAGACAAGAGAAAGCCTTGTATAAGTCTTATGTAATCCTGGGGGTAGTGTCTCTTTACAGCCAGGTATTCAGAAAGTCCTTCTTGGGGACTCTTAGGTGTTAGAGTGGAGATCCCACAGGCTTCATCTCTGCTTGGGTTTTCACAGGTGCATTTCCACCCCCTTCTCTCCCTTGGGTGCCTTGACATTAGTGTGCTTGTCACCTATAGCACCTTTGGCAGGACTCTCATGCATTCAGTGTCTTTTGTCTCTGCTTTGGTATTTCAGTCTCCCACCTTTTACAGGTTCTGCTTTATAATGGAAATATAGTTCTCTGCTTTCTCTGGTCACACAAGCCCAAGCAGTCTGGGACCCTCTCTTGTCCCTAAGCTCCCTGTCTCCAGCACATAAAGTGATGAGTGTGCCAGGTCTTTGCCAAGACCTCCCACCTCTCAGCCTGCTCCTTCAGGGCTTGATCCTGTGCTCACAGGGCATGTCCAGATGTAGATGGATGTTTGGTTCCCTGGGAACAAGTAGCAGCAGTACACCTTGAGCCGCCACTACTTGTCCCTGGGGAACACCGATGCCACGCGTGCTTTGGTGCATGGCAAGTTACCCTCGGGGTAGTAGGGGAGGCTGAGACCAGCACTGGGCTGACCCCAACAGCCTTACCTGGGGTCTTGGGGCCCTTATGGGGCTGCAGCTGTGGCAATCCTGCTGGGCAGAGCCTGGCCAACAGCTACAGCACATTTCCAGCTGGCTCCCATTTTCAGCAGCACATGCTTCCTCTTGTCTTTTCTCCACCCACTGTGGTATTTTGACTGCTGCCTCTCCCATTTAGTAAAGTACCCACAGCTTCTCTGATCCTCTTCTTGTTACTGACATACTTGTAGAAACCCTTCTTCTTACCCTTCACGGCCCTTGTTAGCTGCAACTTGAATTGTGCTTTGGCCTTCCTGAGTTCATCCTTGCATACAACCAAGCTTATACTCCTCCCTAGTTGTTTGTCCAAGTTTCCACTTATAAGCTTCCTTTTTGTGTTTTACCTTGCTGAAGAGTTCCCTGCTAAGCCAAGCTAGTCTTCTGCTATACTTGCTAGTCTTCCTGCGCATCGGGATGGTTCATTCCTGTGCCTTCAGTAAGGTTCTTTAAAAGTACATCCAACTTTTCTGGACTCCTCTTTCCACCCAGGGGAGGCCTCTCAGGGGATCCTGCTCATGAGTTCCCCAAGAGCCATGACAACATAACTCTCAGACACTGCTGTCTCCATACAAGTTTGGTGTGATAGTGCCTCCCATTTAAGGAGTCAGCTTCCTTACTGACAGCAGCAGCATCTGAAATGAAGCTATAAGAACTCCCCTCTGCTCCCGTGGAGTAAGGCAGATGCTGGCCACAAGCAGCGGCAAAGACTAGGTGCAAGAGAGTAGAGAAATTACAGCCTTGATATTAAAGCACTGCTGTGATCCTCAAAAGCTTTGGGCTCTACTCCTGACTCTACCACCAACAGACTACCTGTATGACCCTGAACAAGTCATGAACTTGTTCAAGTCATGACCCTGAACTTAAGAATACACCAGCAATTCTCAACCAGGGTGCTGGGGGTGCTGCATGATATTGGCACCGTTGGGTTTGCAAACATCTACACATGATAAACAGGATAAACCCAGAGATTTCCAATGGGAATCTATAGTGTCAAAACCATTCTGACTTGTGGTTTTTCTGGGTTCTCTGCAACAGAAGATTTATTGCTCTAGTATCTTTCCATAGCCTAGAAAGGAGCGGAAGCTAAGAGCTGGCATGTTCTGAGGGGTGCTCTGAGACTAACGAGAGATGTCCCGAGTCTTAGAAGGTGAGAGCCACTGGTCTACACAGTGACAGCAGAGCACTGAGTCCTGGCACTGAAGAAGCAAGCCTCGCATGACCCTTCTGCGTACAGAAATGCATCGACTACACCTAAGAGCCCCCCAGCACCATACTCCAGACGTAGGCTATGGGTGAGCTCAAAAGCTGGAGCCCGAGGTGCCTCCACCTGCCTGGTTTGTTTCCAGGGAGAGGGCGAGTGGAGCTTATTTCCTTGGTGGCATCGCTGAGGACATCATAGAATCAATGAGTCGGAAGGGACCTAGAGAGATCATCGAGTCCGACCCCCTGCCATGGGCAGCAATGAGCACCGGGGGTGGGAGGGGTCATAAGACCCCAGCCAGGTGCCTATCCAGTCTCCTCTTGAAGATTTCCAGGGAAGGTGAGCGCACCACTTCTCTGGGAAGCCTATTCCAGGCTCTGGCCACCCTCACCGTGAAGTAGTTCTTCCTAATATCTAACCTAAACCTATCCTCCCTCAGCTTGTGGCCATTGTTCCTGGTGACTCCAAGGGGGCCCTGGTGAACAGACTTTCCCCGAGTCCCTGCTGCCGGCCCCTGATAAGGTTGTAGGCCATGGCAGCCCTACCCCCCATACCCCCTCCAGTGCTGAGCACCCGGCTCTAAAATGAGAATGACAACATGACCTCTCTGCACAGCTTGAGGGTGAACTCAGCTGTCAGGCTTGAGGGCAACCTCTGATCTGCCCCAACAGGCGCAGGCTCTGCTTCTCCACAGCATTGATCAGGGGGATCAACAGGTGCGAGACCAGCGAAGGAGGACTCTGCCACCCCACTTCCCCTCCACAGCGCATCGTGCGAGCGCGCCCGCACACACACGCACGGGCACCCCCGCCCCTGGGCAAGAAGCGGCAGTTGCAAGGGGGCCGCCACTTCGTCCGCGGCTGCCCCTGGCCCCCGGTGCCCGGCTGCGGAGCCGACCCGCCGGGCAGTGCCCACCTGGCCCCGGCCGCCCCGACACCGCGGGCACAAGGAGCCGGAGGGGCGAGCTGACAGGGATAGCGGGGGCAGCCCGCCTCCCTTCGGGCCGGGTCAGGGCTGGCTGCTCTCCCTGCGGCAGGCTGGGTGCGCCGCGCCGAGGGCAGCCTCGCGCCGAGCTCCGACGAAGGTTGCAGGGATGGTGCGGACGGGCGCCCCCACCCCGCTGCGCTCTGCCCGCGCTGGCGGCAGGGAGATGCCGAGACCGAGCATCCCGCCAATATCGCGGCGAAGCAGAAAAGGGCAGCGAGAGACAGCAGCAACAAGTGCACCCCGCCGTTGCCGCCGCACTCACCCGCCCGTCTCAGCCCCCGAGTCCACGCACTCATCGTCGGCGCCCGCCGCCTTCTCCATGACGGGCGTCAGGGCTCCATGCCCGCCCGTGTGGCGCCGCCTCCCGTCCGCCCGCCCGCCCCGCCCCGCAGCAGCTGGTCCCCGCCGCGCGCCTTCCCCGCCTCCTCTCACAAGTGCCAGTTTTTATTTAGACAAAGCCTGGGCTGGGCGAGCGAGCTGTAGGGCCCTGCTTGGAGCAGGGGGCTGGACGAGGGGAGCTTCTCGCTGCGATCCCTCCCCAGCTCTCCCCTCCCTCGCACGGGGAGCTGCATGGGGGAAGAAAACCCTTCGCCCGCGCCCTCTCCCTCTCCGGTAGCAAAGCTTCATTCCAGCCCGCCCCGGCTGGCTCCCACGGTGCCCTCTCGCCCAGCCGGTCGGAAGAGGCCACGTTTCCGTGAAGCCCGGGCAGGGGGGATGCCGGAGGCTGCAAGTGCCAGACGGACAGTGGGAGAAATCCCTACTCCCACCCAGGTCCCTCTCCTGCTCCGCGCCTGTGGGACACGGGCCTAGTTGTCACCTTTTAGTCCTTGTGGAACACAAGAGGCTGGGGTGGGATGCACCTATGGTCTGAGCCAGGACATGGCAATTTTGTTATCTTCTTAGGGATGAAACCCTGCCTGAAGTTTTATAGACTGGGGTTGTTTCCAAAGATGCCTGTGGGCTTAGCTACACTAAGCGGCTTGCCCTCGAAGCAGGGAAGAGAGAGTGGAGGAAGGGAAAGGAGAGGAATCCCCCTGCCACCCTCTCTCCCCTGAGGAAAGTCCTGCAACTTGTGCAACCGATCTGTGGTGCAAGGGTTGGCCTCTTGAAGTCGCCCCAAGACTCATCAATAAGTCGTAGTAGGGACCATCCTCAAATAGAGGGATTGCTGACAAGGATGAGGAAGCAAGTTTTACCACTGTGACTATACTAGTACTGCTAAGATGACCACAGCCCATGTCCAGTGTAGATACTGTTATATAATGGTACCAAGGAGCTTATACCAACAGAGCTTATTCTGCTTTTATGGTTCAGGACATGAAATAAGTTATGTGGGTATAAGGTCACAGGCAAAGGGCTGCCTCAACTTAGTTGCCCCATTGGGCAAATGTGGTTAAGACATGCTGGCTTTCTGTAGGTAGTGGAACCACAAGGGAGTGATATCTCTCATGTCCTAGGTATAAGGCACCTTGGCACACCTATACCCATATCAATTATAGGGTTTATACTAGTACAGATATTTTAGTAAATATATACTCTCTAGATATATATTAGTATCTATATCTATCTATCTATCTATCTATCTATGTAGATATATATATTACATCCTCATTTTACAGCCTGGTGCTCAGCACCAGACATGTTCCAGGGAAGGTGTGAAGATACTCTTTCTCTCAATAGGGAGAGAGAATCTTTATCTATATAGAGATATAGATATATATAAAATATATAGTATCTATCTATCTATCTCCTTAAGCAACATAGTTATACTAGTATAACTGGTCTAACTATTGTAGAACTGGTCTATGTGATTTGGGTGCTCAAAACCCATTGAAAGATAACAGCAATTAAGCACTTTAAAACCCATCAGCACCTTTGAAAATCCCAGCCATTTTCATTTTCTGAGCCTCTCTCCAGTTGTTGATATAGATATGTGATGCTTTGAAGAACAGCCTTTTCTTTTTCTTATCACCATATTTCACCTAGAGCTGGGCAGATAATAGTTTCCCCAGCCCACAAGGTTATTTGTGGTAATGAAAATTTCTGTTCCACACTGGGACAAAACAGATTTTTTAAAAAGTTTTCTCCAAAAGTTCTACAGCTGTAGAGATCTGCTTGAGAGCCCCCAGTAGCCTGGTGGGTAGAGCATTGATTTGGGATGTAAAAAGCATAATGGAAACAGATTCAATGCCCTACCCTGAGGCAGGCAGGCAGAGTTTAAATTCAGGTTTTCTACTGCTTGGGAAGTGCTCTGACCATCAGGGTAAATAGTTGGTATTCTGGGTATGGTTTGATTGGAGCAAGGACTTGAACCTAGGTCTTCTGTCTGCTAAATCCACTGGACAAGAACATTAGTTTTCCTCTCCCTCTCACTTCCTCCATCCTAGCATTCAAGTATTCATACAAAATGAAACAATCCCAGAAGGAGTGATTAAAAAAGGTTTCACAGGGAGTGCGAAAGACCTGACCTCATATTCCTGCTCTAAAACACCATAAATATCTGAACCTTGCCAGCAGTGGAAGGAGAGTTGGCTATCATTTGGTGGCTCTCTTTTGGGTTTTGAGCAGAAATTCCATCCTGGAGCTATGGAACTTTTCCCAAGAAAGTTTTTCAGAAGTTTGAGGTCTGACAAGTTGGTATTTTCTGATGAAAAAGTCTCAGCTAAATCTACTTATACAATCTCATGCTTCAGTGAGTACACAGTTCCTGTTAGTGAACACTTTGCTTGTAGAATGAATGTATATTCAAGATAATCATACCAAGTCTTTTGCAGCTTTTGCATTCTTTATTACTATTTTACTGTGACCAAGGAAAGTGGTGATCGTTTCAGGAACGTAAGACTTTTAAAACTAGATTACAGAAGAAACTAAAAAAATATATACTGTAACAGACAATTATGCATTGAAAATATGAGGCACATTATGTTGTAATACCACATGCTCTTTCCATCTCTATTGTCTGTAATAGTGCAACCACTGATTCTGTTATTGAACCACAACAAATTCACGTGCACTAGTGCCAGCAGGGTTGTCAGTGCTAGTGTAGACAAGACACAGGCATACAGTAATACAAATAAGGAATACAAGACAAGTGTTAACATTGTGTCATTTAGACCTGTTCTAAGCAGGTATGGTCTAAACAGGTAAAATCCTGCACTGCCAAAGGAAATGGCAAATATCTCTTACATTCACAGTGTTAAGGGACAGACTGTCCACCCCTTTATCCAGGTAGGGTAATGTCACTGAAATCAATGGGTTAGCTCCCATGTACAAAATTACGTATGTGCATCCATTTCTGAAGGATTGAAACCACGGTGTAATGCAAGCCAATATGAATCCTGGTAGTGGAACCTGCCCCTATACCAGTTACTCCTCAAATCACCCCATGTAGTACTAGGTAGAACCAGAATCCTGGTGCTCAAGTCTTACTGTTTCTGAGCTTTGGTCCGCACACACACATTGATAGTTAAAGCCATGCAAATGTTTAAATTGGTTGACTTTAAATCATTTTAACTTTGATTCCAAATAAATAATGAGCTAAAATGATTTTAGGATCTTTTAAGTTGATTTCATATCACCCACAAAAGGGAGTGGCACTATACCTATTTAAATATTTAAAAACAGATCTGATTAAATTGGTGCAATTTCTGTGCGTAGATTATTAGCTGAGCAACAGATAGATCTTTTCCATGTCTGACTTCCATGATTTTAATTAGTTATGTTTAAGCACTGGCATTTCAAAGGATCTGGAATATATTTTATGCTGCATTTAAGATTAAATTTGCTCCATCTGTCTCAGGGAGGGGAAAAAAAAACATATTTAAAGGAAATATATCATTAAGATAGTAAGTAAAGCTACCACAAGCTCCAGACTCTCTGTATTTATATGTTTGCCTCATTTAACCCAATTTTACTCTAGTCTTTCATAAAATTATGCTGAAAGGAACACTTTTCTGCAAAAAATTCCGAGCATTTCAGATTCTAATGAGTGAGGTACTAAAGGCATCTCTGTCACTGTGCTGTTTCTCATTTACCAGTTCTTCATATTAGTTCTTCTTTGTGGTGTGTTGAAAACATTCATTTTAATTTCTTCCTTACATTTTGGAGTCCACGTTAGCACTTATGAAGATTGGAATAATGTTTCCACCTATTCCTAGGAAAATTTCCTGATAGTCTGGCTTTTCTGTTGCATAGCATCCAAGGAAAGTGCTCATAAAAACTATCAGAGAACAAGCATTGCTATTAGAGGCAATCATCAAAGTCAGCAAATAAACTGCTCTTTTCTAGTAGTTTTACATAAAAAAAGCCCAGCTACTAAAACAAGAAATTTATGTCAGCTTTCAGGCAAATCTTTTTTCACTAGTTGCTTACTGCCAGATCTTTAAAAGGATTTAGGTGCTTAAAAAGGTGTTTAGGTGTCATTTAGACACTTTAATCCAAAGCTGCAATCCTGAAAACATTTGCTTAGTTGCCACCTGCCCTCAGCTCCACAGACACTTTACAATTTTACTTTAAAGTTCCCCAGGTGCCTGAGGTTGTATTTCTGCCCCATCCAGAACTGCCTCAGTCTCAATGGAGCTGAGCTGGTTGACACGTAGATCATGCCAAGGCCCAGTCAGAATCCAGAAACTAGGCATTCATCGAGTCCCCTAAAGGGCTTGATCTAGGAGACATTCCTCAGGTTTGTCTAACACACACTGACAGGATCAGACTCCATACGAAATGTATGTAACCTGGGCAGTACTCCAAAAGGTACCCCCTCTCCAATTGAAGGGATCAGAGCAGGTGCACAAGCGCTGTGGGAGGTATAGGGACTTTCCTCCCCCTATAGAGCAGAGCCAGACCACCAATGGGGACTTAACCATATACCTTTTAATGAGAGAACAGTACTGGGAACATAACTAGTATAAACCAGGAGGTATAGAGGACACTACAATGCCCCAAAGGGGCAGGATTCAACAAAGGTTAGACACTTACAATCACAGACATATTCATCCAGTTGACAAAAGACAGGGTTAACCAAAATATAAAACACAAACAGCAGAACAAACAATACTGGTTGGTGAAATATAAAAGGCACAAAATGTTAAACAAGGAATATAGGGTATAGGTACCTGGAAGGGGAGAAAGCACAACAGCCCCTCTCTAATGCAACAGGAATTTTTCCCTATTACTTCACTCATCCCAAGTCTCCCCAACTGGGATTTGAAGTCAGATCTTCTACATGGTAAGCAGAAATTCTACCATACAACCACCAGGGCTGGTACTATGCTAAGCTGCTAGGGGTCTTGGCCTTCCTGGAGCCCTGGCCTCATGTCAAGCTGCCTGGCCTCTTGCTGGAGGAGCTAGAAGCAGGGCTGGGAACTTTTCAGGTCGCTGCTCAGATCCTCGCTGGAGCTGGGGAGCCTCTCCTGCTGGCCACAGCCTCTTGTAGGGGATCCTGGAGCCCAACAGGGAGCCTCTCCTGCCGGCCACACACCATGCTGCTGAGGGTCCAGCTGCTGCCTGGAGATCCCACTCCTTCAGGATCTTCTGTGGCAGCTTCACCACCACCCCACACTGGCCCAGCTCTTTGAAGCTCCTTCCTCCTGGTCCCTCACTGGTCTCTCCTGAGTCAGCTGCGCTTCCCCTTTTAGCCCCCTCCAGGTGACCCAAGGGGCCAATCAGGGGACATGAAGCGTGAGTCTCTGAGGCCTGATGGTGAGAAAAGGGAATCCCAAGTCTTCCACTCATCTTTTACCCTTTCAAAACCCCTGGGCTAAGTCATTGCCAGTTAGCCCACCACGTGTAGATTCAGCTGCCACTTGCTTTTTAACAGAGCTGGAGGAAAACAAAGAGAAGGTGGCATCCTGTTTCATATAGCAGCCTAATGCCTAGACCAGTCACCTTGGTAGTGTGGGAAAGAGATTCAGTTTCTTTCTCTACCTAAAGAAATTGTAACCCACACCTACAGACCTCCCACTCAAAGTCCTGAGCTTGACCAGGAGTTCGCCCGGGAACTGACTGAAGCCGCTTGCTCCAGGACCTTGGTTGTCATGGGTGACTTCAATTACCCGGACATCTCGTGGGAAGATCACTCAGCAAAATCCGAGCGGTCGCAAA
>NW_017728906.1:154280509-154285148 GCF_001723895.1 Crocodylus porosus | reverse complement strand
TAAATTGGATGCTTGCTGGGATCCTATGACCCCAGCTGACTTCCTGCCCTTTGGGCAGGAGGCTGGACTCGATGATCTCCCAAGGTCCCTTCCAGCCCTAATGTCTATGAAATCTATGAACCTCCCACCTTCTAGGAATGTGTTTGAACCCCCAGACTGGGGGTGAGGGGGGAAGGAGGGCTGGAGCAAGGTACAGGAATGAATTCAAGACTTACTGGGTGAGAGAAAGGACAAGATAATATATTTTTTTCTCTATAGGGCACTGACATGGGAAAGATGACTCCTGGGTTCTGATCCCAAGACTGTTTAAGGATTTTACATTAACCCATCATTGGGGAGTGTATATACATATATCAAGGACCAGGTTTCAAGAGCCCTGTCTGCCATATGAGTACCCTTGCCACAAGGCTACAGATTCACATTCCTTCTTGTGTGTGCTTTCTCTGGCCCAAGTAATCTTAAATTCTTTTCTTCATGGTTCACAACTTCTACAAGAGAGACAGCAAATACTGCCAGGGTAGCTGACAGCTTACTGGTGAGGACACTCTCATGGGACCTGTGAGTTTGAATCCAGGTTTCTCATTTCCTCATCAGGTGTTCTAACTGCTAATCTAGTATATGAAAATGGAACAACAGCAGCAGCAGATGCGCTTTATAAAGAAAGCATGAGTCTTATTCAGTTCCCTGACAGATAGCATGTAGACACTTACCTTCAGGAGAGGGTTCAGGGCTATGGATTCAGAGCAGAAGGAGACACATGTGCAGCCCTGAGGGTTTAGATTTAAGACTTATCCCTGTACACATTGTTTTCTGTTTCTTATTTCCAATCTGGGCAGCTGCACAGAGGAGTTGCTGACTTTAGGAGGCTCCTTATTCACCATGCTGTTTCCCATCCTGTTCCGAAACACCTACCTCTCTCTGGACACATAACTCAGGGCTACAGTTTCCATGCCAATGGCTGGGGGTCTAACAGTAACACTTTGCAACAGCTAACTTCTGGGTACCTACATCTTTTAATGAATGTGGCCCTTAGCATAGGTAGATTAGTGCACAGGCCAGAAGGGCCTAGACCCAGGGGCCCCTGCCTCAGCGCAGATGAAACCAGTGGCTGAGCTGGACATGCGTAATGCAGCAGACCATGGCTGCTGGGTACCAGGTGGGGTGCAACTGCACCAGAGCCCTGTGAGCAACTGGAGCCACTGGTGGCAGGGAGCAGAGGCAGGCACGGGCATAGCAGGGACCTGCCAGTGATAGGACATCTTGCTCCGGCCACTGTTCCTGCTGTGCCAGCTGAGGATGCAGCCTGCAGTTGCAGGGTAGGGCGCAGGTCAGGAGTGGGGGCATGGCCCAGGGCCCCAATGAATCTTAATCCGCCCCTGTTTATCTCAATACTGATTCCCTCAGTAGTCAGCACCCTGCGTGCTAAGGCCCTGTTCGAGCTCAGTATCACATTGAGGAACTTGGGCTTAGGGTATAAAATCAGGGACAGTTGCATGTTTGGAAGGAAGAGAAGGTTATGGCTGGGCATGTGGTTCAGTCTTCATGCTAGTTCAGCCCTAAAAGGCATGACTTTCAGACTGGTAAATGTTGCCAAAATATTTGTGGCAGTTTCTCACAGACTGTTTTTTTCAGAAGGGTTAAGATGAGGTCAATTCCATTTGTGGTAGGTCTCAAGCTAGACACCCCACCTCCATTCATTCACTAATTGTTGGTTAAAATATAAGTATGCAATAAAAAGCTGTTCCTTCAAAACATTAAGTCTGGTATTTTTACTGGGGTTTAAAAGAGTTTGATTCCCAGTTCCTGTTATCCATAGTCTTGTTTGAAAATCCAAGCCTTTTCCACAAGTTGTATGGTCCACAGAAGAAAATATATATTTTATAAGCAAATTACTTTTTTTTACTTGAATTTTAGTATATTAAAATTTTACTGAGTAAATCTGGCACTTGGTAACAGTGCCAGATTTTTACAAAATCTCAGGTATTCAGATTCTGATCCAGCTCCACCGAGCTCAAACAATGTTTAGAGAAGGGTAGGATTAAATTCCTATTCTTCAATGAGTGTCAGATTAGAGGATCACTAAGACAGGCAATGAATTATCCTATCCAGTGTTCATAAGCCTTAAGTAGCTGCAGGTACTTAAAAACTGCATATTTATATGCAGGCCAAGATCTGTAACTGAGTCCATTCAGACAAAAGTCTTCAGGTGATGTAATAAAAGGGGCTGCATGTGAATACAAGAATCTGTCTCTGTAGTCTGGTTGATAGGACTGGAGTGAACTTCATCCCATCACAGAGGATCTGTACAAGGCCTGTGATACTATTTAATCACCAGTGATGATATGGCCTTCGTAGTGACCCTGAGCCCATTGTGGAGAAAGGACAGTCCACAAGTTCCTGCTCTGCATAAGTCACATACAGAGAAAATGTCAGGGGGTCACTGGTGCCTGGTTCACTCAGCAATGCTGAAATCCTCAGAATATCCTCGGAATCCACCAAAAAGTACCTATATGATATTTTTGTAGCATGTGGTATACCCAGAGTAGGAACAAGTGGGTAGAGCTTGTTTCTTGGGATTGCTACAGTGGTGCTTTACACATAAAAGCCTGTCCCTTTAAGAGGGAACAGTCAGCCCTATTGAGTATTTGGATAGGCAGAGGGGCTGCTTACAGATATCGCCCCCCCCATCCCCGCCAAAAAATGTGTTTTACCAGAAGAAGCAGCGCGTTAGTTTGACCTAGCTCTGTAGCGTCTGTATAGCTAAGCTGCTTCAGCAGGGCTTTTTATCTAATAACTGATTCAGACTATAAACAGAAGAGTTTCCTACAAGGAGGGGCCAGATTACTGTTCTGGGGCTAAAACCAAAGGGCTCCCCTCCTACTGCCCAGGACAGAGAAGAAAGATTTAGTTTTGTTTGCTTGTTGCTTAAAGACTGTGCTTTATTTGAGACAACTGGCCAAGAAGCTCTTCAGGGAGCAAAACCTGCACACAGAAACCAGCAGGCTAGGCAGCCTATTACACATACCTTTAGGGCCAGTTGTTGTAAACTAACTGACTTCCAGGGACCTGGGCAGAGCTGCTGAGGGTGGCTCTTAACTCCAAATCCTGATCCAGTCTTGAGCTAAAGGCCTTGTCTACTTTACAAAATTCTGTTGGCACAGCTATATTGGCTGGGATGTAAAGAAATCATAGCCCTAAAATGAAGGCTAAATAGGCCATTTGCTCTCATGAAAGGAAAGTTTAGACTTGGCTTGAGTAATCCTAAAGGCACCGAAAGGCCCAATCCCACAGGATTTTAGGAGGAGGTGTGGAGATCCCTCCCCTTCTCTGCACTAGCAGTAGGGGTAAGACAGTGAAGTGTTCCACTGTATTTATGTGGACCTGGGGCATTATCAGAAGGAGCCATTACACCTGTTCCCTGATTACATTGAGAAGAGAGGTCTTTATCTCATTTTAAAGGGAGCATTAGGGATCTGGAAGTTTGGCTCACTGGCCTTTAAAGATCTCCATGGTGAACAGAGATCTCAGGAGACACAAGCTTACACATAACTGAGGGTGTTCTGGACACAGAGTCATCACTTCTGCTACCCGGAGACAAGATGGTGAAAGGCTGCTGTGGAGTTGCTATGTGCTGGTTTGTGAATACAGGATTTCTTCTCAGGAGTCAAGCTACAGTCTGTGGGGCTGTACAGTTTAGAGAGGCACATTTTGAACCATGACTAGAAGACGGGGTCTTAAGTGATACACACATTTGCATCACTAATCTTGTAACTGATATTATTGCCGTTTTTATAGTGTTAACAAATGTTATCATGTATGCCATGTCGTGTTGGCACACTTTAGGGCAAGTATCAGCAACATTTGGGGCAGAGTGCCAAAAACACTTACAACCTTGACTGATAGGATGTGTGTGTGCTAGGGACAGATGGTGGGGGACCTGCGAGGCGCCCAATCCTTGTGGCAGTGCAGCTCTGGCCCCTTCTTCACCACTGTGCCAAGGTGCAAAATGCCATGCTGTGGCACCATGCCGGGGGTTGCCTACCCCCTGCTTTAGGGCACGCCCTTGGCTGTAGTCTGTCAGGGTGAAGGTGAAGACCTTGTATCAATTTCAGAAGGACTCAAGTTGGACCGAAACTGTTGAAGATGCTGGAAAAAATCTCGGTTCCACTGGGTTCACTTTCAATCACTCCCATACCAAAGTGACCTGGTATCTTTTGCATAAACAGGCCCATATTTGTAATCCAGCACCAAACTAGGGATTCATAATATATTATAATCTGTGCGTAAGGGTAAAGAATTTGCTTTGGGGGACCATTCTTCCACCCACTGAAGCCAATGGGGAAATGATTAGACCCTTAAATTTCATAGATTTCATAGACATTAGGGCTGGAAGGGACCTCGGGAGATCATCGAGTCCAGCCCCCTGCCCAAAGGGCAGGACTGTTCCAGACCTTGGGGGCTCGGACAGTAAAGAAATTCTTCCTTATGTCCAGCCTGAAACGGTCTTGCAGTAGTTTATAACTGTTCGACCACGTCATCCCTTGGGGCGCTCTGGTGAATAAACGTTCCCCCAGATCCTGGTGGTCACCACTGATAAACTTATAGGTGGCCATCAGATCACCCCTGAGCCTCCGCTTTT
>NW_017728906.1:154252100-154280498 GCF_001723895.1 Crocodylus porosus | reverse complement strand
GTGGTCGCTGTCACCCAACTTCCCATCAATCACTTTGATTGTTAAAGTTAAAGCACTCATATTGAAAATTAAATCTATTTTTATAACTGTAATCTTCAATATTGCAGCTCTCAATTATTTCTTCTACATTTGTGAATGCTAAAAAACCCCTTTTTAATTCTGGAAAAAAGTTACTGTTAAAACAACACTGGGTCTCCACAGGAGATTTTATTTCTTAATTGTTTTACCATATTATGTAAAGAATCTAGTCTTGAATTACCTGTGATGTAACTTTTTATTATAGGAGAGATTTAAGATTAGATATGCTTACTGGATTTAAGTGGTGCATATAATAAAACCTCTGCACTCTACTGATTTTCACAATTTTATGCTACTGCATATAGTATTATGTGCGTAGTACTCATTTTATAGAGTAAATAGCAAAAATGCCAATGTCAAACATAATGTAAGAAAGAGAAGATGACTCCAAATATTAGAAACAAATAATAGAATTGTAATTTTAGTATATTTTCCTCAGAGATTCATGACAACATTCTCTCTTTCTACAACTGCATTTCATGGGAATGTGTGAAGGGAATCATTATTAAAGACATGGCTTTGTTAGGACCAAAATAACATTCTCTACAGTGGTGTCTCTTCCTGCCTGAGAAAGGAGCACATGATATCAGCTGAGGTATTCTTTTTCCTAGCACCTGATGAAAGCTATGAAAGCTTGTGCCTCTCTGAAACAGTCCCTAAGGTGGCACCCATAGAAGGCTACCTTCTGCCCGTCTTGGTGCAGAATGCCTACTTGGTTGAATCAAGAAATTCTTTTTCCAAAACTAATTGTTCATAAAGGGCTGTAAAAGTACCAACAAAGTTATTTATAGGAAACTTAGAAAAAATACCACTGGAATTTACTGGAGCAGTTGTGCTTAGGCCAAGAGTTGTGGCAACCTAAGAAAATTTTAAATATTACCTTACAGCAGAAAATCCTTGAAAGACCATGTCCCGAAAGCAGATATTTTTACGGAGATCTATCTGTACCACTCAGAGCTTTCTAAGTATTAATAAACCAATGCCACAAACTACTTTTTTGTGAAGCCTCAGTGACTGAACAGAATAATTTTCACAATAAGGACCCTTTTCACTTTCCCTTTTAATAGTCAAGGTTGCCAGGGTTTTTACCTGCTCAGTGTAATATTAGTGAAGCAGAAATTATATCACACAAAGCAGAAATTTCGTCCTTACTATCTAGCCAAGAAGCACTATTCAAAACATATCTTGGTGCTATCTCTGCTGTACAAGTTTTAAAAATGTCACAACTTATTTTCAGTTTATATAAATTAACTAAAAGCCCAGTTTTGATATGTACACAAAGGGTGTTGGAGAAGTCTAATCATGCAGTGAAGGCAATGCACAAAGGAATGAAGAATGTTTAGTATTTGTGGTAAATGCATGCACTTTAGAGAATGGAGACTATGTGTTAGCATCTGTGTGGTACTATTAGGGATTTGTACTGCTGCCTAGCACTACAGGCTCTGAATTCCTAGGGACTCCCTGAAATCCTTGACTCTCTTACAGAAAGTCCTACTGAAGGTTGTATTTCTTTGCATGGGGACAGATGGGATAGAAGGGGTGGCTGACAGTTTGAATGTTGCTGGTTATGCAGGAAGAAGTTTAATCAACACTTGTTCCACAGCCTGATTCCCACAACTGAGAATGTTTTGTGTTCAGCTTTTACATGTTTGTTCTGGGCTTTGTGATCTGTCAAAGCTTTCTCAGGGCACATCTACTTGGTAACTTGGTATGCTAGGTAGTGATGCACCCAGACATGTCATACTACGTCTTAGCTTCCAAACCAGAAGCTGTATAGTCATGTTAACACTAAGTTGTGGCAGGATAATTAACACTAAAGGCACGTTTACACCACAAACTTACTGAGTCTGCAGCTGGGCCATGAAATGCACCATGTTGCTCTACATGCACTCGGACATCATCCTGAGAGCCACCGGGGACCTAGGCTGGCGGCTCCTGCACGGGCCGTCACGACGGGTGTGTGGGTGGCCCATTTTGAGCCAGTCTCCGACCAGTGCCCCTTTTGCACCGAGAGGGAGACGCTGGCGCACCTTGTTCTGACTGCACTATTCCCCGCACCTTTTGGTTTATGCACACCCCATCCATCACCCCACCAAGGCCTGGGACCTACTGGTCAACCTCCTCCTGGTGCTGGCCAAGCTCGTCATCTGGCAGTCCAGGCAGGAGACTCTGGCCGGGAAGGCTCCCAGTGCCCTCGAGGCGTTTTTCCTTGGTGTCCTTCGTGTGCGTCTCCGGGCGGAGTACCACTGGGTAGTAGCCACTGGCGAGCTCCCTCAGTTTGCAAGCCGGTGGGTGCTGTCCGGGGTGCTCTGCTCAGTGCCCCCCGGGGGAGCACTCGTTTTGAACCTGTGACCTGCACGAGCACACCCTGTTTTCTCTTTAGTTGTCCCCCATAACTTATTCGTGTTTTTAAGGCGCTGGTCGCCCTACCCAGTGGCGGCCCCGTGGTGGTTTTAGGCTTTTAGCTTTTTTTACTGCTTTTATACTTTTAAGCTTTTAGCCTTTTTATGAACTGCCAGAACATCGAGCGCCGGATGCCGATGAGAACCCGTATCCAGACTGTTTTAATTGATGCCGCTAAGTGCTGGGTGCTGACACCGGACGCTGTAGGCCGACGATGCCAACATCCAGCGGGACCTGCCCAGTCAGGGTGCAACATTGGGCCATCTCCGGGCCCTCACGTCGGACCCGGAGGACTGTGATACCACAGCTGCCGACCGCAGGCGACCCCCAGATCCCAGCGGCTTCGCCGCGTAATTACAAGACATCAAATAGTCCATTAGGTTGACTGCAGCACCACATGAATATGGCTATACTGCTTATGAGTCTGGAGGTCATGTGCATGTACTAGCACTACATTAGCACCGTAAATTGAACACTAGCACTGTAAGTTTGCAGTGGAAATATGCCATCATTGACTCTACATTGAGATCCACATTACATAGCAGGCAGGGCTATTGTGACAGAACTGGAATGACTGTAATGATTCATGGACACTGTATGCCAGCCTGATTACAAAGGAATTCTTTCTGCATTTAAAATGACTCTCAAGAGAGACTGGAGTTCATGCAGGGATCTGGGTTTTCTGTTTGCTACAGAAAAACAGGGATTTTATTTTTTAAAGGAGAAAAACACAGGAAACAGTGGGTTTCCCTTTGCAGACTGGCAGAGCTCTAGCTTGCAATGGGTTGAAGGGAGTGGGAGGAGGGCAGTCAGGCACCACATGCATATATACACATGCACACATGCACATGGCAGCTAGGCAGCCTGGAGAACAGCTTCCTCCAGATAAGTCTATTGGAGGGGGAATTCAGGACCCTATAGTGAGGGAGAGAGGGATGGAGGGAGTTGGGTAAGGCTGGAACTGGAGGTGCTGCCCAGCCAGGGTGGTGTGTGGGGCCTGGGCCTGGGAATATGCAGCTACAGGGCCTGGCTGGCGAGTGGGATGGAGCTGCGGGTGGCTTATCGGGGGGGAGGCACCTGGCAGCAGCGGGTGTGGTGCCGCAGAGTTGTGCCGCCTGCTGGCCCCATAGCCCTGACAACTGAGACCCCCCTCCATCAGGGTTAAAGGGGGTAGGGGGCTATCTGGGGGAGTGAGGGGCACAAGCAGGGCCATAGGGCTGTGGGTCTGGAGTTTGAGGCACCAGAAGGGCCTAGGGGGCTGTGTGTCAGGAGCATCAGCAGGGCCAGGGGTTATGGATGGGGAGTGAGGGGCACTGGTAGGGCTGGGCAGCTGTGAGTGCGGAGTGAAGGCACCAGCAGGGCCAGAATGCCACAAAGCGGGGGGGCAGGTGCAGTTCCTCCTGCATCCTAGTGAGTGAAGAGGGCAGGGGGACCTCTGCTTTTCCATCATAAAACACCCAAAGTCAAATGCCAAAATTTATAGGTATTTATAATTTATTTTATTATAGTGATTGAGGTGCTGGCAAGCTTCCAAGTTGCTTTAAAATTGTAAATATATCAATAAAACATTGTGTTCAACTGATACCTAAATATATAGTGGCAATTCATTTTCATCACAGAAAAAACAGTTCTGGTGGCAGCTTTTTTTGTGTTTCATCCCTTTCCCTGGAGCAGCACCTGGGGCTGCTGCCTTGGTCATGTCCTTTGTTACTCAGTGCTCCCAGGAGAGACCAGAAAATAGGCAGAGAAATGACCAGCTCTGTAACTGTGAGTATTATTATCAGAGACCTGGGAAGACACTCACTTCCTCAATGTAATGGGTACAATATCTGCCTGATGCTCATAGAAATTATAATTCAAATAAAAGCTTTAATGTATACTATGCTAGTAAAACTGTGAAAAAAATTTGAAGGACAAATTGAAACAAAAATGGAAAATCATCTGTCTATGCTTATTCTTTTCTTGTGTTGACAACTGGATTTTCCCCCAGATCTTAGCCTCTACAGCCCACTGGTAAAAATGTCTTTGATAGGCTTTTGTGAGCAGAGAGATAAGGCAGTGAAAGAATGTATTGAGAGACATGATTGCAAACAGTGACACAGAAGGCATCTAAAAGGTAGCAGGTTAGAGAAAGAACATGTGCCCAGGATAATCTTAATTCAAATCCCAGTAATCAAGTTCAATGATAGGTCAAAGCCTCTTATCTCTTAATTTATAAGGCTGAAGCAAGTAGTCAAACTGGTCAGCTATGCATCATCAAGTGCTCATCCTAGCATGTCAGGATGTTCAAAAGTGACACATACCACAGGGGAACATGAGAAATGAATCCAGCAGCCACTCTTTTTCAAGGAATTGAAGCAATATTTTTATTTTTCTGTTCTGTAATTGGGAAATGCAGTCTGTGCTCTGCACAATGGTGAGACTTCCATTAAACAGGAATTCAACACATGAATTCTGGAGAGAATAAAAATGTTAGTATGAAGACAAGAGGCTAATAGGGTTCATTGTTTAAAAACTTACTGTTAATCCAGCACAATGTGCTATGTTGCAGCACAAAGCAGCACAATGTATTATGTTGTATCTGCTCATCAAATTGCTATGACTACTTAAATTTAGTGCATGTCTGCGTCTGTGTGAGCATATGCATAGTATATGAATATAAGCATGCATATATACGTATTCATATTTTGAAGAGAACTTGATCCCCAGTCATTTATGATACATGTTCTTACTGGCATTACCGAGACTTATTGTTTTTGTAAGTATTTGCAGGACTGGGCCTCGGGTTTTTTTTTCTTTTCAGTGATTATTCATGCTAACACTATAGCCATAAGAACTGTAACTGAAGAGGAAAAAATACATTGTAAAAAACTTACCAAAATTATCACTCAGCATTTCCAAAAGAAGCAGCAAAATATTGGATGTTAGAGTGCTTCCGGTCAAAGAAAGTGATTAAAAGTTGTATCAGTTACTTCTTCGTATAATTGCTTTATAGAAGTTCTGGTTTTAGCATAGTTAGGTCAAATGTCAAGTTATACAGCTAAGATTTATAAAATAAAAATTGGTCATACATTTAGACCAACATTTTCAAGCCCATTTATTTAAGATTAGGTTCTTAAATCCATATTTAGCTGTTCCATCAAAACTGGTCTAATTTGTAAAGGTGCTGAGCGCTCACAACTTGCACTGCAATGCAGTGGGTAATGTGACTGCTTACCATGCCTAAATTTAAGTATAAGGGCCTCACTTTCGATGCCCAGGCTTCAACAGTTTGGTTGTAAGAAATAAAGCAATCCCTAAAAACAAAATTCTATCAACCACTCCATCTCTTTCTTCATAATATGTAGCATGCTCAGTGCAAATCAGCTGGAGCCCAGCTGCATCTCTAACTGCAGAATCTGTTTATTTTATTCTTTCTTTGCCCTACAGCCTTGACATCCTCTCTTGCCAGAGGCAGGGTCAAATGCCAGCTGTGGCTATTTTTGTGCCCTCCCCTTCCCCTCAAAGGCTGCACCGAGGGCCGCTGCCACAGTTACCTCTTCTCAGTTACACCACTATCCCTCACTAATTTTTCAGGATTGACAACTTTTAAAGACTTCTGTGACCTTTGTGAGCTTATCTGTGAAGTCCCTGCCTGGTCCATGTTTAAAGACCCTTTTAAAGACCTGCTTCTGCCATTCTGCTTCCAGTGAATCAAAACAACCCAGGAATAAATAGTTTCTGTTCCTCTTTCTCTATTTTCCTGTAACAATGGCATAAGAAGCAGAGTTGGTGCCCAGGGTAAACCCTGCAGAACAGTGGTTGGGTGTGGGGGAAGCAGTTCCAGGAATGGGGGTGGAGGATTAGGCAGACGCATGGTTGTGACAGCGGGGGGGTTGCAGCTTTGAGAGCAGGGTAGGCTAGGGGAGGGGGCGCAGCTGTCTTGCTTATGCCAGGAATGACTAACCAGCCCCTGGCTGAGCTGCTGCTATCACTGCCACATGTTTTGCCTGCCCCGACAGTTGCTCTTAAAGCAGAAGCAACAGCAGCAGCTGGGGACTGTTCTGGAGTTCCTGGCATGGGTAAACGATGGAGCTGCTCTTTCTGCCTCAGCCGGGGGAGTGAATTTTGGCACTCTTCCTAGCTTGGTGACCTAGATGGGTGCCCCTCTCACCCACCCCTAATTAAGCTATTGTCCTGCATGTCCTTAGATTGTGAGCTAATACGTCAAGAGCACTTAGCATATTGGCAGCCTAGGAGCATGCAGTTAATAATGATCTTCTACCTCTACATCAAATGTTATGCAATCTCTTCTCTCAAAACAGAGAAGTTTAAATGAACTGTTTGAGTGACTGCACTTGGCTGTATAGAGACATGATTCCTGCCCCAGGGAGTTTATAATCAAGTCTGGATAGAAGCAAAGCAGTTCAGACATGTCAGTCACCAGCTGACAGTATGCACATGGACTAGTGGAGAAGTTTTAGTCTTCCATGAAGAGTCTTCAGGAAGAAATTTGTATTAAAGAGGAATCTGAGAGAAAAAGGAAGGGCTGATGATGCATGAAAACCAGGGAAGAATTCATTGCATAAAGGGCTGCACCCAACTTCTTTTTACACTCAACAGGAGCTATAGCGAAACCAAACAGCAGATATTCCTCCTAAACTGCATGGCTCACCATCCAGGCAGATGCTCTCTAATTCCTACTTCTTGGAAGGAGCTGTGGAATACTTATTAATACATTATAGTCAGTGTAAGTATTGAAGTTACTGGCTATCAATCCTAAACAAACATTTTTTGTGGGATTAGAACATCATGGTGGAATACTACCATTAAGTAACTATTAGAGTTGCTGTGGTTTCTATATTGTGAGATCACCCACATGAAGACTGTTAAGAAAATGTTTATTTGGTTGTTTGAGTGATTGCTTCCTTTCTTTTTTCTTGGCAAAGCTCTGGGCATTGAGAAAAGTACATGGACCAAGGAACCACTTGCTCACTTTCCCCAGCTGCATCATATTTTTTAAAGTGTGGCCATAGTATAACAATGTATGTTTAACTGTTCACTAAGTAAGCAAGAATGTTAATGGATGGCAATGGTGGAGGTTTACAGTGTAGTTTTGTAACTAGTTTTACAAGGGCTGTGAGGAGGGTATTTAATGGCTCAAAGGACGGCAAATGGGCTGTGGAGCCTTTTACCACCATGAGACCAATTCAAACCCAGCTTATACAAGTCTGCAGTGATTTACGGTCCAATTGCTATGTAGTGGTTTATCTGCAATGAGCTTTTGCTCTCCATGTAGTGGGCAGATCGCCAGGTCTCAAAAACCACTACCATGTTTAGCCTTAACTGGTAGCTTAACCTGAAAGCAGTGAAAGGAATGGGAATAGGACTATGCTTTTACCCTCCAAACTGGGCACTCCAGGTTAAAGCTGTTTTACACTGAGGCATCATAACCATGTTCTGCAGAGGTGACTTCAATCTATTAACTAGCTAATGCATGTACAATATATAGATAATAGGTGTTACGTAATTGTTATTTTTTATTATTTTTATATATTAGTAAATCTCAAGGGTCATTGCTCCTGCTGTTAATTTGATCTATTTACCAAAAATAATTTCTATTTTCAAGGTCATCATCAGTAGCAAAATGTGAATTTAGTCTACATGAGAGATTAATATTTAGCCGTTTCAGTCTCAATACAGATTTGGTTTTAAAAGGAAATCCTTCCATGAACGTCATTGCATTAAGGTAATTTTAGGACAAAATTATTCTACATTTATAGCTTATCTCAAATATTTGCAATCTCCATATTAATGTATAAAGGCAACTTTTTCACAGTGTGCTAGGTATATGGCAATCCCATCCTTAGGGCTTTTGCTGGTTGCCTACAGGGTCCAGGATTTTTTCCCCCTCATGAATGGCTTCTGTTTTGCCTTGTTTTGTTTTGGTCTTCCTCTGGAAAACTGGACACTGAGCCAAAGTAAAGCTGGCAGCTTTTGGCTGGGGTGCTCTGGTGTTCCTGGCAATACTTAGGGTAAAGTTACACTTGGACCATATCAAGACAAATTGAAATGCGAGCATTCATATTTTAAAGCTTGTTAACTTGTGCTAAGTGCCCTCTGGGTGTCTCAGATTTGCACCACTTCAGAACAGGGTTAACTTTGGGTTGTGTTACCCAACTCATTTTAGGGTAACTTCAACTTGCTCCGCAGATCAAAATTGAGCAATTTGCAGCCCTTCAGCATCCCAAGATATGCTGCTCCTGTCCCCTTCACTCCTGCTCCATAGATGAACTACCCACCTCCCACCCTCTACTTTTCAGGGGATGGTGCTGCCTGGGAACAGTGGGAGCATGGAGCTGGGAGGTGGAAAGGCACAGGAGCTTGGGGGCTGTGCCTTCCCTCTGTAGGTCCCCATATTTCTGTCTTGAGATGACACTAGAGGGCTTTGCTGTGGGGAGCCCCTCCACCAACCCTTGCTGATGCAATCATAACCCCACTCCTTAATCTCAGCCCCCTCCCCCCCAACCCCAGCCTTTCCCAGAGAAAGCTAGGCAAAAGCCCAACAAAAGTTCAATTAACCTTGGAGCTAGGAATGCGTTGGGGGCGCGGTGCAGAGGGAAGCCAACAGACCGCATTAAGCCGCCTGGCCAGGAGAGAGCTGGTGGCACTTGAGGAAAATGGGCCAAGAATCATGGGGAAAATTTCAATTAACTTTAAATAACTGAGCTTCATTGAACTTTTCTGTGGCTTTTGCTCAGCTCCAGGCTCCCCCTGTGCCAACAATAGAGTGCAGTTGGAATCTGATTCCCAATCCCATAACTGTGCTTCCTGCCATGCATGTATGACATGGCAGAAGGTGTGATTGCTGAGACTGGGGATCAGATCTCATTCCACCTTTAACTGAACATCTAAGATAGTGACTAGGTATCGAGTCCCCCCTTCTGAATGGCACTCATAAAATAACCCTTGTGCAGGCCTCCATAGTCAAGATTCAGGAAAGAAATGGAAAACTGTCCTCAAGGTGTCCACAACAGCACCATACATAGACTTCTGGTGGTCTTGGGTGTACTTTTAATATCATCCCTCCCCCGGAATGATTCTAATAATAATACAAGAATTACTATTTTTGGGCGCCCTTTCTGTCTGGGCCCTGGGCGGCTGCCCAGTTCACCCATGCCTGTGTCTGGCCCTACCCATAGTGCCCATAGTTCAAGCTCCCTCAAGAAGTGAAGGAGTTGAGCAGTGGAGCTGCTCTGTGACAGATCTAGGGAACGCATGCCTGCCTCTCTCTCACTGCCCCCTTTCTGCGCTACTGAGGATGAAGTAAGTTCAGTGGGCTCCTGCATAACAGAAAGGCACTCAGCTGTCAACCAGTCAGAACCAGCATGCTGGCAGTAAGCAAGATGGATTTGGGCCCTGATTTCTCATCAGGAAACAGAGTATCAGAGAATACTGGCCATATTTAGACATAGACAACAATGACACAGTCAAGTGGCCAGAGGGATGCTGGATATGTAAACATCTGGGTTATTACAGCACATTGTTTTAATGAACTATTGAGGTCATCAGGCAGTAGGGCTGTGAGAATCTTTGGTCCCTGATTTGATTTGATGGAGACTCAGCCCGATTCAGTGGCCAAATCTCCAGATCGAATCAGGACGCTTTAATCTCTCCAAATCAAATTGGAACCCTCCGAATTGATTCAGAGAGATTCAGAAAGATTTGGTGATTCAGACATAAACACAGCTTTAAATGTCTTTTCTACATACCTCTAGGTACCAGGCAGCTTATGAAAGCTGCGATGGTGAGGCAGACAGAGCATCCCACAGGAGCATGGGGGTTCCCCAGTCTGCTCTGCAGCAGACCTGGAAGTGGATCAGAAGCACTTCAGGTCCACTTCCAGGTCCACTGAGGAGTGTGCTAGGGGGCTCCCCTGCACCCTCTGGCTTGGCGTCTGGTGCCTCCTTTGTCTAGGGGGGCACCCAGGGTTCCCCTGTCTCTGATCGCCAAGCTGGGAGGTGCGGGGCCCCCCCCACAGCATGCTGCCTGGCAGACCCAGAAGTGGACTGGAAGTACTTCTGGTCCACTTCCGGGTTTGCTGCAGAGCATGCAGGGGGTGTCCCTGTGCTCCTGTGGGATGCTCCATCCACCCACCATTGCAGCATTCACGAGCCCTCTGTTACCTTGAGGTATGTAGAAAAAACATTTAAAGCTGTTTTTATAGCAGGATCGCTGATTCTCTGAATCAGCATTGAATCTTCAGATTCAGATTCGGCTGAATCAAATCTGGGACAGTGATCCAAATCAACTAAATGAATCACTGTCCCCAATTCAGGCCAAATCCAAATCCAAATTGAATACAGCCTGTTTTGCACACCCCTATCAGGCAGCTATTGAGGTCATCTATTATGGTAGCTGCTGCAGACACAAAGGAGCCACAAGTTAAGGCAGAATTTGAGCTCACAAAGACCTAACTCTTATTTCTTAGGCATAGCACCACCTCCCACTCTCCTTCTTCATAACATCTGTTTCTTCAATGATAATCAATGAAAACAAATACTGTGTTGCCTGAGGTGTGTGAAAAGCAACTTGAGAGGTAAAACTATAGGGAAAAAATAACTCCTGGGAATCTAAATCCTCATGTGAATAAATTATGTTTGTGTTTATCTTTGTCTCGTTGCCTGAATTTCCATTTAATAATACAAAATCTATGAGAAATCTACCTCAGGACTCCTGAAAGTACTCAAGATGTAGTAACTTAAGAGCTTTTTGATTAAGAAAAGCTCTCTACAAATGCAAAATGTTGCAGCCTCAATTTTCCACTAATTCCAAGCTGCACTTGGACAAAGAGGAGAGATATAACTGAAAAGCACCACAGGCCTAGACTGAGTTTTGTCACTGATCTGAAGTCAGGGCTTATTGTGAGAGGAGCACGAATCCTGACCTCCCCTCCTTCCCAGGTATCCCTGACACAGGCTTTACTCCCACTGGGCATGTCTACACATAAAATTAATGTAACACAAAAAAACTCTGATGCATATCATACCAGTTTATTGCTCTTGGGTATCATGTTTAAACGTGTGCCTGGAATCACAGCACACTGAGCTGGGTAGAGCAGCCCCGGCTGGCAGGGGACTGGCAGTGGGGGTCAGCCTGCCAGCTTGGGGCTGCTCCAATCCAGCTCAACATGCAGGCAAAAAATTTGTTTGCTATGGCCTAATAGGACCACATGTGTAGATGCTGAGACTATACTGTGGGGCTAATTAGAAAGAACTTTGGTTTTCTCCGTTGAAAAATCATAAATTCTCTGATTTTAAAAAAATTGCAAATTCTCTGATTAAAAAACGCCAGATCCATGATTAAAATGAAATGTCACTATATATATAAGTATCAATTGAACACACTGTTTTATTGATATATTTACAATTTTAAAGCAATTTGGAAGACTACCAGTGCCTCAGTCACTGTAATAAAATAAATTCTAAGCACCTATTAATTTTGGTATTTGATTTTGGGTTTTATATCATGAACATTTTGAACTCCTTCTTCCCCCTTTGCTCACAGAACTCAGGTCCAGGCCCTTCACTCCCAAGCCACAGCCCCCCAGCCCTGCTGGTGCCTCTCACTCCCCACCCAAAGCCCCCCCCACCCATCCAGCCCTGCCAGAGGGGGCCTCCAGCTGCCAGAGCTATGGGGCCAAGGACCCTGCCTCCACAGCAGTGTCTAAGCCCTGGCTGCTGCCCGTGGGAGGCAGCAAGTGGTGCAGCAGAGCCTGGCTCCCCCACCTCTATGGGTGGCATGGCTGGAGCAGAGTCTGTGTGGTCAGGGTGGGTGCAGGCTGTCTGCTGTAGGCTCAGGGTTTCCCGCCCTGCTGCCCTTCTCCTGGGGCCTCCGTGGCCCAGCAGGTGGGACCTGGTGTGACAGGGCAGAGCAGGGCTGGGTGGGGAAACTCACACCACTGTTGGGAGCACCGCGCTGCCCTGGCAAAGCACCCTGTGACCACCTGGTATCAGTGAGGGGCGCAACTTTGTGCTGTCACCTCTGCTGCTACTGGCTGGGCAGGGGGTGCCTTGACATGGCAGCATGGGGCTTGCAGCAGCAAGGAGCTTCCCTGCCCAACCCTGTTCTGCCCTGCTGCACCAGGTCCCCCCACACTGGGCTGCAGAGGTCCCGGGGGGAAGGCAGGAGGGAAGGGAGCCCCAAGCCTGCAGAAGGCAGCCCACCCTCACCCCTGCCCACACCCAGTGCACAGATCTGGAGTTCATGTGCCCCCCATGCCCACCCCAGGAGTGTGCACAGCAGTGGGGAGCTGGCCCTTCCCCTCCCCCCGGATGAGCTGTCTATGCTCCATCCTGCTTCCCACTGGGCCTTGAGGTTGCACATGGCTCCAGGTCATAAGCGCCGCCCAGGCTGGGCAGCAGCCCCAGCCCTGCCCTAGCCCTGCCCAACTCACTCTTTCTGTCCTTCCCTCCCTCCCCATGGGCCTCAATCCCCACTCTGCCCTCGTGCCAGACTTACCTGTGGGAGCTGCTCTCCAGGCTGCCTGGTGTGTGTAAGCGGGCACGTGGCACTCCCTGCCTGACCACTCCCCCCAGCCCCTTGCAGGCTGAAACTGTGCTAGCTTGCAGGGAGTTCTTTGCACAAGCGAAAAATCCACATTTCTCTGTTAAAATGAAAAATCCATTTTTTTTTTAGTCAAAAGAGAAAATCCGCATTTTCCCATTTTACCATGGGAAATGGAAAATCCGGATCCCTGCTAATTAGGCAGCTCCACAGTGAACATCTTGTGTTGATGTGCTCACCGTGTTGTATTGAATCTGAATGGGGTGACCAGAATAGGAAGCAATACAGAGTTTCCATACACAAGAGGAATTCTTATGGGGTATCACTGGCTTTTTAGGGCCGCTTTGCTTGCACGTTTGATATGCTTATGCAGCACAATGTGCATAGCAAACTGGATAATCTATTCCTAGGTACAAGGGAGGGAGAGTGCAGAATTTGCCACTTTCAGCATAGCGAAACTCCATCTCTTAACAAGAAAGTACAACCTGACCTATGTTGCATCTTTTAAGCATGTCCAATCTGTGTTTATACAAACTAAGAAAGAACTGGGTCAGATCTGCAAGCCTTTTTCTGTGTGAAAAGAAAAAACTAGAAACAATAAAAAATGGCTGATATCAAAGTACCCAAATGGAAGAAACCAAGCCTCATATTTCCAATTATCAGTCTACAAACTACTACCCTCCCTCTGTAAAATGCAATAATGGCTTCTCTATAATTTGGAAGCAGGCCCACAAATCCCTGGCACTCTTTGCAGCCATCTACAAGTTGAGATATTTATGGAAGAAATGGATAAATTTGGTTTCAAGGCTGGCATTTTTGTTAGAGTGGAGGGAATATGGACAAAGAGGAGGGACTTTGATTAGAGAGAAGAGGAAATAACAAGAGGATGGGGCTGAACTGTTCTCAGTGGTGGCAGATGACAGAGCAAGGAACAATGGTCTCTAGTTGCAGCAAGGGAAGTTTAGATTAGATACTAGGAAAAACTAATACACTTCCACAGAGAGGTGGTGAAATCTCCATTCTTGGAAGTTTTTAAGACCCGGCTAGACAAAGCCTTGGCTGGGATGATCTAGTTGGGGATGGTCTTGCTTGGAGCAGGGGGTTGGACTACATGACCTCCTGAGGTCCCTTCCAGCCCTAGTTTTCTATAATTCTATGAGTCTAAGAGTAGAGGTATGTGGGATTCTGAAGGTGAGAACAAGGAGCATGAAGAGTCAAAGGATATAACCAGCACAGGTCAAGTAACTTTCATTGCAAAAGGTACAATACCATTGAAATATAACCTCTACTGAGCTCAGAGACTGGCAAAAAACCAATGTATGAAAAGTGCCCCACTTCCATATTATGCAGTTTTTGGTCAAAAATGATGGAAAAGCCTCCTGTTCTTAGGAAAAGTGCCATAAGAACTTTAATGTAGAAAGGACCTTTCCAGAGATATAAGAGCACAAATCTGCGTGAGGGGACAATAGAATGGCACATGAAATATAGTGTTAATAAGTGCAAAGTAGTGGATGTGGGAAAAGGGAGCCCTAACCACATCTACTTAGTGACTGACTTTGAATGAATCATTACCACTCAGGAAAGAGATCCTCCTAAAAAAGTTCTTTAAAAACACTGGCTCAATGTATAGTGACAGTTCAAAAGGCAAACCAAATGGTGGAAACCATTAGGAAAAGAACTGAAAACAAAACAATAATATTATATAAATCTATTATGTGCCCATAACTGGAGTCCTATGTGTAGGTCTAGATGCCCAGTCTCAGATATGAACACACACACATACACACAAGTTATAAAATAGGGAACAAAAATGATCAGGGCTATGAAACAACTTCCATACTAGGAGAGACTGAAAAGGCTGGGGATGCTTAGTGGAGAAAAGAGATGACTGAGATGTGAGGTTCTGAAAAGGGTCTATACATTTATAAACTAAGGGACACCTGATGAAATTATCAGACAGCAAGTTTGAAAAAGGCCTTCCTTCTGTTTGTTTTATACAATACATAATTAGCATTTGCAACTTATTGCCATAAAATATTTTGGGGGCCAATAGAATTACTGAGTTGAAAAAAGGGATTAGAAAACTTTATGGAAGATAGGCCCACTGGGTACTAAACAGCAGCAAAGGATGTAGCCTACTGGTCGTAACTGCAAAAGTATGATGGGATGGATTCTCTGAGCATGCACTTGTATGCATCCTCTAAAACATCTACTACTTTCCACTGTCAGAAAAAAACATGGCCCTTTGGTCTGACCTAGTATGGCGATTTTTTGTTCTTATAGTTTCATAGTTTCATAGCTGGTAGGGTCGGAAGGGACTTGAGCAGATCATCAATTCCAACCCCCCACCATGGGCAGGAAAGAATGCTGGGGGTCAAATGATCCCGGCTAGGTGTCTATCCAGCCTCCTTTTGAAGTCTCCCAGGGTAGAAGTGAGCACTGCTTCCCTTGGAAGTTGGTTCCAGATCCTAGCCACCCTGACTGTGAAGTAGTGCCTCCTGATATCTAGCCTAAATCTACTCTCCATCAACTAATAGCTGTTATTCCTTGTTACTCCTGGTAGTGCTTGGGGGAACAGGGAATCTCCCATTGCCTGCTGGTCCCCCTTGGTCAGTTTATAGACGGCCACCAGATCCCCTCTCAACCTTTTCTTGTGGTGGCTGAACAGGTTCAGGTCCTGTAGCCTCTTGTAGGGCCTGCCCTGCTGCCCCCTGATCATGTGAATGGCCCTCCTCTGGACCCTCTTGATGATGTCCACATCCCTCCTGAAATGAGGCACCCAGAACTGGACGTAGTACTCCAAGTGAGGCCTGACCAATGTTGCATAGACGGGGAGGATCACCTCCTTGGACTTGCTTGTGATGTATCTATGGATGCATGACAAAGTGAGGTTAGCCTTCCTGACCATGTCCCCACATTGTTGGCCCATGTTCATCTTGGAGTCAATAATGACTCCAAGATCCTTTTCTGCCTCTGTGTTGATGAGAAGGGAGTTCCCCAGTCCATAGGTATGCTGCTGGTTCTTCCTCCCCAGGTGCATCACCTTGTACTTGTCAGTATTGAAACCCATCCTGCTCTCATCTGCCCACCCCTATAACCTGCCCAGATCTAATTGCAGTCTGCCCCTCTCCTCTCGTGTGCCCACTTCTCCCCACATCTTAGTGTCATCTGCAAATTTGAACAAGGTACTTTTCACCCCCTTGTCCAAGTTGCTGATGAAGAAGTTGAACAGTGCGGGCCTGATGAGTGAGCCCTGGGGGACCCCACTGCCCACATCCCTCCAAGTCAAAAATGACCCGTCCACCACCACTCTCTGGGTGTGGCCCTCCAGCCAATTAGTGACCATGTAGGCATCAACACCACAGTTGCTGAATTTTTTAATGAGAATGGGGTGAGAGACAGTGTCAAAGGCCTTCCTAAAGTCCAGAAAGACTGCATCCGCTGCAACACCTGCATCTAAGGATTTTGTGACCTGGTCATAGAAGGCCACCAGGTTAGTCTTATGTTCTTATTCAGTAATCTGAGATTGAATGAAATGGCTGTTACATAAGGACTGATTCTGGTTTTCAGGTATAGTATATTGGTATAAATCCACTGACTTCTCTGGTGCTACCCCTAGTAAATCACCAGTAGAAAAGAGAAGAGCATCAGGTCTATGGAGCACAGTGCTCATTTTTTACATTAAAACTAGCTCAGTTTCTGTGAAAAGTTCTCTGTCAACACTCAGAAAAATACACCAAAATCCTGAGAAACTGGGAGCACTGGGTAGGACAACTGCCTGGGGGAAAGAAAACAAAAGAAAGACTGACAGTCTGAAAGACCCTTATAGCCATTCTTGTCACTGGCAATTTTTTTTCCTCTTTGGCAGCAAGGACAAACATGATTATGGGTGCAGCTCCTGGGCAAAGGGAAGTCTGTTTACATCTGCATGCTCCATTGGCTTTATTCCCTTAATATAATTGTGTACGTAGCAGGCCTGTGCGAAGCAGCTAGTATTCGCTTTGGATTCAGATTCAGCTGATTCAAGGGACAGTGATTCAAATCGCTGTTCCGAATCAATTTGGCTGCTGCTGAATTGGCCAAATCTCCGAATCGAACAGGCCCCATTCCCCACCCATTTTCACAGCCCCATCAATGGCTACCCCGCCTGGTCCCAGCGTCCTGGCACTTAAAAAAAAAAGGCCCCGCACTCACTGGGTCCTGCCAGCTCGGGGTTGGCGGGGGTTATCCCTGCTGCCCCCCACCGCCCCATGCTGTATAGGGGGGGCTCTACCATAAGCCCCCAGAGGCCCTGATGGTCACTGCAGCAGCTGGGGAATGCAGGGCTTTTTTTTTTTTCCAAAGCTCTGGGATGCTGGGAACAGGCGGGGCAGCCATTGACGGGGCTGGGAAAGTGGTCAGGGGGCACTCAGGGGGGCTGGGGGAGCAGGCAGGGGATGGGACCTGGCAGGAGTCCCCCCATGGTCCCCTCCCACCTCCTACTTACAAGCACGGAGCCCAGGTCCAGCTCCCTGTGGCTGCGAGCAGGGACTGTCCAAATCTCCTAATCTTCTCTGAATCGATTCGGAGTCTTTGAATTGATTCAGACCTTTTAACTGGTCTCCTGATTTGATTCAGCTTTGGAGATTTGGCTGCCGAATCAGGCTGAATCTCCTCCAAATTGAGTCAGCAACTGAAGCTTTGCGCAGCCCTAGGCGGTAGGACACTGTAACCAATACAAACCTACTGACCCTACTGTCAACACCACAGGTTGGCAGAATTGTGTTAAATATGTCAAAAAAGGACCTATGAGTCTACTGTAGCCAGTGATTGCTTATTATTAGTAATAAGATAGTAATAAGATATGGGGACAGATTGTTGTACTACTGAGACCAATGGAAACCCTCATGCAACTACATGCTCATTGATGGGGGTGCAGGATTTGTTTTGGTCCAGAATACTTATTCATACAACTGGAAATCATAAAGCAGGTATCCTGCTCCCAGGCAGATGCCAGAATTGCTAGGCAACAGAGGCAGACTTTCTCTTCCTTGTTTTCTTTCTAGCCTTAAGTCTCTTGCATTCTTGGCTTTTGAGTGGTCCAGCTTCAAGAGGAGGTGTGGAGGGGAGCCTTCTCTTAACTTCTACAATAGGCTGGGGGGTTGGGGTGATCTTCTAGGAAGAGGGACTTCTAGGTGTAACCCAACTCCGAGGCAGAGTGTGGAACCAAGTTTCTCATGTCCTTGTTGAATGTTCTGAGCACTAGGTTAGTGGACAAAAAGTTGGCATCCCCACTGGTTAAAGCTGTAACAGTGTGGCTGCCTTGGGGCACATAACCTGAGTGTGGCACTTCCTGGGGCCAGTTTAAATCCCCCTGGGTGCATCTACATGTGCAATTAATGTGAAGCAATAAACTCCAGCACATATCATGCCAGAGTTCGTTGCTTCTGAGTGCCATGCTTGCACATGCCTCCGGGACCACAGCACATTGAGCTGGGTTGGAGCAGCCCCAACTGGCACAAGATCCCAGGGGTCAGCCTGCAGCCCAGGGCTGCTCCAACCCAGCTCAATGTGCTGTGGAGGGGCTAGCTGGGGCACAAGGGTGCTTCAGTGTGGGACTAGCCAGCAGGCAACCCCACACTGAAGGACCCTCGTGCCCCAGCCAGCCCCATTAGCATCTACAGGTGCATTGCTGTGCAGTAAATAATGTCACCACAGGATAGCCTTTGTATTTACTTGTACTAACCTACAGTAGTGTTTATTAGTTTACTATGGCCTAATAGCCCTCTGCATATATAGATGTAGATACTTTGCTGCAGAGCTAATTAGGCAGCTCTACAGTAAACACCTCATGTAGACATGTCTTCTGAAGCTCAAGTATGAGCTGGTTGCTGAGGTATGTGTTTTGGGTTGTTTATGCATGTTTCACACTTGCAGTCCTAAATGGAAGCATATACTGGATTGGGGTGTGTAACGATTGTCTAGATGTTGATGCCAGGCTGATATGGATTGTTCCTTAAGTCTTAGATGTCCAGTTCCCTCATAAATCCCAGAAATGTAAATCTGTCCCCAAGAATATAAAGTACATAATAGAAATCTCAACAAAAAAAAAATCTGAATACAATACTAACTTCTCCCCCTACCCCCATTCAAAGTGGTCTCATTTAAAGAGGCATCCTCTCCTCTATCAAATAACAAGAGAATTTCCCTCAAAACAAGGTGTGAAAGGATTGATATAGTGAGATGGTGCTATTTCATGATGCAGTATAGAATTAGCAAGTAAAATCACTATTTAGTGCACAATCACTATTTAGAAGATTGAATTTAAGCTGCCAAAGGGGAATGCTAGTCCCATAGGAGAAGACAATGATGACACAGCCTGATCTCATTATTGATCCCTGGGTGACGCCATCACCCATGAAACTTTTGTTTTCCTTTCCTAAATGGAGCCCATTCACATGAAACATTTCTAAAGGAATCAAGTCAACTTGGAAATCACTCAGTTGCAAATAATAAATTCAAAGTATTTTCAGTCACTTGCCCCTGACTCCTACCATTCACATGTTCCTGTTCTTGATGTTATATACATACACAAACAATGCAAACAACACAACACAGTACAACACAATTATTATATGAAAGCTATGCTCCAAACAGTTTAGCCTCTGATCATTAGACTATTCAAGTTAATGGGAGCTTTGCCATAGACTTCAATTAGTGCAAGATTATGACCCATACAGTGGAAATAGTGAAACTGGCATACACAAAGATACAAAGACTACAAACCAGGGAAAAAACCATCAAAACCAAAACTTTTTACACCCAGCTTTCTAGGTTATAGGGATTTTAGATGGCACTTGTAACAACAAAAGTGAATGTTTCCCCAAAGACGTGTGATTTTTAAGGTTAAGACATAGTATATACTAGGGCTGTGCAGAGCTTTGGGTGCTGATTCGATTTGACCTGATTCAGTGGCCAAATCACCAAATCCAAATCGAATCAGGAGACCACTAAAAAGGTTCAAATCAATTCGAAGCTCTCCAAATTGATTCAGAAAATATTTGGAGAACTTTGGAGGTTCAGGTAGTCCCTGTTCGCAGCCACAAGGAGCTGAACCCAGACTCCATGCTGGTAAGTAGGGGGCGGGGGAGGGGCGGCTGGAGGAGAGGGGAGGGGACCATGTGGGGACCCCTGCCAGGCCCCATCCCCTGATTGCACTCCCAGCCCCTTGAGCACCCACCAACCTCCACCTGCTCTCCCAGCCCCACCAGGGCTGCCCTGCCTGGCTCAGCTCCTGGCTCATATGAAAAAAAATATAAAAGCTCCCACTCACCAGCTGCTGCCAGGCAGGGGGGTAATCCCTGCTGCCCCCTGCTGCCCTGCACTGCGTGGGGTTATCTGCCACAATCCCCACAACTCCTGCCTCGTCTCCCAGCCCCATCAATAGCTACCCTGCCCAGCACTCACTGGCTGCTGCAGCAGCCTTAGGGCTTCTGGGGGCTTGTGGCAGAGGCCCCAACACAGGGCGGGGCAGTGTGGGGCAGCGGGGATCCCCCCCCACATGGTAGCAGCTGGTGAGTGCAGGGCTTTTTTCCTTTTTTTTTAAGAATTTGGAGCTGGGTCCAGGCAGGGCAGCCATGGGGGCGGGACTGAGAGAGCAGGCGGGGGATGGGGCTTGTCCAATTCATAGATTTGGCCAAATTGATTTGGGACAGTGATTTGAATCACCAAATTGAATCACTGTCCCTTGAACTGGCCAAATTCAAATCCAAAACAAATACTAGTTGCTGTGCACATGCCTAGTATATACTGTTATAAAATGGTCAGCTGTACTTAAGGACACAGAATTACATTGGGCCTTTATTGTTTTGTATATCCCGAAAAGGCCTTTTTGCCAAAGGAACGATGCTCACAGCACTGACACTCCTTCAAACCAACTCCCCCAGCCCCCCCGCCCAAACAGAACAACCTAAACAAACAAGCCAAGTCATTAATAACATCTTAAAATATTGAAAATAAAACCCATTCTCCAGGCAACGATTTCTCTCAAAACAGAAAAGTGCCACAGCTTCCGCTCAGAAATGACATTATTGTTGTTGATATTAAATGGAAGTTATTAAGATCCTACATGGATGGCAAACATTATAAAACCCTCAGAGAAGAATAAGATAAAAGCAAACACAGAGAACAAATTCTACTCTCTCAATGAGCCAAATTCTTACATGGCATCAACTAACCCAGCTCCATTGACTTAGCTGAGGTCCCCCAGCTGAGAGCTGGGACAATTGTTTTGTACTCTGCTTTCTGAGATTTCATTCTTTGGTTGGCGTACCCATTACTTATTGCAAAATACTCCGCAGATTAGTGGCACTACAGAAATAATAGCTGCAGTGTTATAAGCAAAAAGAAGTATCAGGACTATGAGTGGAATTTAAAAAACAAGTTTTTTGGCAGAAAATAACAGGATAGAAGAAAAGCCATCCTGTCCTAAATCACTCTTTTAGCCTTTTAAGGTCTTCTCTAGAAAGGACTAGAGAGAGATGGACATTAGAAAATATATTCCGTTAATAGTTTTTTTTTAAATTTTTAAGCAAACATGTTTTGTCTGTGTTCCCTCCAGTGCTAGTAGTCCCAGCAATTGCCAAAACTATTTGCCAAAACAGTGGAATTGTGAGGATCTGATCCTGCCTCCACTGAAAGACAGAGCTCCCACTGACTATAGTGATATGGGATCAGGACCTCTGTGTGCTCATTTACACAAATCAAATTCCAAGACTGCTCTGAGAAGTATTGATAGCAGAGACCTGCTTCTATGAATTACCTGTAGATGACCTAGGTGTCAAATCAAAAAAGAGTGGATTTTGACTTCTTAGCACTCAAGCTTGTGAGCAAGATGTAGAGTTATTTGCCGGAAGCTTTTGGTGAATAATTTCTAATACTGAAGAAGTCAGAGAACTACTATTGTTTCATGGATTGCTTGCAAGCAGAACAACTTCAGGAGACCTAGAGTGCAAACCCATCGTGTTTCCTTTTTAAAACATCACAGAGTGAGTTCCTTTTTGAAATTTAGTGCTGATGAGGGCATCAGTCTAACCTAGTCTTGGGGCACAGGAGGAAGGCAGAGGATATTCCTATTTCTGCTCCTCGACCCACTCTTTGTAACTATGCAGAATCAAGTCCAGCCTAGTTACCTATTTAAAATACGTACTGTATTAATGAGCTTTCAATTTAATACAATTAATCTGGGAATCCAAGTGTATCTGAGAAGTTGTAAAGTGCAGATGCTCCAGGCATTCCCTGTAAGGATCAATGGGCAACAATGAATATCTGAATCTGGCTAGCACCTGATTAAATGAACTCAACCACTCTCCAAGAAAAATGAATGTAAAATTAAATGGTCAGAAGTCTCATAAGGAAACTCTGGAGGTGAAGACTCCCATCTAGTGGCAAAACTTAATGGTGCAAAAGGGAACAGCCATTCTGTCTGGCTCTTGTACACACACACACACAAACACAAACACACACACACATACACACAATTATATATATGTGTTTCGGGTTGCTTATGCATATTTCACACTTGCAGTCCTAAATGGAAGCATATACTGGAAAGGGATGTGTAATGAGTGTCTGGATGCTGATGCCAGGCTGCTATGGATTGTTCCTTAAGTCTTAGATGTCCAGTTCCCATGTAAATCACAGAAATTTATATCTGTCCCCAAGAATATAAAGCACATAATGCAAATCTCAAAAAAAAAAAATCCAAATACAATGCTAACTTCTCCTCCCACCCCCCATTCAAAGTGGTAATATACTATTTTATACATATATGAGCAGAAGAAGTGTTGATGCTTGCAGATCACTCCACTTAGGCTAATGGGTGAAGCGCCTGCAAAGGTGTGTTGGCCACCTCTAAGAAGCTTAATGGCTCTTGCAGACCCAGCCACCCCAGAATTAGCACCCCACCCTGTACCCCAACCTGAAACTACCATTTAGATCAAAGGTACTCAACTTTTTGATCCTGCAAGCCAGATGGGGCAGATCCCATCTATGGACTAGATACAGTTTTAGGTCCTGGCATTGCCCCTACTGCACCCACATGTTGGGATTCTGTCCTGGGGGCCAGCACTGCCCTTCCTAGCCCCGCCATACCAAGATTGGGCCATGGTGCCCAGCATCACCCCAGATCCAGCACGCCGGGCCCAGGGCTCCCTATGGGTTCAGAGATTCGGCGATGGGAGAGCAGTGCGACTGCTCTCCTGCTGCCAAGTTTCTGGACCCTTGGGGAGCCTGTGGGCCAAATCTGGCCCACAGGCTGGAGACTGACGATCCCTGTTTTAGATCTTCCCTTTCACCAAAGCCTGATTTAGTCTCTTCAGATATAAAGGCAGAGAGGTTTTAACACCTCTTTGAATTAGATGCTTCCCCTTTGTCCACTCTTAGGCTTATTCAGTAGCACATTGTATCTAGGAGGCTACTGCCTGATCTAAACTGAATGGATACAACTGCCATGGAGCTACTGCCACATACATTAGTAAAATAATTTTTGGTAATGTTACTGTACGGGCAGATCTAAGGGGGTGCAATCATGCAGTTGAACCTTCTCTCCTCCCTGCTTTGATTCCTGCTCCACAGAAACTAACTGTTTGGGAGACACAGCAGAATTTCTATTCAGGCAGTGCTGAGGGTATCCATTTATTTCATGGTTCATTATCACCTCCCTGATTCCTGCTCATCTCTCCCCACTCCACAGGTGTTAATGACCCTCTATCCTGTTTAGTGGTCTTGATGTTCCACTATTCAAACTATCCTTTCTTCTGCAATTTTGCTGTCTGTTAGTTATTTCTGGTAATGTCACTCTTCCATTTCACAGCCACGCAAACTGTTTTTAGAACTAGCTAGAAACCTTAACTCACATATGGTAATATTAACTCAGATGTAGAAATGACTGACAGTGAAGTAGTGGAGGCACTGACAAAATGCTTAAGAAGGCTAGATATTTTTATGTCTGAATAAGAGATATACGTTTAACTATAATGACTACAGGAGTAATGTATTTGAACTATTTTGCCCAGTTTTGGGGTTTTTTTAAACTTAATATATTATCTAGTAAATTAGTGTACATTCCGATTCTTATATTTGTTTTTGCTTTGATCTTAAACTGAATAATAAATATAGCACTAGGTCCTTAGCATATTTGTAAAATTTCTAGTTTCTCTGTCATTGGCGAAAAATGTGTTGTATTATATGTGATGATGTGCCACATCATCTGTACTTTCCTTTTCAAAGTCTTAGATCCACTCATGTGCCCCTTGATAATTAGTGCCTTCCTAATGGGTTGCCTAAAGGCTGTGATTACTGATCACCAGGGATCTGGATTTTCTATTGCTTCAGAAAAATGCAGATACTCTCCTTTAAAGGAGAAAAATTTGGGTTTTCTCCTTTAAAGGAGAAAAACACAGACCTTTTCTGCTTTTAAGGAGGAAAATGTAGATTTTCTTTAGAAGAGAAAATCACAGGAAACAGTGGGCTTCCCCTTGCAGGTTGGCAGAGTTCTAGCCTACAAGGGGCTACTTGGGGCTGGAGGGAGTGGGAGAAGGGCATTCACAGGCAGGGGGTGCCACATGCATGTGGGCATGCACACTTGCACATGTCAGCCAGGCAGCATGGAGAGCAGCTCCCACAGTTCCCTCCAGGTAAGTCTATGTTCTCTTTCCTCTGAGAAATACCTTCCGTGTAAACCATGCATGGAGTGATGGCATATGTGATGACACAAGACTAAATATTTTTGCCACTGGGGCCAAGTCCAGATGAGTGCACATGTGCATTTCCCTGTGGCAGATAGCAGTGGCACAAATATCCCCAGGGAATGCCCCTGCATGCCTGCTCTGGCATGGAGAAAATTGCCCTGGGTAGGGTAGGGGAACCTGGGGCCAACACCTGGGCTGGCCCCAGCAGCCTTACCTGCTGGGTTTTCCTGCCACCTGATTCTGCTGCTGCTGTCTTGGCTTAGGGCCACATGCACCACTGTGTGTAGTGGGCGCTTCACCTTGATGTTTGCAGTCTTCAATCAGGTCCAGGGGAGCTCTTCTCCCCATCCCCTCAGGAAAGGGAAGTGATGGTATTTCTCTTGCTGCCTCCTGATGGGTGGATGAGCTCCACCAATCAAAACAGCAGGATCTCAAGCCTGGGATTTAACCCAAGCTCTGAAAGGTAAGCCTGCTACACATTAATAAGGGGATAGAAATAACTTTCAGTAAGGTATTGGATGTACTGTCAAGATACTCAAGAGGCTAGATTTTGCTTTCTGAAACTGAAAAGAAAAGTCCATTTAATTTTAATGGCAGACTAATGGAACAACATATTTTGGTTATTTGGGCCTAGCTTCTGCTTTTTTTATACATAATATATGATATAGCAAATTTATATGTGCTTTTGTTCCAATCTTAAACTGAATAATATAGCCGTAGGCCATTAGCTTATTAGCAAAGCTTCTAGTGTCTTGTTAACTTGATAAAAGTATGCAGTGTGTTATGTGATGATGCACCACAACATCTGCAGCCCCTTTTTCAAAATCCTAGGTCCACCCATGAATATGTCTTGTTTTTCTTCCAGTCTCCGTGACAGCCTCAAAACATCACACTTCTGCTCATTCCTAAATCAAGTTTCACTTTGACAGCATAGATTAAGGGAGAAGGAGAATTGTGGAAGATAGTCAAGTAAAGGGGGCCTGTGCTGGTGCAAAGGTATACATCCCTTCTGGTGGGACCCTACTGAGAGCATGTGGCATGGCCCCTGCACAGTCTCCCCTCTCTGGAGTTAGTGGGATTATACCAGGATTCCAACCCCACCATGAAGAAGAAGAGCTGTGCTGACAGGTTGCCATGTAGGAAGGAAAATTGATGTATCAGAGTTTAATTGGAGCTGGAAGCAGATAATCCAGTTAAAGATCAGGGCAAGCAGGTCAGTAACATACTTGCCTGTTCCAAATTAATTTGAAGAACTCCTGCTTGCAAAATCCACTCCTCATTTAGCGATCATGGAGGCATCTCAACTATTTGTCACCTTCACTCACCAGGGACTTCATCAATGGGTTGATGGATGAGACAGGCTACAAGCCAGACTTCACAATAATTCTTCGGCCATCTTTGGAACAAAAGAGTCAAGAGGCAACAGAATAACTAATCCCACAAAGACTAAGAAAACCTAAAGAGGTTTTAACAGTGTTTCTACCCAGAGGACATGAATACTGCCAATGAAGCAAGCAAGACTGACTGGTTGTCCTTTAACCCACTGTGACTTACTGAGGACACAACAAAGTTTGCTTGTCAGAACTGTCACCGAGGCAGAGCTTTTAATGGCAGCAGTTATTTTAGGAAACAAAGGGGAAAAAAAGCCTATGTACTGCGGTGGATAAGTGTGGCAACCTTTTGCCCTCTGAGAATGCTGCCAAGCAACGGTCTCAGAGACATCATGACAATAAAGAGCAGCAGTAAGTGCTTTTATTGTTTTGAAATGTGATTTCCACTAAACATTTTCAGAACGGTACTACAAGAGCACCTAAGCATTTAAATAAATTGTTACTGGAAAGTGACTTACTTAGACAACACCTTCCTAAGTATTTTCCTGGAGACGAACTGCATGTGGCAATTATTTACCTCATCCCTCAGGTGGGATGCAATTATGGCTAACAATGCACACCAAGGCCATACAACAAATGTAAATATTACATCCAGTGAAACACTAGGAAGAATTTATGAGGCTTAAGGCAAAATGCAAGTACCCATATTTTATTCTTGACCAAGAGAAATTGGCTCACATTCTTACAATAAATTCTATTAGAATTTTAAGGACCAAGACCTTAGTTTTATGTCTTTCCAGGACACAAAGTAATCAATTCTTAACTCCATTTACCACAAAACATTGCAATGTGTCCATTTAGAAGGCCAGGCTGCTGCACTTGCTCTCAACTATTTCAAGTTGCTTGATCAATCAGATTAGTCAGGCATGACTGGCTCTTGATGAATCTATACTGCATGATAAGCAGAGATCCTGGTTTTCTCTGATTAAATTTTTGAATTAAGAAAGGTAACCCAAAATCCACATTTTTCCATGGTTAAAATGTTTTGGGCTACTTTTTTAATCTGAAAATTGGGGATTTTTTTATCAGGGAAAACCAGGATCCTTGATGATCAGAAACACCTATCATAATAGATTAGGAGGAATTATGAGGATGGTCAAGCATTAGAACAGGCTACCTAAAGCAACTGTAGAATCTTCGTCTCTGGAAGTTTTCAAGAACAGATTACACAGACACTTGGCTGTGATGGTTTGGTCAGAGATGATCCTGTCTTGAGCAGGGGACTGGACTAGATGACTTTGTGAGGTTCCTTCCAGCCCTAATTTCCTATGATCCTAAGGTTGTTACACTGCTGCGTTCCCCAGTGATTCTGTTATGCATAGTAAAAACAGTCACACTTTAGCGAGGGACAGAAGTTACACATAAACCAGTTTAACTGATGAAAAACTGGTTTAAACCTATAACAGAATACAAGTTCAGTTCACAGAAACCAGTTTCAAAATGGCTGAAACTGGTTTAAGATAAACCTGGTTGAATGTAGTGTCAGACTTAACTGATTTAAGTCAAACCAGTTTATGAAACTTCTGTCCCAGACTCCTTCCTGGTTCAAGTTAAGTCAGAGTCCCTCAGTATCCCAGCATTTTGCAACCCTGGACTGGACTGTGCTGCCTGCTCCAGAGAGCAGGGCTGGCCCTGCTCCTCTGCTCCCTAGCTGGAGCAGTAAGGGCCGTCTCACTGGTCTTACTGGCTGGCTCACTGCCCTCCCTCAGGCAAATCCTGGGGTCTGGGGCCAGGAAGGAAGGTTAAATTTACCTTCCCCAGAGTATAGAGCTGCCCTGCCTTGTTTACTTAGTGCTGGCTGTGACTCTGGACTACAAATCCCAGAGGCACCTGGAAGCAGGAAGAGCAAGTGATGAGCAACCTGGTAGAGTCCTGCTGCTGTGATTCTGGACTGCAAATCCCAGAGACCTCAGAGGCAACAGGAAGAGGAACCAAACACACAGCCCATGCTGGCTATGTGCCAGAGAGTCATGCTGTAGCCTCCTGGCTTCTGACTTGAGCCACTGCAGGCATGTGGCTGCATTTCCTGAATCAAAAGTGAAGGTGAAGTTTCCATTTACCCTTTCCATTCTTCTACTTCCCCATTCCTTCATCTCACATACTCACTAGAAGTTTGCCTCAATTCTCTCAGTGTACACATAGATTTCATAGATTTCATAGACATTAGGGCTGGAAGGGACCTCAGGAGATCATCGAGTCCAGCCCCCTGCCCAAAGGGCAGGAAGTCAGCTGGGGTCATAGGATCCCAGCAA